>NC_091465.1:85223227-85579893 GCF_027789765.1 Dendropsophus ebraccatus
CGAGGACAGAGCAATTACAAGGTAACACATATGAGAGAGTCACCAAATGCAACCCATTGGGGATTAGGCCCTGGTGGACCGCTCTAATACTTGGACCCTAGTCCAGAACCTGAGGACGAGACTAAAGTCTGGGATCTGAGACAACTTTGCCTCATTGCTGAGTATTTGCTTGTATCTGAGGAGATAAGTCCTGCCAGTGCTCCTTAGCATTAGTCTAGAGAGGCTTTCAGCTGACCCTTTAATTCTTGATCCTAAGGTGAAGTGAGTGAGGACTTGTTCTTTGTCTGTCTACACCTAAGAACAGTTTACAGTTAGAGGGGTTGTGACGCAAAAATCTTTTTCATTCAAATCAACTGATATCAGAAAGTTATATAGATTCGTAATTTACTTCTATTAAAAAATCTCAAGTCTTCCCATACTTATCAGCTGCTGTATGTCATGCAGGAAATGTTTTGTTTTCAATCTGACACAGTGCTCTCCGCTGACATCTCTGGCCGAGACAGGAAGTGTCCAGAGCAGAAGAGGTTTTCTATGGGGATTAATGGGGAGTGCGAGAACCTTCGTCCTGTAAAGCCCTTGTAGCTGTGAAGCACCACAAGCCCCAGCTTGTCAGTCTTATCTCAAGCTGCTACACTAATGGCTGGGATGAGGAAGCTCAGAGACAAAAGAGCCCAGAGCAGCACTGATGGCTATGCTAAGGGAGCCCAGAGAAGCACCGATGGCTATGATAAGGGAGCCCAGAGCAGCACTGATGGCTATGATAAGGGAGCCCAGAGCAGTGCCGATGGCTATGATAAGGGAGCCCAGAGCAGTGCCAATGGCTATGATAAGGGAGCCCAGAGCAGCACTGATGGCTATGATAAGGGAGCCCAGAGCAGCACTGATGGCTATGATAAGGGAGTCCAGAGCAGTGCCGATGGCTATGATAAGGGAGCCCAGAGCAGTGCCAATGGCTATGATAAGGGAGCCCAGAGCAGCACTGATGGCTATGCTAAGGGAGCCCAGAGAAGCACCGATAGCTATGATAATAGAGCCCAGAGCAGTGCCGATGGCTATGATAAGGGAGCCCAGAGCAGCACCGATGGCTATGATAAGGGAGCCCAGAGCAGTGCCAATGGCTATGATAAGGGAGCCCAGAGCAGTGCCAATGGCTATGATAATGGAGCCCAGAGCAGTTCCGATGGCTATGATAAGGGAGCCCATAGCAACACCGATGGCTATGATAATGGAGCCCAGAGCAGTGCCAATGGCTATGATAAGGGAGCCCAGAGCAGTGCCAATGGCTATGATAAGGGAGCCCAGAGCAGCACCGATGGCTATGATAAGGGAGCCCAGAGCAGTGCCAATGGCTATGATAAGGGAGCCCAGAGCAGCACCGATGGCTATGATAAGGGAGCCCAGAGCAGCAGCAATGGTTATGATAAGGGAGCCCAGAGCAGCAGCAATGGCTATGATAAGGGAGCCCAGAGCAGCAGCAATGGCTATGATAAGGGAGCCCAGAGCAGCACCGATGGCTATGATAAGGGAGCCCAGAGCAGCAGCAATGGCTATGATAATGGAGCCCAGAGCAGTGCCAATGGCTATGATAAGGGAGCCCAGAGCAGTGCCAATGGCTATGATAAGGGAGCCCAGAGCAGCACCGATGGCTATGATAAGGGAGCCCAGAGCAGTGCCAATGGCTATGATAAGGGAGCCCAGAGCAGCACCGATGGCTATGATAAGGGAGCCCAGAGCAGCAGCAATGGCTATGATAAGGGAGCCCAGAGCAGCAGCAATGGTTATGATAAGGGAGCCCAGAGCAGCACCGATGGCTATGATAAGGGAGCCCAGAGCAGCACCGATGGCTATGATAAGGGAGCCCAGAGCAGCACCGATGGCTATGATAAGGGAGCCCAGAGCAGCATCGGTGGCTATGATAAGGGAGCCCAGAGCAGTGCCAATGGCTATGATAAGGGAGCCCAGAGCAGCACCGATGGCTATGATAAGGGAGCCCAGAGCAGTGCCAATGGCTATGATAAGGGAGCCCAGAGCAGCACCGATGGCTATGATAAGGGAGCCCAGAGCAGCAGCAATGGCTATGATAAGGGAGCCCAGAGCAGCAGCAATGGTTATGATAAGGGAGCCCAGAGCAGCACCGATGGCTATGATAAGGGAGCCCAGAGCAGTGCCGATGGCTATGATAAGGGAGCCCAGAGCAGCATCGATGGCTATGATAAGGGAGCCCAGAGCAGTGCCGATGGCTATGATAAGGGAGCCCAGAGAAGCTCCAGCAGCCAGGATGAGGGAGTCCAGAGCAAAACCAATGGTTGGGAACAAGAATCCCAGCGTTGTGCCAAAGGCTGAGACAAGGGAGCCCAGGGTATGAAGAGGATGGAGGCTGCGAGGAGATCTCATACAGGTGACAAAAGGCTGGAAAGTCTAAACAGAGGATGGGGGCCCAGGAATGAAGCCCATACATAGAGGTACAGAAAGGGACCCATATTGGGACTGAGACCAAAGAGCAAACTCCATACAAAGGGTAGAGACTGGGAGCGGACCCCATACAGGGGGCAGAGGCCCACAAAGTGACCTTAATCGGAAGACTTATTGGGGCAGAGGTCTGAGATGGCACCCCATACAAAAGAAGGGCCTCCTATATGGCAGTGTCAGGAGATAAACCCCCAAACAAGCAACGGACGCCCGAGATATCGCAGTCAGGTTACTTTCACATTTTACCCTTCAAACATTGCTACATCCCTCTGACTAGGATACACACGTGTGAACAAGGCCTTATTGCTGGTCTCTGAGAGAGTGAACAGCTGATTGGACCATTTTGGCTGCAGTCACCTCTGACCTGTATGACTACGGTTGGGCACCTGCTTGGGCCCAATGTCTAATATCAGCTGAGGAGATGAGTACCCGCAGGGCACGGTGCCCTGATAGTACCGGCACGAGCTGTCTGGAGACTGATCGGTGGGATGAGTGATCCATACATGATACGACAGCTAGAACCTGACGCCTGTGATCCGGTTGATCATGTGAAGCTGTGGCTTTAAATTGCTGAGATTGACCTTGTGACAGGAGGTGGCCCGAAGCTGCACGGCCGGAGCCCCTTCCAGTCCATTGATGGAGGATGGTGGAAGCTGCAGCCGCCTCAGGGATGCAGCAAATATTTCATGAGTAATTTAATATCTGGAGCACAGACCTTTCATTCCCAGAGACCTACATAGAAGACAGTGTCAGGCAGACCCAGGGCTGACTCCTCATCCAGCATTAACCCTTCCAGCCTGTGCCATAGCAGCCGCTCATTGCTGCAAGACTACAAACCTTCCCCTCCTCCACATCTTATACCTCAACATGGAGCGAGGCGCTCGTACAAGATGGATGGGCACCTGGATGTCACCCACATACTCATGAGTGAGGATGAGAGCGGAGTTCCCCTGGGCAATGGGCAAGTTATCTACAGGGGGCTGCTCATACCTGGTGATGATGTCATCTACAGGGGGCTGCTCATACCTGGTGATGATGTCATCTACAGGGGGCTGCTCATACCTGGTGATGATGTCATCTACAGGGGGCTGCTCATACCTGGTGATGTCATCTACAGGGGGATGTTCTTACATAGTGATGTCATTACAGGGGGATGCTCATACCTGGTGATGTCATCTACAGGGGGATGCTCATACCTGGTGATGTCATCTACAGGGGGCTGCTCATACCTGGTGATGTCATCTACAGGGGGCTGCTCATACCTGGTGATGATGTCATCTACAGGGGGCTGCTCATACCTGGTGATGATGTCATCTACAGGGGGCTGCTCATACCTGGTGATGATGTCATCTACAGGGGGCTGCTCATACCTGGTGATGATGTCATCTATGGGGGGATGTTGTTACATAGTGATGTCATCTACAGGGGGATGTTCTTACATAGTGATGTCATCTACAGGGGGATGCTCATACATGGTGATGTCATCTACAGGGGGATGTTCTTACATAGTGATGTCATCTACAGGGGGCTGCTCATACCTGGTGATGTCATCTACAGGGGGATACTCATACCTGGTGATGTCATCTACAGGGGGATGTTGTTACATGGTGATGTCATCTACAAGGGGCTGCTCATACCTGGTGATGTCATCTACAAGGGGCTGCTCATACCTGGTGATGTCATCTACAGGGGGCTGCTCATACCTGGTGATGTCATCTACATGGGGCTGCTTAAACCTGGTGATGTCATCTACAGGGGGATGTTCATACCTGGTGATGTAATCTACAGGGGGATGTTCATACATGGTGATGTCATCTACAGGGGGATGTTAATGCCTGGTGATGTCATCTACATGGGGCTGCTTATACCTGGTGATGTCATTACAGGGGGATGTTCATACCTGGTGATGTCATCTACAGGGGGATGTTGTTACATGGTGATGTCATCTACAGGGGGCTGCTTATACCTGGTGATGTCATTACAGGGGGATGTTCATACCTGGTGATGTCATCTACAGGGGGATGTTGTTACATGGTGATGTCATCTACAGGGGGCTGCTCAAACCTGGTGATGTCATCTACAGGGGGCTGCTCATACCTGGTGATGTCATCTACAGGGGGCTGCTCATACCTGATGATGTCATCTACAGGGGGCTGCTCATACCTGGTGATGTCATTACAGGGGGATGTTCATACATAGTGATGTCATCTACAGGGGGCTGTTCATACATAGTGATGTCATCTATAGGGGGCTGTTCTTACATAGTGATGTCATCTATAGGGGGCTGTTCTTACATAGTGATGTCATCTATAGGGGGCTGTTCTTACATAGTGATGTCATCTATAGGGGGCTGTTCTTACATAGTGATGTCATCTATAGGGGGCTGTTCTTACATAGTGATGTCATCTATAGGGGGCTGTTCTTATATGGCTTCAGATGTGGACCACTGAGCTGTAGAGAATAATGCCTAAAACTCCCAATAACGTTGAAATGCTAAAAACACCAAAAATAATCCATTAGAAATAAAATATGTTCATGAATGATAGCAAATTGTAGGAAAAGTGTCTGCACTGACTGTGGACGAGATTCTGTGGTCCCTGTGTGATTGGTCCATCTGGATGATCTATCATTACCATAAGTGATGTCTTTAAGACGTCTCATGTCTCTTAATACATCCCAGTGTTATACACCGACTCTGACTGCCCGCACATGAGCTCCGCTGCTGGAGGACACGAGACGTAAGTCACACGACCGCGACTGACAAACCCCTCCCCATCACGTCGCTTCTCAGAGAAAAAAATGACATTTAACCAAAGTGTTAGCAGCTGCACAGAGTATATAGCCCTGCGGACATGGCGGATAAGTCACCTTATATAGAGATTATATAACGCACACATTACTTCTATAGCAGATACGTAGTGGGGGAGACAGAGACATAGTGGAGACATCACGGAGACATCACCTCTATAGAGAAGACATAGCGGAGACCTCACCACTATAGAGGAGACATAGCTGACACATCACCTCTATAGAGAAGACATAGTGGAGACACCGCCTCTATAGAGGAAATCTAGAGACATCTATTAATAATATAAAGACATCTACGACCACCTCCGCCTATAGACTGTATCCCTGTTTTCCAGGCGGGACTCGGGCTGTCTCCTCCTTCCACCACACAGCAGGCAAACGGCGGGATTCGGATCCTGATGGTGCAGATTCATACAAACCCAAACCTTGTCCCGGCTAATCTCTCAAGTCCATGACTATGCAATAATGACATAGCAGAGCCCACTGGGATTTTAAGGGTAAAGAGTCTCTTCCTGCTCATATATCTACAGAGTTAAAGGAGAAGTCAGACATTTTTTTCAAAAGAGTCTCGGAGGAGGTGGCCCCATTATGAGGTTGTTGGCTAAATCTCCCAATACATGGCCCTATCCATCCTCCTTTCTATACGCTGCAGTTGTCCTGTTCCCTACACAGTAAAGCCCCCATAGTATCATGCCCCCAACCCCATGCTTCATGGTTGAGTTCTTAGGGTTGTCCTCATCCTCCTCCTTCCTCAAAACACGGCAGGTGGAGTTGATACCAAAAAGTTTTATATTGGTCCCATCTGACCACATGACCTTCTCCCGTGTCTCCTCTGGATCATCCAGATGGTCACTGGTGAACTTCACACGAGCCTGGACATGTGCTGGTGTGAGTGGGGGACCTTATTGTAATCCATGAATAGTCTACTAGTAGCTGTAATCTTTGAGACTGTGGTCCCAGCTCTTTTCAGGTCATTGAGCAGGTCCTCCTTATTCCTGACCTTTTTTAGAATCCTCCTTACCCCATGGGGTGATATCTTGCATGGAGCTCCGGACCGAGCAAGACTGACAGACATCTTGTTTCTTCCATTTTCTAATAATTGCACCAACAGTTATTTCCTCCTCACCAAGCTGCTGCCTATTGTCCTGTAGCCCATCCCAGCCTCGTGCAGGTCTACAGTGTTGTCCCTGGGGTCCTTAGACAGCTCTTTGGTCTTGGTCATGGTGGAGAGGTTGGAGTGTGATGAGTGTGTGGACAGGTGATTATTATACAGGTAACGAGATGACACAGGTAACGAGATGACACAGGTGCATGTAATCCAGGTAATAAGGGCGGAGGAGGAGGAGCTTCTTATAGAGAAATAACAGCTCTGTGAGAGGCAGAAGTCCTGCTGCTCGGTCGGAGATCAGATCCTTATTTTAATGGAATAAGATGCTAATTATTTATATACAATGTGATTATCTGGAATGTTTTATAGATTCTGTCTCTCACAGGTGAAGTGTACTTACGATACAAATTACCGCTCCGTTCCTTGTAGGTGGAAAAACTTTCAGAATCAGCATCAAACACCTATCTTCCCCACTGTATTTCTTTTCTTAGAACATACATAGTACACACACGGATTGCACACACTACATATACCTATACACAAGACACAGAGTAAATACACATGGACCACACAGTACTTACAGGTCATTCACAGTACATACACTAACGGGGGACACACAGGTCACACATTGTTCATACATACATACATACATACATGGGACACACACTGTTCATACATACATACATACATGGGACACACACTGTTCATACATACATACATACATGGGACACACATTGTTCATACATACATACATGCATACATACATGCATACATGGGACACACACTGTACATACATACATGGGACACACACTGTTCATACATACATACATACATACATACATGGGACACACACTGTTCATACATTAATACATACATGGGACACACACTGTTCATACATACATACATACATGGGACACACATTGTTCATACATACATACATGCATACATGGGACACACACTGTACATACATACATGGGACACACACTGTACATACATACATGGGACACACACTGTTCATACATACATACATACAAACAAACATACATACATGGAACACACAAAGGTCACACATTGTTCATACATACATACATGGGACACACACTGTTCATATATACATGCATACATACATGGGACACACACTGTTCATACATGCATGGGACACACACTGTTCATACATACATACATACATGGAACACACAAGGGTCACACATTGTTCATACATACATGGGACACACACTGTTCATACATACATACATACATACATACATGGAACACACACAGGTCACACACCATACATACATACATACATACATACATGGAACACACAAAGGTCACACATTGTTCATACATACATGGGACACACACTGTTCATACATACATACATGGAACACACACAGGTCACACACTGTACATACATACATACATACATAGACACACACTGTTTATACATACATACATACATACATACATACATGCATACATGCATACATGGGACACACATTGTACATACATACATACATGGAACACACACAGGTCACACACTGTACATACATACATACATACATGGGACACACACTGTTCATACATACATACATGCATACATACATGGGACACACATTGTTCATACATACATGGGACACACTGTTCATACATACATACATGGGACACACACAGGTCACACACTGTACATACATACATACATGGGACACACACACTTGTTCATACATACATACATGGAACACACACAGGTCACACACTGTACATACATACATACATACATAGACACACACTGTTTATACATACATACATGCATTCATACATACATACATACATGGGACACACTGTTTGTTCATACATACATACATACATACATACATACATACATGGAACACACACAGGTCACACACTGTACATACATACATACATACATGGGACACACACTGTTCATACATACATACATGCATACATACATGGGACACACATTGTTCATACATACATGGGACACACTGTTCATACATACATACATGGAACACACACAGGTCACACACTGTACATACATACATACATACATGGGACACACACACTGTTCATACATACATACATGCATACATACATACATGGGACACACATTGTTCATACATACATGGGACACACTGTTCATACATACATACATACATACATACATGGAACACACACAGGTCACACACTGTACATACATACATACATACATGGGACACACACTGTTCATACATACATACATACATGGGACACACACAGGACATATATATAGCACAAACACAGAACACACTAAAACCACAAAACCACTCTAAAACACTGTGTAATAGGCTTGGCTCATGGGATTTCCCTTGCAGTGTAGTTCACGGGAGTTTTCATTTTTTTGCTGGCCTCAGCAATTGTTATGACACGCAGCCAACCAAACCTGCAATGTCCTGACTGCCAGGGGACGGCCGACTGCCCAGCACCACACAATCTACTTATACTATTGAAAGGATTTATTCAGATGTAGCCATCATGCATGTTTTTTGTATTAAATATCTGAATATATACTTAGAACATGCAGAAGACCCCACACAGAACCTGTACTGGAGGGAGAAGACTAGTGGGACCCCCATGGACCACACTGACAACTATTAGTTAAAGCAATAGTTGACCCATGTAGACCCTACACAGAACTTATACTGGGGGGGAGAAGGACTAGTAAGTTCCCATGGACCCCACCTAGAATTTGTAAATAATGGATCCGCAAGAACCCTACGTGAAGCATTTGCTAGAGGGAGGAGATAACTGGACCCATGTAGACGCTGTTCTGAATGGAGAAACATAGTGGACCCACAAGGACACTACACAAAGCCTACACTAAAAGGATAGAGTAATAGACCTATGAGGACCCAACAAAGAACCTGTACTAGATGGAGGAGATCAGTGGGCCCATGAGAACCCTACACAGAACCTGTACTAAATAGAGTAGAATAGTGGACCTATATTGACACTTCAAAGAACCTATACTAGATGGAGGAGAATAGTGGACCTATAAGGACCCTACAAAGAACCTGTACTATATGGAAGAGAATAGTGGACCTATGAGGACATACACACAACCTGTACTAATTAGTTCTGGACCTATAAAGACCCTACAAAGAACCTGTACTAGATGGAGGAGAATAGTGGACCTATGAGGACCCAACAAAGAACCTGTACTAGATGGAAAAGATTAGTGGGCCCCTGAGAACCCTACACAGAACCTGTACTAGATGGAGGAGAATAGTGCACTCATGAGAACCCTATGCAGCACCTGTACTAGATGGAGGAGAAAAGTGGGCCCATGAGAACCCTACGCAGAACCTGTACCGAATAAAGGAGAATTGTGGACCTATAAGGACATACACAAAACCTGTACTATTTAGAGTGTATTAGTGGACCTATGAGGACTCCATTCAAAATGTATACTGGAAGGAGGAGAGCAGTGGACCCATGAGGATCCTGCATAGAACCTGTACTATATGGAGGAGAATAGTGGACCTATGAGGACCCAACAAAGAATCTGTACTAGATGGAAAAGTTTAGTGGGCCCCTGAGAACCCTACACAGAACCTGTACTAGATGGAGGAGAATAGTGCACTCATGAGAACCCTACGCAGAACTTGTACTAGATGAAGGAGAATAGTGGGCCCATGAGAACCCTACGCAGAACCTGTACCAAATAAAGGAGAAATGTGGACCTATGAGGACATACACAAAACCTGTACTATTTAGAGTGTATTAGTGGACCTATGAGGACTCCATTTAGAATGTATACTGGAAGGAGGAGAGCAGTGGACCCATGAGGATCCTGCATAGAACCTGTAATGGAGGGAAAATAGTGGGCCAACACATCTCATAGCCAACTCGAGAGACATCATTTCACATTCAGCACCAAAACCAAGTGTATAGCTTGGTTCCCCTGGACACATATATTGTCTTAGGTTGATGTCATTTTCCATAGTGATGGGTGACATCATAGAAGTCAGTGTGGTATGAGGATTTTTAAGGTCTCTGAGGACATTATTGGTAGAGCATAGTGGCCCTGCGGCTTGGGAGCCCTATGTCGTCTGGACCTTGTGATATTCAGCAGATGTGCATGGTGTAGAACACGAGAACTCAATGGCGTCCATGCCAGCGGGACCAGCACTGAACAGGTTACATGATATCAGGACAGGCGGGTAGACACGGCCATCTGTGACCTACAATCTGCCACCACCGTCAGGAGGACAAGGAGGGGGTGACTGCAGGTTGCTATGGGGATATCTTGGGAGTAGAGAGGATAGCCTATGCTGCTCTTCAGCCATAACTACCCAGAATTCCTTGCTGTCAGGCCAAGCTCCTTACGCTCTGTTTGTTGCCATTCCTCGAGCAGACAACCCTTTCTCCTGAAAGAAGCCTTGGCTTATGGAATAATGTCTTCTTCTTACCAAGCTCCCAGACTCATCAGGACCCGAGGCTTATTTCCCGCATCCTCCGCAGAGCAAAATAAGAGGAAACAAATTGCCTCCATTAAATATTAAACCTTCCTCATGCTTAATTTATTGTGAAACTAGATCGCTGTACTGGATAGGATCACTGGTCTAGACTGGATCTCTGGTCTGGATGGGATCGCCGATGCAGATCAAATTGCTGGTCAGGACTGGACGGGATCTGCATGGGATCGATGGTCTGGATTGCATCACCGGTAGGGATAGTCCGAAACTGCCGAGGTTCGTGTTCGTATGAACCCGAATGCTCGGCATCAGATTCCCGCTGTCTGCCCGCTCCGTGCAGCGGGTAGATACAGCGGGAGGACTGCCTGGAAAACTGGGATACAGCCTATGGCTATGGCTGTATCCCAGTTTTCCAGGCGGTCCTCCCGCTGTATCCACCCTCTCCACTGAGCCACCAGGCAGCGGGAATCATTGCAGAGAGTTTGGGTTCGTATGAACCCGAACCGAAACAGGTTCGGACCATCCCTAATCACCGGTCTACACCATATGGGCTGATCTCCGGCCTAGACTGGATCACTAGTGGATCAATCACAATCAATATCATGTTGATCTATACAATTGAGGAAAGATCAATACATATGTATACGTGGCAAGGGGGATGTAGGAGCCAAGATGTAACACAAGTGAGGGATGATCTATACATAGCCCAGGTGAGGGATGATCTATACATAGCCCAGGTGAGGGGGATCTATATGTAGCACAGGTGAGAGATGATCTATACATAGCACAGGGGAGGGGGATCCATACATACTGTAGCATCGTAAAAGGTGAAGGAAATCTGTACATAGCTCACTTAAAGGGTTTGTCCGGGGGGGTGTAAACAAGATAAACAATTTAAACTCCCCAGTGGTGGTCCCCACAGCCCCTCTCCAGCTGGAGTGGTATTAGACTCACCCCAGACTGTTGGCACCGCTACAGCACAGAAAGAGAGAATAACGCAAGTGTACAGAGATGTGTAGGAGCAGGTGCTTATAGAGCAAACCAGAGTCCCATGCGTTTTGGTAAAAATCGAATACTATTTACTAGAAATCTTTGCAGAGAACTTAGGTGCTGACAGTTAAGGTAGAACCAGTGCTTGTAGTAGTAGGTGCTTTGCAGGAAAGCGAGAGAGAGAGGAGTTGCCAGAGGGGCCCTGCCCAATGTAGTAGGTGTGCTCTGCCGGAACAAGTGACGTAACAGAAGAGGTTAAAGAGAATACTCGTCCTAGTCGTCCTGCACTGGACAGTGGGATACGTAGACGTACTGTAGCTTTGTCCCACTGGGGTCGGTTCCTATTGCTTCAGGTTCCCTGTTAGGCTTCTTTCCCCTTTGTAGAGCTTAACACTGCATAGTTGTCTTTGCTTGTTTCAAGAAAGAGTTCTTGGGTTGCCATTTTTTGTGTCCCTGTCAGGGGGACATGCCTAAAGCCAGGCCCTGGCTTAACTTTTCCAGAGACTCTT
Source organism: Dendropsophus ebraccatus (assembly GCF_027789765.1). Taxonomy (NCBI): domain Eukaryota; kingdom Metazoa; phylum Chordata; class Amphibia; order Anura; family Hylidae; genus Dendropsophus; species Dendropsophus ebraccatus. The sequence continues at coordinate 85,235,587 of NC_091465.1, forward strand.
CAGCTAACTTCCTCTCACACTGAAGACTAGGTTAAGACTGACTTCTTCCTTACACCAAGAATTAACTCCTCCTACAGGGGCTATGCTAACCCTCCTGTGAGTGGTGGGGCTGAGTGTGTGTCTGAGAGAGAGAAGATAGGACAGAGTAGCACTTGCACCTCTGACTGGTCAATATATAACATGTGACACAAAATAGTTAACCCTCCAACTCCTTCAGCTGTGCATAGTACAAGAGAAATAAAACAGTAGTGACACCTAGACACAACAAAACACCATCTCCCACTTGTGTTAACCTGAGTTACTTACTGCCATAGACAGCACCCTGTGCTGGGGCACCACATTTACACCATAAGGACCCCTTTTTTATTTTGCCCAGATACCCCCCTTAAGAGTGCTGTCACACTGGTTGGCAGCTGCATGGCAGCCTCCGATTCACTAGATCTCAGTAAATCTAGCGTGGGCAGTGGCGTAACTACCAGGGTCGCAGCGGTCGCCACTGCGACCTGGCCCGCCACAATTGGGGGGCTCGCGAGGCCCCCCCATCAACCACTCTTGTGCCCGCAAGCATTGTTTTACTTGCGGTCACAAGAGGCCGACTCTGTCTGCCCCCGGCTGATGCGCGGCTGCCGGGGTAGTCGCGTCCTATCCCCAGCAATGCGCGCATCATAGAGTTCCCTGTGGCTGTGACTTCCTGCACAGGGAGCGTCTCTAACGTGCGCTCCCTGTGCAGGAAGTCACAGCCACAGGGATCTCTGAGATGCGCGTGCTGCCGGGGATAGGACGCGACACCCCCGGCAGCTGCGCATGAGCCAGGGGCAGACGGAGTCTAAAGGAGAGGACCGACGGGGGAGCGGGTTAGGTGAGTTGTGTGTGTTTTTTTTTTATTTGCCTGCAGGGGCCATCTATAGGAGGGGGGGGGGGTTGGGGGGGGTTTGAGGGGGGCCATCTATAAGAGGAGAGGGGGTTTGAGGGGGGCCATCTTTAGGAGAAGGAAGGGGGGTTTGAGGGGGGCCATATGACTGGATGAGGGGATAGTGATCTGTGTACAATGGATGTTATTCAGTAGCAGCGGTGTGGTTAGTCAGTATGTGGTGTTATTCAGTAGCAGCAGTGGTGTTAGTATGTGGTGGTGGTGGTATTAGTAGCAGCGTTTGTGTTAGTCAGTAAGTGGCGGTGTTAGTCAGTATGTGGTGGTGTTACTCAGTATGTGGTAGTGTTAGTCAGTAGCAGCGGTGGTGTTAGCCAGTATGTGGTGGAATTATTTGTTACTTGTTATCTGGTACTGTGTTTTTTATTGGTCTTGGTATACAGGATTTGGTCAGTAACAATATGGTGGTGATGGTAGTGGTTGTGGTGTGGCGGTAATATTTTCTCTTCCTTTATGCTGGTGTTATTGGTAATATCTGTCTTGGTGTGTGTGTGTGTATATATATATATATATATATATATATATATATATATATATATATACACTCACCGGCCACTTTATTAGGTACACCATGCTAGTAACGGGTTGGACCCCCTTTTGCCTTCAGAACTGCCCCAATTCTTGGTGGCATAGATACAACAAGGTGCTAGAAGCTTCCTCAGAGATTTTGGTCCATATTGACATGATGACATCACACAGTTGCCGCAGATTTGTCGGCTGCACATCCATGATGCCAATCTCCCGTTCCACCACATCCCAAAAATGCTCTATTGGATTGAGATCTGGTGACTGTGGAGGCCATTGGAGTACAGTGACCTCATTGTCATGTTCAAGAAACCAGTCTGAGATGATTCTAGCTGTATGACATGGCGCATTATCCTGCTGAAAGTAGCCATCAGATGTTGGGTACATTGTGGTCATAAAGGGATGGACATGGTCAGCAACAATACTCAGGTAGGCTGTGGCGTTGCAACCATGCTCAATTGGTACCAAGGGGCCCAAAGAGTGCCAAGAAAATATTCCCCACACGACATGACATGACACCACCACCACCAGCCTGAACCGTTGATACAAGGCAGGATGGATCCATGCTTTCATGTTGTTGACGCCAAATTCTGACCCTACCATCCGAATGTCGCAGCAGAAATCGAGACTCATCAGACCAGGCAACGTTTTTTCCAATCTTCTACTGTCCAATTTCGATGAGCTTGTGCAAATTGTAGCCTCAGTTTCCTGTTCTTAGCTGAGCGGAGTGGCACCCGGTGTGGTCTTCTGCTGCTGTAGCCCATCTGCCTCAAAGTTGGAGGTACTGTGCGGTCAGAGATGCTCTTCTGCCTACCTTGGTTGTAACGGTTGGCTATTTGAGTCACTGTTGCCTTTCTATCAGCTCAAACCAGTCTGCCCATTCTCCTCTGACCTCTGGCATCAACAAGGCATTTCCGCCCACAGAACTGCCGCTCAATGGATGTTTTTTCTTTTTCGGACCATTCTCTGTAAACCCTAGAGATGGTTGTGCGTGAAAATCCCAGTAGATCAGCAGTTTCTGAAATACTCAGACCAGCCCTTCTGGCACCAACAACCATGCCACGTTCAAAGGCCCTCACATCACCTTTCTTCCCCATACTGATGCTCGGTTTGAACTGCAGGAGATTGTCTTGACCATGTCTACATGCCTAAATGCACTGAGTTGCCGCCATGTGATTGGCTGATTAGAAATTAAGTGGTAACGTGCAGTTGGCCAGGTGTACCTAATAAAGTGGCCGGTGAGTGTGTGTATATATATATATATATATATATATATATATATATATATATATAGATAGATAGATAGATACCAATAGCATTACTTGGTCGTGAAGGGGGGGGGGGGGGGCGGGCACGTTGATCTCTCGCACCAGGGCCCAGGAGAAATTAGCTATGCCCCTGAGTGTGGGCAAGGTGGCTCGGATTTAACTAAGATCTATATGTGATTTATATAAAGGACGGGGAGGAGTAATCTATATGAAGGACGGGGGAGGAGTGATCTATATGAAGGACGGGGGAGGAGTAATCTATATGAAGCATGGGGGAGGAGTGATCTATATGAAGCATGGGGGAGGAGTAATCTATATGAAGCATAGGGGAGGAGTGATCTATATGAAGGACGGGGGAGGAGTGATCTATATGAAGCATGGGGGAGGAGTAATCTATATGAAGCATGGGGGAGGAGTGATCTATATGAAGGACGGGGGAGGAGTGATTTATATGAAGGACGGGGGAGAAGTGATTTATATGAAGGACGGGGGAGAAGTGATTTATATGAAGGACGGGGGAGGAGTGATCTATATGAAGGACGGGGGAGGAGTAATCTATATGAAGGACGGGGGAGGAGTAATCTATATGAAGGACGGGGGAGGAGTGATCTATATGAAGCATGGGGGAGGAGTGATCTATATGAAGCATGGGGGAGGAGTGATCTATATGACGCATGGGGGAGAAGTGATCTATATGAAGGACGGGGGAGGAGTGATCTATATGAAGGACGGGGGAGGAGTGATCTATATGAAGGACGGGGGAGGAGTGATTTATGTGAAGGACGGGGGAGGAGTGATTTATATGAAGGACGGGGGAGGAGTGATCTATATGAAGGACGGGGGAGGAGTGATCTATATGAAGGACGGGGGAGGAGTGATCTATGTGAAGGACGGGGGAGGAGTGATCTATGTGAAGGACGGGGGAGGAGTGATCTATGTGAAGGACGGGGGAGGAGTGATCTATGTGAAGGACGGGGGAGGAGTGATCTATGTGAAGGACAGGGGAGGAGTGATCTATGTGAAGGACGGGGGAGGAGTGATCTATATGAAGGACGGGGGAGGAGTGATCTATATGAAGGACGGGGGAGGAGTGATCTATATGAAGGACGGGGGAGGAGTGATCTATATGAAGGACGGGGGAGGAGTGATTTATATGAATTACGCGGGAGAAGTGATCTATAGGTAGCAAACAAAAAAAAAAAGTAGCTGTTCTAAAAATTGCTGCAAACATTCATCCAGCATAACTCCAGTAATGTGTCACTATATGTAGGGTACCTGAAATGGTAGGGTTGGGGGCCCCTAACTGCTGGGGCTGGGACATGGCCCATATCCAATCCCTCCATCCTTCCTTTCATATTTGATTTTTTTCAAAATTTATTGTTGAATTTGATATTGAAATGAACCTATGACGGAGCCCCGTCCCACAAAGACTCGTGTGTGGCGCCTTCTCTTTGGGTTGTAGGCCAAAGGTGCCAGCATCAGTCGCTGCCACCCAGCAGTCATATTCTATTCACATAGCGGCAGTGTCCTCCATTTCATCATACAAAATGGCTGCCCTGATTCCATGAAAGTGAGAGAATTTCTCAGGCTCTTCGAGAGAAGAAAATGTTCAAAGAAAGAGAGCGTCCAGCAAATCCCCCTAATCCTCCAAGAATCTGAGTCATTGTCCTCGCCCATCTGCCAGGCGACATCTTCGCTGCTTCAGCCCCAAAACAAGCAAACACCATTCAGGGGATTAGAGGGGATGAGAAGCGGGAAAAGGCCCCAGAGTGTCAGCAGCCATTTCCAGCTCCTGGGGGGCGATGGGGAGACCCCTGGGGTGCGGGTGTCATAGAATGATGAGCAACAGATCTGCCCTAATACAGGACTGTGTGTGTCAGTGTAGTTGTGTGTATATAGGACTGTGTAGGGTGTGTCAGTGTAGTTGTGTGTATAGAACTTTGTGTGTGTGTGTAGGACTGTGTGTATAAGATTGTATGTAGTGTGTGTTTATAGGACTGTGTGTAGTGTATGTGTGTATAGGACTGTATGTATTTAGTGTGTGTATAGGACTGTATGTATTGTGTGTGTGTGTGTGTATATATATATATATAGGTCTGTATGTAGTGTGTGTGTATAGGACTGTATGTAGTGTGTGTGTGTATAGGACTGTATGTAGTGTGTGTATGTGTATATATAGGACTGTGTGTAGTCAGTGTGTTTGTGTATAGGGCTGTGTGTAGTGTTTGTGTGTATAGGACTGTATGTAGTGTGCGTGTATATAGGACTATGTTGTGTGTGTCAGTGTAGTTGTGTGTATAGGACTATGTGTAGTGTGTGTATAGGACTGTATGTAGTGTGTGTCAGTGTAGTTATGTGTATAGGACTGTATGTAGTGTGTGTGATTGTAGTTGTGTATAGGAATGTGTGTAGTGAGTGTGTTTGTGTATAGGACTGTGTGTGTAGTGTGTGTGTGTGTGTATAGGACTATGTAGTGTGTGTATAGGACTGTATGTAGTGTGCGTGTATATAGGACTATGTTGTGTGTGTCAGTGTAGTTGTGTGTATAGGACTATGTGTAGTGTGTGTATAGGACTATGTAGTGTGTGTCAGTGTAGTTATGTGTATAGGACTGTATGTAGTGTGTGATTGTACTTATGTGTATAGGACTGTGTGTAGTGAGTGTGTTTGTGTATAGGACTGTGTGTGTAGTGTGTGTGTGTGTGTGTATAGGACTATGTAGTGTGTGTCAGTGTAGTTATGTGTATAGGACTGTGTGTAGTGAGTGTGTTTGTGTATAGGACTGTGTGTGTAGTGTGTGTGTGTGTGTATAGGACTATGTAGTGTGTGTATAGGACTGTATGTAGTGTGCGTGTATATAGGACTATGTTGTGTGTGTCAGTGTAGTTGTGTGTATAGGACTATGTGTAGTGTGTGTGATTGTACTTATGTGTATAGGACTGTGTGTAGTGAGTGTGTTTGTGTATAGGACTGTGTGTGTAGTGTGTGTGTGTGTGTATAGGACTATGTAGTGTGTGTCAGTGTAGTTATATGTATAGGACTTTGTGTAGTGAGTGTGTGTGTATATGTGAATAGCTGCTGAATGATGTAATAACATATATGGCTCTGTAGGCGAGCGCTGATTATCTGGATTCAGGACTGAAATCACAAGGGGACGGTATAAATTGCAGCACATCGCACTGTGGATAGTTTACAGGAGCCACAAGGCCGCCAGCCTCCTCCCTGCTCACCAGGGCTCCAAACAATTCACCCCCTCAGTGTAGGGGGGCTCAACTATCCAGGCCACACTACAGGCCCTACCCCTCAGGCCACCACTGCTTGATGGCCTCTCCTCAAGATATGAAGATCGGCTGGTCAGGGGATCTATGTGACAAACAGGGCTGGAAGCAGCTGGCTCTGCTCACTACATTGGGGCTCTACTCAACTGGAGCCAAACAAAAGTAACCAGGCAGAGGTGATACCTGGAGGAGAGGAGAAGGAGGTCATACCTGGAGGAGGGGGGAGGAGGTGATACCTGGAGGAGAGGAGAAGGAGGTGATACCTGGAGGAGGGGAGGAAGAGGTGATACCTGGAGGAGAGGAGAAGGAGGTCATACCTGGAGGAGGGGGGAGGAGGTGATACCTGGAGGAGAGGAGAAGGAGGTGATACCTGGAGGAGGGGAGGAAGAGGTGATACCTGGAGGAGAGGAGAAGGAGGTGATACCTGGAGGTGGAGGAGGGGGGGGAGAGGTGATACCTGGAGGAGAGGAGAAGGAGGTGATACCTGGAGGAGGGAGGAGGAGGTGATACCTGGAGGAGAGGAGAAGGAGGTCATACCTGGAGGAGAGGAGAAGGAGGTGATACCTGGAGGAGAGGAGAAGGAGGTGATACCTGGAGGAGGGGGGAGGAAGAGGTGATACCTGGAGGAGAGGAGAAGGAGGTGATACCTGGAGGTGGAGGAGGGGGGGGAGAGGTGATACCTGGAGGAGAGGAGAAGGAGGTGATACCTGGAGGAGGGAGGAGGAGGTGATACCTGGAGGAGAGGAGAAGGAGGTCATACCTGGAGGAGAGGAGAAGGAGGTGATACCTGGAGGAGGGGGAAGGAAGAGGTAATACCTGGAGGAGGGGAGGAAGAGGTGATACCTGGAGGAGGGGGAAGGAAGAGGTAATACCTGGAGGAGAGGAGAAGGAGGTCATACCTGGAGGAGAGGAGAAGGAGGTGATACCTGGAGGAGAGGAGAAGGAGGTGATACCTGGAGGAGGGGGGAGGAAGAGGTGATACCTGGAGGAGAGGAGAAGGAGGTGATACCTGGAGGAGAGGAGAAAGAGGTGATACCTGGAGGAGGGAGAAGGAGGTGATACCTGGAGGAGGGGGGAGGAAGAGGTGATACCTGGAGGAGAGGAGAAGGAGGTGATACCTGGAGGAGGGGAGGAAGAGGTGATACCTGGAGGAAAGGGGGGAGGAAGAGGTGATACCTGGAGGAGGGGGGAGGAAGAGGTGATACCTGGAGGAGAGGAGAAGGAGGTGATACCTGGAGGAGAGGAGAAGGAGGTGATACCTGGAGGAGAGGAGAAGGAGGTGATACCTGGAGGAGGGGGGAGGAAGAGGTGATACCTGGAGGAGAGGAGAAGGAGGTGATACCTGGAGGAGGGGGGAGGAAGAGGTGATACCTGGAGGAGAGGAGAAGGAGGTGATACCTGGAGAAGAGGAGAAGGAGGTGATACCTGGAGGAGGGGGGAGGAAGAGGTGATACCTGGAGGAGAGGAGGAAGAGGTGATACCTGGAGAAGGGGGGAGGAAGAGGTGATACCTGGAGGAGAGGAGGAAGAGGTGATACCTGGAAGAGGAGGGGAGGGGAGAGGTGATACCTGGAGGAGAGGAGAAGGAGGTGATACCTGGAGGAGGGGAGAAAGAGGTGATACCTGGAGGAGGGGGAGGAAGAGGTGATACCTGGAGGAGAGAAGAAGGAGGTGAAGCCTGGAGGAGAGGAGAAGGAGGTGACACCTGGAGGAGGGGGAGGAAGAGGTGATACCTGGAGGAGAGGAGAAGGAGGTGATACCTGGAGAAGGGGGGAGGAAGAGGTGATACCGAGAGAAGGGGGGAGGAAGGGATGATACCTGGAGGAGGGGGGAGGAAGAGGTGATACCTGGAGGAGGGGGAGGAAGAGGTGATACCTGGAGGAGGGGGGAGGAAGAGGTGATACCTGGAGGAGGGGGGAGGAAGAGGTGATACCTGGAGGAGGGGGGAGGAAGAGGTGATACCTGGAGGAGGGGAGAAGGAGGTGATACCTGGAGGAGAGGAGAAGGAGGTGATACCTGGAGGAGGGGGAGGAAGAGGTGATACCTGGAGGAAGGGGAAGGAAGAGGTGATACCTGGAGAAGGCGGGAGGAAGAGGTGATACCTGGAGGAGGGGGGAGGAAGAGGTGATACCTGGAGGAAGGGGAAGGAAGAGGTGATACCTGGAGAAGGCGGGAGGAAGAGGTGATACCTGGAGGAAGGGGAAGGAAGAGGTGATACCTGGAGGAGGGGATGTTGCTTGAACAGAAGACGAGAGGGCACTTGAAGGGCAATGGAGTGATGCCCCGAGGCATGGTAAAGCTAGTATGGGCGGCTCACTGCATTTAGATTTGGACAGCTCCCACTGGCCTCCATACATGGATTCTCAGGGTACTACAGACAACAAGACCCTCGTGTCTCTTCTATACCCAGGATGACATGTTTATGGTAAACGTCTGGCTGCTGAGGAGCCATAAATCCCATTGAGTGATTCCATTGTAACCACATAATCCCCACACACTGAGGTCCCCTGACCCCGGGTGGTGGATCTGCTGCCTTCTGCTTGTGTGAGGAGCTGACCATAAGTAATAGATGCCACCCAGAGAGTGATCTGGGGATTACAGCATTGCTTCGGGGATTGTGTTTCTTACTTTTTGATCCTGAGCCCTTTGACCCTAAAGGTCCCCAAGGATGCGAACCCCAGAAACAATTGAACCAACATTATTATTTCATGGTATATATATTAATATTAGTGGACTGATTTGTTATATTATATGGGAACTGTATGGCAATATTAGGCAAACTCTTCAAAGGAGTATCTTTTGGATGTGTCATACTATATTATTTGGGGCATCATATTGTATGGTGGTAATCATGAGAGACATTGGATCAAAATGGCAAATGAAAGCTCAGCTGTGCTGTGTGTGTTGCAGATAAACCCATTTTCTATAAAGCCAGCCATAGTACAAACACTTAAAATGTGTAAGTAGGACTAGGTCAGAGGCATGGAAATAAACCATAGGTGCCCAAGCAGATGTGGGAACCAACCGACCCATTCATAAGTGGAGAAATATGAGGAGGAACCAAGAAACTGTCCTGAAGTGGGGGGAGAAGGAGAAAGTACGAGTGGACTGTCCTGAAGTGGGGGAGGAGAATGTACCAGTGGGCTTTCCTGAAGTGAGGGAGAAGAAGGTGCCAGGGTACTGTCCTCAAGTGGGGGAGAAGGAGGTACCAGTGGACTGTCCTCAAGTGGGGGAGAAGGAGGTACCAGTGGACTGTCCTCAAGTGGGGGAGAAGGAGAAGGTACCAGTGGACTGTCCTCAAGTGGGGGAGAAGGAGAAGGTACCAGTGGGCTGTCCTCAAGTGGGAAAGAAGGAGAAGGTACCAGTGGACTGTCCTCAAGTGGGGGAGAAGGAGAAGGTACCAGTGGACTGTCCTCAAGTGGGGAAGAAGGAGAAGGTACCAGTGGACTGTCCTCAAGTGGGGGAGAAGGAGAAGGAGATGGTACCAGTGGACTGTTGTCAAGTGTGTGAGAAGGAGGAGGTACCAGTGGACTGTCCTGAAGTGAGGGAGAAGGTTCCAGGCTACTGTCCTCAAGTGTGGGAGGAGGTACCAGTGGACTGTCCTCAAGTGGGGGAGAAGGAGGTACCAGTGGACTGTCCTCAAGTGGGGGAGAAGGAGAAGGTACCAGTGGACTGTACTCAAGTGGGGGAGAAGGATAAGGTACCAGTGGACTCTACTCAAGTGGGGGAGAAGGAGGAGGTACCAGTGGAGTGTCCTAAAGTGAACTGATAGTTACTGAGAAAGAGGACCAATGAGCCATAAGTAGGGAAGGAAGAACCAATGAACCACAAGTAGGGGAGCAGGAGGCAGAACCAATGAACCGCGAGTAGTGGAGCAGGGGAAGCAACCATTGAACTGCCAGTAAGCAAGAGAGGACCAATGAATCATGAGTAGGAAAGCTGGAGGAGAAACCAATGAATCACTAGTAGAGGAGAAATAGCCGAATAACTGCAAGTGGAGGCACAGGAGGAACAAGTGAACTGATAGTTACTGAGAAAGGAGATGGTACCAATGAACTGTCCACTGGAGAAGAAGGAATGGTACCAATGAGCTGTCCACTGGAGAAGAAGGAATGGTACCAATGAGCTGTCCACTGGAGAAGAAGGAATGGTAACAATGAACTGTCCGTTGGAGAAGAAGGAATGGCAACAATGAACTGTCCGCTGGAGAAGAAGGAATGGGAACAATGAACTGTCCACTGAAGAAGAAGAAGGAATGGGAACAATGAACTGTCCGCTAGAGAAGAAGGAATGGGAACAATGAACTGTCCGCTGGAGAAGAAGGAATGGGAACAATGAACTGTCCGCTGGAGAAGAAAGAATGAGAACAATGAACTGTCCGCTAGAGAAGAAGGAATGGGAACAATGAACTGTCCGCTGGAGAAGAAGGAATGGGAACAATGAACTGTCCGCTGGAGAAGAAAGAATGGGAACAATGAACTGTCCGCTGGAAAAGAAGGAATGGGAACAATGAGAAGGCCGACACCAATAAGTTGTCCACTGGAGAAGAAGGCCGACACGAATGAGCTGTCTGCTGGAGGAGAAGGTCGACACCAATAAACTGTCCACTGGGGAAGAACAACACCAATGGGCTATGCGCTGGAGGAGAAGGCCGAGACCAATGAGTTGTCCGCTGGAGAATAAGGCTGACACCAATGAGCTGTCTGCTATAGAAGAAGGCTGACACCAATAAACTGTCTGCTGGAGAAGAACCCAACCGTTGAACTGTCTGCTGGAGAAGAAGGCCTATACCAATGAGCTGTCCGCTGAAAATGAAGGCTGACACCAATGAGCTGTCCACTGGAGAAGAAGGACCAAACCAATGTGCTGTCTGCTGGAGAAGAAGGCCGACACCAATGAACTGTCTGCTGGAGAAGAAAGAATGGGAACAATGAACTATTTGTTGGAGAAGGCTGACCCCAATAAGCTGTCCGCTGGAGGAGAAGGCCGACACCAATAAACTGTCTGCTGGAGGAGAAGGCCAACACCAATGAGCTGTCCCCTGGAGGAGAAGGCTGACACCAATGACCTGTCCTTTGGAGAAGGTGACACCAATGAGCTGTGTGCTGAAAGGGAAGGCCAACACCAATGAGCTGTCTGCTGGAGGAGAAGGCTGACAATAATGAGCTGTCTACTGGAGGAGAAGGCCGACACCAATGAGCTGTCTGCTGGAGGAGAAGGCCGACACAAATGAGCTGTCCCCTGGAGGAGAAGGCCCACACCAATGAGCTGTCCGCTGGAGGAGAAGGCCAACACCAATGAGCTGTCCACTGGAGGAGAAGGCCGACACCAATGAGCTGTCCACTGGAGGAGAAGGCCGACACCAATGAGCTGTCCGCTGGAGAAGGTGACACCAATGAGCTGTCCGCTGGAGGAGAAGGCCAACACCAATGAGCTGTCCGCTGGAGGAGAAGGCCAACACCAATGAGCTGTCCGCTGGAGAAGGTGACACCAATGAGCTGTCCGCTGGAGGAGAAGGCCAACACCAATGAGCTGTCCGCTGGAAAAGAACAACACCAGTAAATCTTGATCGGTGAACAGGAGAGAGAACCAAGAAATCATTGCTAGTGGAACAGGAGAGGAACCCAATGATCCACTAGTGAGTGTGCAGGTGGGGCAACGTATGAACCACCATTAGGGGAACAGGAAAGAAAACCATACAACTGTCCACTGGAGAAGGAGAGATACTGGTGAAACATCAGCGGGGAGCAGGAGAAGAAATCGATGAGCCGCCTGCGGGTATAACAGAAAATAAATGTTTTACAAAGGTTATTTGAGCCCCCTAGGCCTGAGAGCCCCCCTCACCATGATGCTGAGAGACAGGAGCGGATACACAGAGGAGGAGCCCCCCTGCCTCGCTGTAATGTCTGTATAGGTAATGTATATATGAGTATAGAGCAAGCATTGCAGTTCTTTCTATGGTGACACACTGCACAGACTGATAGGGTTAGACACTGTTCAGACTGAGTCTTCCATTGGAGGGATAGGCTGGGAGGGTTTCCTGAATGTTTTAATCGGACAGACCTGCACTGACACACTGTAACAACTGCGCTGTGTTTAGTTCAGAGTGTGTGGATGGATCATTAAACAGGACTGTGTGGATGGATCAGTATACAGGACTGAGGGATCGGTATACAGGACTGTGTGGATGGATCAGTATACAGGACTGAGGGATCGGTGTACAGGACTGTGTGGATGGATCAGTATACAGGACTGAGTGATCAGTATAGAGGACTGAGTGATCAGTATACAGGACTGAGTGATCAGTATAGAGGACTGAGTGATCAGTATACAGGACTGAGTGATCGGTATAGAGGACTGAGTGATCGTATAGAGGACTGAGTGATCGGTATAGAGGACTGAGTGATCGGTATAGAGGACTGAGTGATCGGTATAGAGGACTGAGTGATCGGTATAGAGGACTGAGTGATCGGTATAGAGGACTGAGTGATCGGTATAGAGGACTGAGTGATCGGTATAGATGACTGAGTGATCGGTATAGAGGACTGAGTGATCGTATAGAGGACTGAGTGATCGGTATAGAGGACTGAGTGATCGGTATAGAGGACTGAGTGATCGGTATAGAGGACTGAGTGATCGGTATAGAGGACTGAGTGATCGGTATAGAGGACTGAGTGATCGGTATAGAGGACTGAGTGATCGGTATAGAGGACTGAGTGATCGGTATAGAGGACTGAGTGATCGGTATAGAGGACTGAGTGATCGGTATAGAGGACTGAGTGATCGTATAGAGGACTGAGTGATCGGTATAGAGGACTGAGTGATCGGTATAGAGGACTGAGTGATCGGTATAGAGGACTGAGTGATCGGTATAGAGGACTGAGTGATCGGTATAGAGGACTGAGTGATCGGTATAGAGGACTGAGTGATCGGTATAGAGGACTGTGAGGGGTCGGTATAGATGACTGAGTGATCGGTATAGAGGACTGAGTGATCGGTATACAGGACTGTGAGGGGTCGGTATAGATGACTGAGTGATCGGTATAGAGGACTGAGTGATCGTATAGAGGACTGAGTGATCGTATAGAGGACTGAGTGATCGGTATAGAGGACTGAGTGATCGGTATAGAGGACTGAGTGATCGGTATAGAGGACTGAGGGATCGGTATACAGGACTGAGTGGTCGGTATACAGGACTGAGTGATCGGTATACAGGACTGTGAGGGGTCGGTATACAGGACTGTGAGGGGTCGGTATACAGGACTGAGGGGTCGGTATACAGGACTGAGGGGTCGGTATACAGGACTGAGGGGTCGGTATACAGGACTGAGGGGTCGGTATACAGGACTGAGGGGTCGGTATACAGGACTGAGGGGTCGGTATACAGATCTACACACTGTAATGAAGAAGCATCAGGATGAGCTCCGGGCGGTGAATGATCGGGGTGCAGCGCTCTGTGAGGCCGCTAGGTGGCAGCACATACCGGCTGCTCGGTGCTGGATGGAGGCAGCAGGAGCCATTGTTCCCGCGGTGACCTCTGTGCTGGGGGTCGCGCCCGGGGGCCACTAACCATGTTCCATCCTGTGAGAGGATCCGCACAATGCGGCTCCGGCCAGAAGCTTCTGCATTGTCCGCGGCCATTGTGTGAGGGAAAGTGCTGGATGCTGCTGAGCCCGGCCATTGCCACCACAGCACACACAGCCGTGTATCCAAGCCTGCCCTGTGTGATACTACCTTATAGAATGTGTATCCAAGCCTGCCCTGTGTGATACTATCTGCCGTGTATCCAAGCCTGTCCTGTGTGATACTACCTGATAGAATGTGTATCCAAGCCTGCCCTGTGTGATACTACCTGATAGAATGTGTATCCAAGCCTGCCCTGTGTGATACTACCTGACGTGTATCCAAGCCTGTCCTGTGTGATACTATCTGCCGTGTATCCAAGCCTGCCCTGTGTGATACTACCTCATATAATGTGTATCCAAGCCTGTCCTGTGTGATACTATCTGCCGTGTATCCAAGCCTGCCCTGTGTGATACTACCTGATGTGTATCCAAGCCTTCCCTGTGTGATACTACCTGATGTGTATCCAAGCCTGCCCTGTGTGATACTACCTGATGTGTAACCAAGCCTGCCCTGTGTGATACTACGTGATATAATGTGTATCCAAGCCTGTCCTGTGTGATACTATCTGCCGTGTATCCAAGCCTGCCCTGTGTGATACTACCTGATGTGTATCCAAGCCTGTCCTGTGTGATACTACCTGATAGAATGTGTATCCAAGCCTGTCCTGTGTGATACTGCCTGATGTGTATCCAAGCCTGCCCTGTGTGATACTGCCTGATGTGTATCCAAGCCTGCCCTGTGTGATACTACTTGATAGAATGTGTATCTAAGCCTGCCCTGTGTGATACTATCTGCTCTGTAGCTAAGCCTGTCCTGTGTGATACTATCTGTCAGAATGTGTATCTAAGCCTGTTCTGTGTGATACTATCTGCTGTCTATCTAAGTCTGTTCTGTGTGATACTATCTGCTGTGTATCTAAGCCTATTCTGTGTGATACAATCTGCTGGTTATCTAAGCCTGTGCTGTGTGATACAATCTGCTGTGTATCTAAGCCTGTGCTGTGTGATACAACCTGCTGTGTATCTAAGCCTGTGCTGTGTGATACAGTCTGCTGCGTATCTAAGCCTGTGCTGTGTGATACAATCTGCTGTGTATCTAAGCCTATGCTGTGTGAGAAGGCCTCCATGTTCTGTGATGATAGGTGGGATGATGACTATGAGGGGTTAACCCCCTCGGTTCTGGATCCCCGGGGTGTGAGCCGCCGCCGTCCTGATCTTATCGCGGCCGTTCTGGAGCCGCAGAACTTATCATTCCTGTATTTCCGGAATTTTATAATCTGCAGCTTCTTATTACGCTCCAGTGATCTCTGCTCCATGCTGTCAGCGGGGCCCCAAGTATGTGGGGGCCACAGGGCCAGATATGGGGAGATAGGGGCCACAGGGCCAGATATGGGAGGCCAGGGGCCACAGGGCCAGATATGGGAGGCCAGGGGCCACAGGGCCAGATATGGGGAGATAGGGGCCACAGGGCCAGATATGGGAGGCCAGGGGCCACAGGGCCAGATATGGGAGGCCAGGGGCCACAGGGCCAGATATGGGATATAGGGGCCACAGGGCCAGATATGGGGAGATAGGGGCCACAGGGCCAGATATGGGAGGCCAGGGGCCACAGGGCCAGATATGGGATATAGGGGCCACAGGGCCAGATATGGGGAGATAGGGGCCCACAGGGCCAGATATGGGAGGCCAGGGGCCACAGGGCCAGATATGGGATATAGGGGCCACAGGGCCAGATATGGGGAGATAGGGGCCACAGGGCCAGATATGGGAGGCCAGGGGCCACAAGGCCAGATATGGGATATAGGGGCCACAGGGCCAGATATGGGGAGATAGGGGCCACAGGGCCAGGTAGGGGGGGCCACAGGGCCAGATATGAGAGGCCAGGGGCCACAGGGCCAGATATGGGAGGCCAGGGGCCACAGGGCCAGATATGAGAGGCCAGGGGCCACAGGGCCAGGTATGGGAGTTAGGGGCCACAGGGCCAGATATGGGAGATAGGGGCCACAGGGCCAGATATGGGAGATAGGGGCCACAGGGCCATGTATGGGAGATAGGGGCCACAGGGCCAGATATGGGAGATAGGGGCCACAGGGCAAGATATGGAAGATAGGGGCCACAGGGCCAGATATGGGAGATAGGGGCCACAGGGCCAGATATGGGAGATAGGGGCCACAGGGCCAGATATGGGAGATAGGGGCCACAGGGCCAGATATGGGAGATAGGGGCCACAGGGCCAGATATGGGAGATAGGGGCCACAGGGCAAGATATGGGAGATAGGGGCCACAGGGCCAGATATGGGAGATAGGGGCCACAGGGCAAGATATGGAAGATAGGGGCCACAGGGCAAGATATGGAAGATAGGGGCCACAGGGCCAGATATGGGAGATAGGGGCCACAGGGCCAGATATGGGAGATAGGGGCCACAGGGCCAGATATGGGAGATAGGGGCCACAGGGCCAGATATGGGAGATAGGGGCCACAGGGCAAGATATGGGAGATAGGGGCCACAGGGCCAGATATGGGAGATAGGGGCCACAGGGCAAGATATGGGAGATAGGGGCCACAGGGCCAGATATGTGAGATAGGGGCCACAGGGCAAGATATGGGAGATAGGGGCCACAGGGCCAGATATGGAAGATAGAGGCCAGGAGCCAGGGGCCCCTGAGCAGCTGTGAGGGCCAAATCCTGAGCAGCCAGAATACTCACCTGCTCCCCACTACTGTCTGTGGTCAGGACGGACCAGCATCTTCATCCCTGACCACATACAGCCGGGGGGGGGAGCATCCTGACACCAGCAGCAGCAGCACAGGTGCAGGGACACCTATCATTGGACACACCCCTGTACAGTAAGCAGCAATCTATATATACGGCTGCTCACTGCCTCTGGCCCTGCACAGTTCATGTACTTGGTGGGCGCTGTAAGCTTCTGCTATGTGTATAGTTTATGTAGGCTGCCATAGACACTGTGTACAGAGCAGGGACCCTAGTATTTGGACAGGTGTCCCCGCTCCTATACAGTAAATGTGTGTGTGTGTGTGTGTGTGTGTGTATATATATATTAGGGCTGGGCGATATTGACCTAAATCAATATCGCGGTTTATCGCACATGTAGCCGCGGTAACGATAATTCAACGATAATTATGACACGCCCCTTTTTGCAAACCACACCCACTTGCCGTGCCAAACTGACGACATTTTGATTAAAAAAAATAAAAAAGAACTCACTGAGCAGCAACCCGTGGTTAGTCTATTATCATTATTATTAGTCATTATTAGGGGACCTGGACATGTATATACAGGTATACAGCCTCTACAGGATGTGTATACACTGGGGGTCACATAGGGATTGTTGTGTATGACTATACGGGGGTGGGAGGGGGGGTGTCTAGGGGTGTATTACTATACAGGAGGTACATAGGGATGGGGGTACGGGTCTATACATGGGAGTGCATATGGATAGAGATGTATGACTATACAGGGGGGGATAGGGGATGTATGACTATACAGGGGGGGCATAGGGATAAGGGTGTATGACTATACAGGAGGTACATAGGGATAGGAGTGTATGACTATACAGGGGGGGCACATAGGGATAGGGGTGTATGACTATACAGGGGGGGCATAGGGATAGGGGTGTATGACTATACAGGAGGTACATAGGGATGGGGGTACGGGTCTATACATGGGAGTGCATATGGATAGAGATGTATGACTATACAGGGGGGGGGATAGGGATAGGGGTGTATGACTATACAGGGGGGGCATAGGGATAGGGGTGTATGACTATACAGGAGGTACATAGGGATGGGGGTACGGGTCTATACATGGGAGTGCATATGGATAGAGATGTATGACTATACAGGGGGGGGGATAGGGATAGGGGTGTATGACTATACAGGGGGGGGGGGATAGGGATAGGGGTGTATGACTATACAGGGGGGGGGATAGGGATAGGGGTGTATGACTATACAGGGGGGGGGGATAGGGATAGGGGTGTATGACTATACAGGGGGGGACGGATTGGGGTGTATGACTATACAGGGGGGGACGGATTGGGGTGTATGACTATACAGGGGGGGACGGATTGGGGTGTATGACTATACAGGGGGGGACGGATTGGGGTGTATGACTATATAGGGGGGGACGGATTGGGGTGTATGACTATATAGGGGTGTATTACTGTACAGGGAGCACAGGGAGGTGTATGCTGGGACCTGTAGTCCCCTCAGTACAGGGCTGTAACATAGGAGGAATAATGGGCTGCAGCAGGCAGGATGCCACACACAGCAATGTCTCCTATAACTTAACCTGCCTGCTGCAGCCCATTATTCCTCCTATGTTACAGTCCTGTACTGTACTACAGGAAAGCCGCCACCAAGTGCTGCTGTGACATGGCCGCGTCCCTGCACACACAGGACAACATGTGCAGCGCTCGCCGGCCGGGTGTGTGTGTGTGTGTGTCCCGGACCAGTCCGATCCGATCGCCCCCACACCCGGCCGGCGCGGCCATGTCACAGCAGCACTTGGCGGCGGCTTTCCTGTAGTCACCTCAGTGTGCAGGGACGCCGGACCGGACGGGTGGTGGGCGCTTTGGCAGGACAGGTGCGGTGGGACGGAGCCTCGGACCGGACGGGTGGGTAGGGCGGACAGGTGCGCGGACCGGACGGGCGGTCGCTTGGGGAGGGGGGAGCATTCTCACCTGGACCCTGCTGCTGCTCCTCCACCTCCCGCTGATACCAGCGCTAGTGCCGGGCCGCTCGTGTGTGTGCGGGGGGCACTGACAGGACGGGCGCAGGGACACAGAAATACAAAAATACCGCAAATACCGTCCTGGCCAAGTTGAAGTCGGTTAACCGACGCCAGTGACGGTATCGGTATTTTTGCGGTATACCGCCCAGCCCTAATATATATATATATATATATATATATATATATATATATATATATAAATATATAATGTATGTTGCTTCTCATTCGTATACTCCTTGGACAGTATATACCTCTGCTCTGTATATAGCTTCCATAGTTCCCTAGCATAGGGCGCCTCTATGCTATACATTGCCCCCTCCGCTCTGAGGGTGTTAGCGCCCCCTACCTGCAGCCTCTCCTATAGAGCCCAGAGTGAGAGGTGAGGACTGGAGGCCCCAGTCATCTCTGCAGGTCGGCCTCTTCTTCTCCATACAATAAATGCCAAAGAGAAGGGTCCCCGGGGGCCGTCTGGGTGTCAGGCTGGTGCTGGGGGGGGCTGTATGATGAAGGTGGGGGGGGGCTGTATAATGAAGGGGGGGGCTGTATGATGAAGGGGGGGGCTGTATGATGAAAGGCCGGGGGGGCTGTATGAGGAAGGGGGGGGCTGTATGATGATGAAGGGGGGGCTGTATGATGAAGGGGGGGGCTGTATGATGAAAGGCCGGGGGGGGGCTGTATGATGAATGGGGGGGCTGTATGATGAAAGGCCGGGGGGGGGGGGCGTTGTATGATGAAAGGCGGGGGGCTGTATGATGAAAGGCCGGGGGGGGGGCGGGTTTTGTGTGCCTGACACGTGCTGCAGAGAAGGATGAGTGATGACTCTCCGGGGGGGGGGGGGGGGGGGCTGTATGATGAAAGGCGGGGGGGCTGTATGATGAAACACTGGGGGGCGGGGGGGCTGTATGATGAAGGGGGGGGGCTGTATGATGAAGGTAGGGGGGCTGTATGATGAAAGGCCGGGGGGGGAGCTGTATGATGAAAGGCGGGGGGGGCTGTATGATGAAAGGCCGGGGGGGGGGGCGCTGTATGATGAAAGGCGGGGGGGGCTGTATGATGAAAGGCCGGGGGGGGGGGGGAGGCTGTATGACGAAAGGCGGGGGGGGGGGCTGTAGGACGACAGGTGGGGGGGGCTGTATGATGAAAGGCGGGGGGGGGGGCTGTATGACGAAAGGCGGGGGGGGGCTCTATGATGAAACACCGGGGGGGGCTGTATGATGAAAGGCGGGGGGGCTGTATGATGAAAAACCGGGGGGCGGGGGGGGCTGTATGATGAAAGGCCGGGGGGGGGCTGTATGATGAAAGGCGGGGGGGGGCTGTATGATGAAAGGCCGGGGGGGGGGGCTGTATGATGAAAGGCCGGGGGGGGGGCTGTAGGACGAAAGGTGGGGGGGGCTGTATGACGAAAGGCGGGGGGGGGGGGCTGTAGGACGAAAGGTGGGGGGGGGTGTATGTTGAAAGGCGGGGGGGGGGGGGCTGTATGACGAAAGGCGGGGGGGGGGGCTGTATGATGAAACACCGGGGGGGGGGCTGTATGATGAAAGGCGGGGGGGCTGTATGATGAAAAACCGGGGGGCTGTATGATGAAAGGCCGGGGGGGGGCTGTATGATGAAAGGCGGGGGGGGGCTGTATGATGAAAGGCGGGGGGGGGGGCTGTATGATGAAAGGCCGGGGGGGCTGTATGATGAAAGGCCGGGGGGGGGCTGTATGATGAAAGGCGGGGGGGGGCTGTATGATGAAAGGCCGGGGGGGGGGGGCTGTATGATGAAAGGCCGGGGGGGGGGGGGCTGTATGATGAAAGGCCGGGGGGCGGGGGGGCTGTATGATGAAAGGCCGGGGGGGGGGGGCTGTATGATGAAAGGCCGGGGGGGCGCTGTATGATGAAACACCGGGGGGCGGGGGGGCTGTATGATGAAACACCGGGGGGCGGGGGGGCTGTATGATGAAACACCGGGGGGCGGGGGGGCTGTATGATGAAACACCGGGGGGCGGGGGGGCTGTATGATGGGAGGCGGGGGGGCTGTGTGCCTGACACGTGCTGCAGAGGAGGATGAGTGATGACTCTCCAGGAAGGGGGGGGGACACATGGAGCGACCAATACTAGTCAGGACCCCTGTGCCGTATACTATAGGGGTCATATGTCCATCTGTATACAGTGTGAACAAGAGCTGACACACAACTCACCATCATCATCCTCCTCCTCCCCATCAGCTGAGGGATCCTGCGGGGCGGACACCATAACTTCCGGCTATTCTCACACACTGCGGGGGAAGCCGATCCGCACTCTTCATCCTCTGGAAATAGAGGGATGTTCTGCAGCTCTGCAGAGTATTACATAGCGCTCCTGTATATAGGGGTCTATACGCACCATAACCCATCATCATAATGAGAGTAACTGTATCCTTTCCCCACAGGGGCACCCCGACATCACAGTGACTGTAACATACCCACAGGGGCACCCTGACATCACAGTGACTGTAACATACCCACAGGGGCACCCTGACATCACAGTGACTGTAACATACCCACAGGGGCCCCCCGACATAACAGTGACTGTAACATACCCACAGGGGCACCCCGACATCACAGTGACTGTAACATACCCACAGAGGCACCCCGACATCACAGTGACTGTAACATACCCACAGGAGCGGCCCAACATCGCAGTGACTGTAACATACCCACAGGGGCACCCCGACATCACAGTGACTGTAACATACCCACAGGGGCCCCCCGACATAACAGTGACTGTAACATACCCACAGGGGCACCCCGACATCACAGTGACTGTAACATACCCACAGGGGCACCCCGACATCACAGTGACTGTAACATACCCACAGAGGCACCCCGACATCACAGTGACTGTAACATACCCACAGAGGCACCCCGACATCACAGTGACTGTAACATACCCACAGAGGCACCCCGACATCACAGTGACTGTAACATACCCACAGGAGCGGCCCAACATCGCAGTGACTGTAACATACCCACAGGGGCACCCCGACATCACAGTGACTGTAACATACCCACAGGGGCACCCCGACATCACAGTGACTGTAACATACCCACAGGGGCACCCCGACATCACAGTGACTGTAACATACCCACAGGAGCGGCCCAACATCGCAGTGACTGTAACATACCCACAGGGGCGCCCCGACATCACAGTGACTGTAACATACCCACAGAGGCACCCTGACATCACAGTGACTGTAACATACCCACAGGGGCACCCCGACATCACAGTGACTGTAACATACCCACAGGGGCGCCCCGACATCGCAGTGACTGTAACATACACACAGAGGCACCCCGACATCACAGTGACTGTAACATACCCACAGGGGCACCCCGACATAACAGTGACTGTAACATACCCACAGGGGCACCCCGACATAACAGTGACTGTAACATACCCACAGGGGCACCCCGACATCGCAGTGACTGTAACATACCCACAGGGGCACCCCGACATCGCAGTGACTGTAACATACCCACAGGGGCGCCCCAACATCACAGTGACTGTAACATACCCACAGAGGCACCCCGACATCGCAGTGACTGTAACATACCCACAGGGGCGCCCCAACATCACAGTGACTGTAACATACCCACAGAGGCACCCCGACATCGCAGTGACTGTAACATACCCACAGGGGCACCCCGACATCACAGTGACTGTAACATACCCACAGGGGCACCCCGACATCGCAGTGACTGTACCATCAGGGAGGTGACAGACTATGAGGCAGCTGTATCACACCTGCTGCAGAGGAGACCTCGCCCCTAGCAACCAATCAGATTCCAGCTTTCAGTTTACTGACATCTTTTTAATACTGAGAGCGGGAATCTTGTTGCTATGGACGACGCCTCCTCTGTGTGAGGTGTAAGATGGCTGCCCTGAAGTGTCAGCTCCTCAGGCGAGGGAGAGCAGGTGCCGCACCACATCCTGTATGTAGGGGACTGCTACAGCCTGGGGTGCAGTGTAGTATATCGGGGTGCAGTAGTATATGGGGGTGCAGTGTAGTATATGGGGGTGCAGTGTAGTATATCGGGGTGCAGTAGTATATGGGGGTGCAGTGTAGTATATCGGGGTGCAGTAGTATATGGGGGTGCAGTGTAGTATATGGGGGTGCAGTGTAGTATATCGGGGTGCAGTAGTATATGGGGGTGCAGTGTAGTATATGGGGGTGCAGTGTAGTATATCGGGGTGCAGTAGTATAGGGGGGTGCAGTGTAGTATATGGGGGTGCAGTGTAGTATATCGGGGTGCAGTAGTATATGGGGGTGCAGTGTAGTATATCGGGGTGCAGTGTAGGGAGGATAGTGTAGTATAGGGAGGATAGTGTAGTATATCGGGGTGCAGTAGTATATGGGGGTGCAGTGTAGTATATGGGGGTGCAGTGTAGTATATGGGGGTGCAGTATAGGGAGGATAGTGTAGTTTATGGGGGTGCAGTATAGGGAGGATAGTGTAGTATATGGGGGTGCAGTGTAGGGAGGATACTGTAGTATATGGGGGTGCAGTGTAGTATATGGGGGTGCAGTGTAGTATATGGGGGTGCAGTATAGGGAGGATAGTGTAGTATATGGGGGTGCAGTGTAGGGAGGATAGTGTAGTATATGGGGGTGCAGTATAGGGAGGATAGTGTAGTATATGGGGGTGCAGTGTAGTATATGGGGGTGCAGTGTAGTATATGGGGAGCAGTATAGGGAGGATAGTGTAGTATATGGGAGTGCAGTGGAGTATATGGGGGCACAGTGTAGTATATGGGGGTGCAGTGTAGTATTTTATGGGGGTGCAGTGTAGTATATGGGGTGCAGTATAGGGAGGATAGTGCAGTATATGGGGGTGCAGTATAGGGAGGATAGTGTAGTATATGGGGGTGCAGTGTAGTATATGGGGGTGCAGTATAGGGAGGATAGTGTAGTATATGGGGGTGCAGTGTAGTATATGGGGGTGCAGTATAGGGAGGATAGTGTAGTATATGGGGGTGCAGTATAAGGAGGATAGTGTAGTATATGGGGGTGCAGTATAGGGAGGATAGTGTAGTATATGGATGGGGGTGCAGTGTAGGGAGGATAGTGTAGTATATGGGGGTGCAGTATAGGGAGGATAGTGTAGTATATAGGGGTGCAGTGTAGTATATGGGGGTGCAGTGTAGTATATGGGGGTGCAGTGTAGTATATGGGGGTGCAGTATAGGGAGGATAGTGTAGTATATGGGGGTGCAGTATAGGGAGGATAGTGTAGTATATGGGGGTGCAGTGTAGTATATGGGGGTGCAGTGTAGTATATGGGGAGCAGTATAGGGAGGATAGTGTAGTATATGGGAGTGCAGTGGAGTATATGGGGGCACAGTGTAGTATATGGGGGTGCAGTGTAGTATTTTATGGGGGTGCAGTGTAGTATATGGGGTGCAGTATAGGGAGGATAGTGCAGTATATGGGGGTGCAGTATAGGGAGGATAGTGTAGTATATGGGGTGCAGTGTAGTATATGGGGGTGCAGTATAGGGAGGATAGTGTAGTATATGGGGGTGCAGTATAAGGAGGATAGTGTAGTATATGGGGGTGCAGTATAGGGAGGATATTGTAGTATATGGGGGTGCAGTATAGGTAGCATAGTGTAGTATATGGGGGTGTAGTGTAGGGAGGATAGTGTAGTATATCGGAGTGCAGTGTAGTATATGGGGGTGCAGTATAGGGAGGATAGTGTAGTATATCGGGGTGCAGTGTAGTATTTGGGGGTGCACTATAGGGAGGATAGTGTAGTATATGGGGGTGCAGTGTAGTATATGGGGGTGCAGTATAGGGAGGATAGTGTATTATATGGGGGTGCAGTGTACGGAGGATAGTGTAGTATATGGGGGTGCAGTATAAGGAGGATAGTGTAGTATATGGGGGTGCAGTATAGGGAGGATAGTGTTGTATATGGGGGTGCAGTGTAGTATATGGGGGTGCAGTGTAGGGAGGATAGTGTAGTATATGGGGGTGCAGTATAGGGAGGATAGTGTATTATATTGGGGGTGCAGTGTATGATATGGGGAGTGCAGTGTATGATATTGGGATGCAGTGTATGATATCTGGGTTGCAGTGTATGATATTGGGGAGTGCAGTGTATGGTATTGGGGGTGCAGTGCTTGATATTGGGGTGTGCAGTGCTTCATATTAGGGGTGCAGTGTATGATATGGGGGGTGCAGTGTATGGTATGGGGGTCCCTCGCCCTCCCCATTGCTTTCTATTCTGTGATTCGGGGGGTTGGGGGGGCAGTGTATGATATTGGGGGTACAGTGTATTATAATGGGGGTGCAGTGTATTATATTGGGGGTGCAGTGTATGATATTGGGGGGTGCAGTGTATGGTATGGGGGTCGCTCGCCCTCCCTATTGCTTTCTATTCTCTGGGATTCGGAGGCTTGGGTGGGGGGTGCAGTGTATTTTATGGGGGGGTGCAGTGCTTGATATTGGGTGTGCAGTGCTTGATATTGGGGGGTGCAGTGTATGGTATGGGGGTCCCTCGCACTCCCCATTGCTATTCTCTGGGATTCGGGAGGTTGGGCGGTAGTGTATGATATTGGGGGTGCAGTGTATGATATTGGGGGTACAGTGTATTATATTGGGGGTGCAGTGTATGATATTGGGGGTGCAGTGTATGATAATGGGGGTGCAGTGTATGATATTGGGGGGTGCAGTGGATGGTATGGGGGTCCCTCGCACTCCCCATTGCTTTCTATTCTCTGGGATTCGGGGGGTTGGGGTGCAGTGTATTATATTGGGGGGTGCAGTGTATTATATTGGGGGTGCAGTGTATTATATTAGGGGGTGCAGTGTATGATATTTGGGGGTGCAGTGTATTATACAGGGGGTCCCTCGCCCTCCCCATTACTTCCCATTCTCCGGGATTCAGGGGGTGCAGTGTATGATATTGGGGGGTGCAGTGTCTAATATTAGGGGATTCAGTGTATGATAGTGGGGGGGTGCAGTGTATTATATTAGGGGGTGCAGTTTATGGTATTGGGGGGTGCAGTGTATTATATTAGGGGGTGCAGTGTATTATACTGGGGGGTGCAGTGTATAATAGGGGGGTGCAGTGTATTATATTGGGGGTGCAGTGTATTATATTGGGGGTGCAGTGTATAATATTAGGGGGGGGGGGTGCAGTGTATTATATTGGGGGTGCAGTGTATTATATTAGGGGGTGCAGTGTATTATATGGGGGGTGCAGTGTATTATATTAGGGGGTGCAGTGTATTATATTAGGGGGTGCAGTGTATTATGTGTGTGGGGGGGGGTGCAGTGTATTATATTAAGGGGTGCAGTGTATTATATTAGGGGGTGCAGTGTATTATACTGGGGGGGCGTGCAGTGTATTATATTGGGGGTGCAGTGTATTATATTAGGGGGTGCAGTGTATTATATTAAGGGGTGCAGTGTATTATACTTGGGGGGTGCAGTGTATTATATTAGGGGGTGCAGTGTATTATATTGGGGGTGCAGTGTATTATATTGGGGGTGCAGGGTATTATATTGGGGGTGCAGTGTATAATATTAGGGGGGTGCAGTGTATTATATTAGGGGTGCAGTGTATTATATTGGGGGTGCAGTGTATTATATTAGGGGGTGCAGTGTATTATATGGGGGGGTGCAGTGTATTATATTAAGGGGTGCAGTGTATTATACTTGGGGGGTGCAGTGTATTATATTAGGGGGTGCAGTGTATTATACTGGGGGGGTGCAGTGTATTATATTGGGGGTGCAGTGTATTATACTGGGGGGGGGGGTTGCAGTGTATTATGTGGGGGGGGGTGCAGTGTATTATATTAAGGGATGCAGTGTATTATACTTGGGGGATGCAGTGTATTATATTAGGGGGTGCAGTGTATTATACTGGGGGGGGGTGCAGTGTATTATATTGGGGGTGCAGTGTATTATATTAGGGGGTGCAGTGTATTATATGGAGGGGGGTGCAGTGTATAATAGGGGGGGTGCAGTGTATTATATTAGGGGGTGCAGTGTATTATATTAGGGGGTGCAGTGTATAATATTAGGGGGGTGCAGTGTATTATATTGGGGGTGCAGTGTATTATATTAGGGGGTGCAGTGTATTATATTAAGGGGTGCAGTGTATTATATTAAGGGGTGCAGTGTATTATACTTGGGGGGTGCAGTGTATTATATTAGGGGGTGCAGTGTATTATATTGGGGGTGCAGTGTATTATATGGGGGGGGGTGCAGTGTATTATACGGGGGGGGGGGAGGGTGCGCAGTGTATTATATTGGGGGGGGGGGGGTGCAGGGTATTATATGGGGGGGTGCAGTGTATTATATTGGGGGCGCAGTGTATTATACTGGGGGGGGTGCAGTGTATTATATTAGGGGTGCAGTGTATTATATGGGGGGGGGTGCAGTGTATTATATTAGGGGGTGCAGTGTATTATATTAGGGGGTGCAGTGTATTATATGGGGGGGGGGGTGCAGTGTATTATATGGGGGGTGCAGTGTATTATATGGGGGGGTGCAGTGTATTATCAGTGGCGGTCTTTGGCACCAAGCGATCGCTTGGGGCCCCCAACATCCAGGGGGGCCCCCCACGCCCCGCTCTTGTGCTCAAGACCGCTGGACAGGGCCGCTGCCCCGCTCGCTGCTGCCATCTGAACTGTAACTATGAGCACTCGTAATGAGCGCTCATAGTTACATGCAGCAGCACTGACAGGGCGGGAGACATTGGCCCCCTTCCTGTCAGTCACTCTTGAGGCCGCAGGAAGGGTTTTCCCTGCGGTCACAAGTGGCAGCTTTGTCCTTGTGGTGCCGGCGCTCCAGTGACATCACTGGAGCATCGGCACCAGGACAAGGGAAGTGCGGTCTCTTGTGATCGCAGAAAAAACCCTTCCTGCGGCCACAAAAGTGAAGAGAAGAGGAGACGCCCGGACCCAGGTGAGTATAAGTGTTTGTTTTATTGTGTTATATACTATATGGGAGGGGGAGCACACAGGGGTCTGTTTAACTGGGGGAGCGCACATCGGGGGCTATATAACAGGGGGAGCACACAGGGGGGCTATAGATTACTGGGGCTTCACAAAGGGGTCTACATACTATTGGGGGCAGCACACAGGGGGTCTATATACTACTTGGGGCAGCAGAATGGGGTCTATATACAACTTGGAGAGCACACAGGAGGTCTATATCCAAGTGGGGGAGCACACAGGGGGGCTATATACTACTGGGGGAGCACACAGGGGTCTATATACTACTGGTGGGGCACACAGGGGGTCTATATACTACTGGGGGAACATACAGGGGGTCTATATACTACTTGTGAGGCACACAGGTGGTCTATATATAACTAGGGGAGCACACAGGGGTCTGTATACTACTGGGGCAGCACACAAGGGGTCTATTTAATACTGGTGGGGCACACAGGGGGTCTATATACTACTGGGGGAACCACACAGGGGGTCTATATACTACTGGAGGAGCACACAGGGGTCTATATCCAAGTGGGGGAGCACACAGGAGGTCTGTATCCAAGTGGGGGAGCACACAGGGGGGCTAAATACCCCTGAGGGAGCACACAGGGGGTCTATATACTAGTGGGGGAGCACACAGGGGGTCTATATACAACTGGGGCAGCACACAGGAGGTCTATATACTTCTGGGGAAGCACACGGGGGGGGCTATATATAACTGGGGGAACACACAGGGGTCTATATACTACTGGGGGAAGCAAACAAGGGGTATATACTATTGGGGGCAGGACACAAGGGGTATATACTACTGGGGGCAACTCACAGCGGCCTATTGTTTTGGAACGTGTGTGTGTGTGGGGGGGGCCTCAGACATAACTTCGCTTGGGGCCCCAGAAATGCCAAGACCGCCCCTGTGTATTATATTAGGGGGTGCAGTGTATTATACGGGGGGGGGGGGGGGGGTGCAGTGTATTATATTGGGGGGTGCAGTGTATTATATTAGGGGGTGCAGTGTATTATACTGGGGGGGTGCAGTGTATTATACTTGGGGGGGTGCAGTGTATTATATTGGGGGCGCAGTGTATTATATTAGGGGGTGAAGTGTATTATATTAGGGGGTGCAGTGTATTATACGGGGGGGGGGTGCAGTGTATTATATTGGGGGTTGCAGTGTATTATATTAGGGGGTGCAGTGTATTATATTGGGGGTGCAGTGTATTATATTAGGGGGTGCAGTGTATTATATTGGTGGTGCAGTGTATTATATGGGGGGCAGTGTATTATATGGGGGGGCAGTGTATTATATTAGGGGGTGCAGTGTATTATATTGGGGGTGCAGTGTATTATATGGGGGGGCAGTGTATTATATTGGGGGTTGCAGTGTATTATATTAGGGGGTGCAGTGTATTATACTTGGGGGGGGGGTGCAGTGTATTATATGGGGGGGTGCAGTGTATTATATTAGGGGGTGCAGTGTATTATATTGGGGGTGCAGTGTATTATATTAGGGGGGGGGGGTGCAGTGTATTATATTAGGGGGTGCAGTGTATTATACGGGGGGGGTGCAGTGTATTATATTGGGGGTGCAGTGTATTATATTAGGGGGTGCAGTGTATTATATTAGGGGGTGCAGTGTATTATAGGGGGGTGCAGTGTATTATATTAGGGGGTGCAGTGTATTATATGGGGGGTGCAGTGTATTATATTAGGGGGTGCAGTGTATTATATTAGGGGGTGCAGTGTATTATACGGGGGGGGGGGGGGTGCAGTGTATTATATTAGGGGGTGCAGTGTATTATACGGGGGGGGGGTGCAGTGTATTATATTAGGGGGTGCAGTGTATTATATGGGGGGGGGTGCAGTGTATTATATTAGGGGGTGCAGTGTATTATATTAGGGGGTGCAGTGTATTATACGGGGGGGGGGGGGGTTGCAGTGTATTATATTAGGGGGTGCAGTGTATTATACTGGGGGGTGCAGTGTATTATATTAGGGGGTGCAGTGTATTATATTAGGGGGTGCAGTGTATTATACTTGGGGTGGGGGGGTGCAGTGTATTATATGGGGGGGGGGTGCAGTGTATTATATTAGGGGGTGCAGTGTATTATATTAGGGGGTGCAGTGTATTATACTGGGGGGGGGGGTGCAGTGTATTATATTAGGGGGGTGCAGTGTATTATACGGGGGGGGGGGGGGGTGTTGCAGTGTATTATATTAGGGGGTGCAGTGTATTATATTAGGGGGTGCAGTGTATTATATTAGGGGGTGCAGTGTATTATACTTGGGGGGTGCAGTGTATTATATTAGGGGGTGCAGTGTATTATATGGGGGGGGGGTGCAGTGTATTATATGGGGGGGGGGGTGCAGTGTATTATATTGGGGGGTGCAGTGTATTATACGGGGGGGGGGGGTTGCAGTGTATTATACGGGGGGGGGGGGGGGGTTTGCAGTGTATTATATTAGGGGGTGCAGTGTATTATACTGGGGGGGGTGCAGTGTATTATATTAGGGGGTGCAGTGTATTATATGGGGGGGGGGGTGCAGTGTATTATATTAGGGGGTGCAGTGTATTATACGGGGGGGGGGGGGGGTGCAGTGTATTATATTAGGGGGTGCAGTGTATTATATGGGGGGGGTGCAGTGTATTATATTAGGGGGTGCAGTGTATTATATTGGGGGGTGCAGTGTATTATATTAGGGGGTGCAGTGTATTATACTGGGGGGTGCAGTGTATTATATTGGGGGTGCAGTGTATTATATTAGGGGGTGCAGTGTATTATATGGGGGGGGGGTGCAGTGTATTATATTGGGGGGGTGCAGTGTATTATATTAGGGGGTGCAGTGTATTATACTGGGGGGTGCAGTGTATTATATTGGGGGTGCAGTGTATTATATTGGGGGTGCAGTGTATTATATTAGGGGGTGCAGTGTATTATATGGGGGTGTGTGTGCAGTGTATAATATTAGGGGGTGCGGTGTATTATACTGGGGGGGGGGTGCAGTGTATTATATTGGGGGTGCAGTGTATTATATTAGGGGGTGCAGTGTATTATATTGGGGGGGGGGGGGGGCAGTGTATTATATTAGGGGGTGCAGTGTATTATATTAGGGGAGTGCAGTGTATTATATTAGGGGGTGCGGTGTATTATACTGGGGGGGGGGTGCAGTGTATTATATTGGGGGGGGGGGTGCAGTGTATTATATTAGGGGGTGCAGTGTATTATATTGGGGGGTGCAGTGTATTATATTAGGGGGTGCAGTGTATTATACTGGGGGGGGCGTGCAGTGTATTATATTGGGGGTGCAGTGTATTATATTGGGGGGTGCAGTGTATTATATTAGGGGGTGCAGTGTATTATACTGGGGGGGGGCGTGCAGTGTATTATATTGGGGGTGCAGTGTATTATATTAGGGGGTGCAGTGTATTATATTAGGGGGTGCAGTGTATTATATTAGGGGGTGCAGTGTATTATACTGGGGGTCCCTCGCCCCCCTATTTCTTCCCATTCTCCGGGATTCGGGGACATCATTGTAGCCGAAATCTCAGCTTTCTCTCTTGATAGACAGGTCGGGACGAGTCCATTATTCGGGAGGGGGGTCGGGTGCGATGGCCGGGCTCACAGCGGGGATGTGGGGGGTTTGGGGTGGAGGGGGTCTCCTGCACACATGCCTCGGTCAGGCCTCTCAGGTGTCGGGGAGCGGAGGGGCTGCGGCTGTGATTCGGGGAGTGTCTGGCTGCCTGGCTGTGCCGTGCCCCCCGCGCTGGCGGCGGAGTGGTACGCTCCTCTCCGGGGTTCTGCACAGTCTCCCCTATCCCCTCAGTCTCATGGTTGGCGCGGCTGCTGTCACCTCGGGCCCCTGCATGCTGCGCTCCCGGGGCCCCCGCACGGATGTGAGCGCCGCCCCGCACCCAGCTTGGCATGGCTCTCTGCGGGATCATCGTGTGCCTGATGCTGCCCCTGGCCCGGGCTGTGGAAGGTGAGTGCCTGCCCGGAGAGGACCGGGGGGAGGGGGCTCCGGCATCCTCCACACTGCGGCCATACAGGGGGGGGGGGGGGGGGGTATATACACAGGAGAGGGGCAATATATATACAGGGGGGGTATATATACACAGGAGAGGGGCAATATATACAGGAGGGGGGGGGGTATATATATACAGGAGGGGGGGGGGGTATATATACACAGGAGAGGGGCAATATATACAGGAGGGGGGGGGGATATATACACAGGAGGGGGGCAATATATATACAGGGGGGGTATATATACACAGGAGAGGGGCAATATATACAGGAGGGGGGGGTATATATACACAGGAGAGGGGCAATATATACAGGAGGGGGGGGTATATATACACAGGAGAGGGGCAATATATACAGGAGGGGGGGGGGGTATATATATACAGGAGGGGGGGGGGTATATATACACAGGAGAGGGGCAATATATATACAGGGGGGGTATATATACACAGGAGAGGGGCAATATATACAGGAGGGGGGGGTATATATACACAGGAGAGGGGCAATATATACAGGAGGGGGGGGGGTATATATACACAGGAGAGGGGCAATATATATACAGGAGGGGGGGGTATATATATACAGGAGGGGGGGGGTATATATACACAGGAGAGGGGCAATATATACAGGAGGGGGGGTATATATATACACAGGAGAGGGGCAATATATACAGGAGGGGGGGGGTATATATACACAGGAGAGGGGCAATATATATACAGGAGGGGGGGGGGTATATATACACAGGAGAGGGGCTATATATATACAGGAGGGGGGTATATATACACAGGAAAGGGGCAATATATACAGGAGACTATATATACAGGAGAGGGGCAATATATACAGGAGGGGGGGGTATATATATACAGGAGAGGGGCAATATATACAGGAGAGGGGCAATATATACAGGAGAGGGGCAATATATATACAGGAGGGGGAGTATATATACACAGGAGAGGGGCAATATATACAGGAGAGGGGCAATATATACAGGAGGGGGGTATATATACACAGGAGAGGGGCAATATATACAGGAGGGGGGGGTATATATACACAGGAAAGGGGCAATATATACAGGAGACTATATATATAGGAGAGGGGGCTGTATATACAGGAGGGGGGCTATATATACAGGAGGGGGGTATATATATACAGGAGAGGGGGCTGTATATGCAGGAGGGGGGGCTATATATATACAGGAGAGGGGCTATATATATACAGGAGAGGGGCTATATATATACAGGAGGGGAGCAATATATACAGGAGGGGGGCTATATATATACAGGAGAAAGTATATACAGGAGAGGGGAAGTATATACTGGAGGGGGGCAGTATACACATGAGAGGGGGAATATATACCAAGGAGGGGGACAATATACACAGGAGAGGGGCATATATTAGCAGTATACAGAGAGGTGCGGCAATATATACAGGAGAGAGGAGCGATACAATATATACAGGAGAGGATGCTACACGAGCGATATACAGGAGAGGATCCTACATGAGAGATATACAGGAGAGGATCCTACACGAGCGATATACAAGAGAGGATCCTACACGAGTGATATATGGGAGAGGATCATACACGAGCAGTATACAGGAGAGGATCCTACACGAGCAGTATACAGGAGAGGATCCTACACGAGCGATATACAGGAGAGGATCATACACGAGCAGTATACAGGAGAGGATCCTACACGAGTGATATATGGGAGAGGATCATACACGAGAGATATACAGGAGAGGATCCTACACGAGCGATATACAGGAGAGGATCCTACACGAGCGATATACAGGAGAGGATCCTACATGAGTGATATATGGGAGAGGATCATACACGAGCGATATACAGGAGAGGATCCTACATGAGCAGTATACAGACAGGGGCTTATACATGGTGTTCAGAGTAGAAGTTCATACATAAATCATATATAGAGGGGGCCTCATATGTGATCTCTGTATAAAGGAGCGGGTCATACATGCGCAGTGTATAGAGGAGATGTCACTGTGGAGAGAGAAGAGGCTCATACAGTCACCGTGGAGAGAGAAGAGGCTCATACACTCACTGTGGAGAGAGAAGAGGTTCATACTGTCGCTGTGGAGAGAGAAGAGGTTCATACTGTCGCTGTGGAGAGAGAAGAGGTTCATACAGTCACTGTGGAGAGAGAAGAGGCTCATACAGTCACTGTGGAGAGAGAAGAGGTTCATACAGTCACTGTGGAGAGAGAAGAGGTTCATACACTCACTGTGGAGAGAGAAGAGGTTCATACTGTCGCTGTGGAGAGAGAAGAGGTTCATACAGTCACTGTGGAGAGAGAAGAGGCTCATACAGTCACTGTGGAGAGAGAAGAGGTTCATACAGTCACTGTGGAGAGAGAAGAGGTTCATACTGTCGCGGTGGAGAGAGAAGAGGTTCATACAGTCACTGTGGAGAGAGAAGAGGCTCATACTGTCGCTGTGGAGAGAGAAGAGGTTCATACAGTCACTGTGGAGAGAGAAGAGGCTCATACACTCACTGTGGAGAGAGAAGAGGCTCATACACTCACTGTGGAGAGAGAAGAGGCTCATACACTCACTGTGGAGAGAGAAGAGGCTCATACACTCACTGTGGAGAGAGAAGAGGTTCATACACTCACTGTGGAGAGAGAAGAGGTTCATACAGTCACTGTGGAGAGAGAAGAGGTTCATACAGTCACTGTGGAGAGAGAAGAGGTTCATACAGTCACTGTGGAGAGAGAAGAGGCTCATACAGTCACTGTGGAGAGAGAAGAGGCTCATACAGTCACTGTGGAGAGAGAAGAGGCTCATACAGTCACTGTGGAGAGAGAAGAGGCTCATACAGTCACTGTGGAGAGAGAAGAGGCTCATACAGTCACTGTGGAGAGAGAAGAGACTCATACTGTCGCTCGCTGTGGAGAGAGGAGAGGCTCATACACTTATTGTGGCCTGAGAAGAGGCTCATGCATTTGCCCTGGAATAAGGAGAGGCTCATACACTCACTGAGGAGAGAGGAGAGGCTCATACACTCACTGAGGAGAGAGGAGAGGCTCATACACTCACTCTAATGGAGAAAACGTTCATACACTGGTGGAGAGGTTTATATTCATGTTGAGGATACAGGAGCACTCGGACATATACAGGACAGAGAAGAGGTTTACACGTGATACAGGAGCTGTGTACAGAGGAGAGGATCATACACTCACAGTAGACAGAGGAGAGGATCATACACTCACAGTAGACAGAGGAGAGGATCATACATGAGCCGTGTACAGAGGAGAGGATCATACAGGAGCTGTGTACAGAGGAGAGGATCATACAGGAGCTGTGTACAGAGGAGAGGATCATACAGGAGCTGTGTACAGAGGAGAGGATCATACAGGAGCTGTGTACAGAGGAGAGGATCATACAGGAGCTGTGTACAGAGGAGAGGATCATACATGAGCTATGTACAGAGGAGAGGATCATACATGAGCTGTGTACCGATGTGTTTTAAACTATCCAGATATTTTACAAGCCCTGGTGAAACCTCTGCTGATCTTCTTACATGGGACTGCAGGTTTCCTTATGCATCAGAAAAGTAAAATGAGAAGCTCTGCTAGATGTGTACACCCATTTGGCTCTGCTGCTGGGGGGCTCTGTGCTGTGCAATCGGTTGGGGATCACATTGTATTGGGGTCCACAATCTGTTGTGTGGCGAGGGCAGGGCCCCCCGACTGGGTGTTTTGTGAGGGGGCCCTACGGCTGTCTGTATTTTGAGGGGCTGTCTGTATTATTAGGGCCCCCCCTGTCTGGTTGTATTGTGAGGGGCCCCCGGCTTAATGTATTGTGAGGGGGCCCCCCAGCTGGCTGTATTGTGAGGGGCCCCCCTGGCTGGTTGCGTTGTGAGAGCAGACACCACTAGATGCTGTCACTATGAGACGCCTGATGCTTTGTTCAGTACAATCCAAGGAGCAGCTTTGTTTTATTGTGCGGCGATGGGCTGTAGCCCGGACCCCTAAAGACGAACTGTGTACTGATTTATCTCATGGTTCTGCATTGTCTGAAGACCACCAGGATGTGGATTATGTCACAGCCTGGTACCTCCACCCCGGTCAGCTGTGGCCCCCAGTGGTATTGGGCCCTGAAGAGCATGGTGGGGAGGTTGATAACTGAGACTCGTATGTTGTGACTCACGGTCGCTGGCAGGAGCCGCCAGTGTTTAGAGCACAAGGTTCTGGCAGGAGCAGCGTCTATATGTTGTAGTCAGCAGTGAGGGAGGAAAACGTCCAGCAGAGCGAGAGAATAGAGGCCGAGGCCGAGGCTGGTTTTAATTATAGAGACGTGAAGGATCGTCTTATTTAATGTCGGTATACGTGGCGTTATTAACGGCTGGGGAGAGGTGGCGGCATTCTCCAACCAGGAGTGTTAGATCGTCAGCTCTGGGGCCCACATTGTGCCCTCGCTGTCTGTATGAATAGGCATAGGGGGGATGGGAGGTGGATTTGTGCGATGGTGTGTAAGATGGGGGGCATCCTTCTTCCTCTGTGGGGATAGTTTGGGGAGTGCTCTGGACAGGGCTGCACAAATAGTCTGTTGCCGAAGCTTACGGGGTCTCGGTTCCTACACGGTCTGCCCCTGCACATGTATGTTGTCAGGTACACGCCTCTATAGCTGATGGCCTGCATGTGTGGAACACGAGTTTGAAGAGCCGTGTTTACATAGTTTAGGGTTTGGATGAGCCACATATGTACAACACTAGGTCCAGATGAGCCACATTTGTTGAACACAAGGTTTGGGTCACTCTTATGGTTTGGAAGAGCTGTGTCTGTGGATAGAGATGTCCTACATATGCAGAACACAAGGTGGGATCAACCACATATGTAGAACCCAATGTCAGGATAGGCAGTATTTATAGAGGGTTAGGATAAGTCAAGTGTGTGGCCGTCTTGACATCGGGTTCTACGTATAAGGGTTATACCGACCTCTTATTCTGTGTATTTGTCTTATCTGGACCTGATGTTCTGCACATGTAGAACACAAGGTTGGGATATCTCACATATGTAGAACATGAGGTCCAGATGAGCCAAAAATGTAAAACAGGAGAGCCATTCTTATTGAACATGGGATGAGCTACACATTAGTGAGAGGGATCACATATGTAGAACCGTGTTGGGACGAGGATGGGAGGATGTTGGACACAAGGTCAGGATTATGTTGAGTATTACATATGTTGAGTGTGAGGTCAAAATGAGCCTTGTCTTTAAAACAGAAGGTGGAGACGAGCAACATATTATGTATACAAGGTCAGGATGAGACATATATTAAGAACATGAGGTCAAGATTAGACGTGTCCGTAGAGTGCAAGGTCAATATTAGCCATATGCGTAGAGTGCAAGGTCAGAATGAGCTGGGTCTTCAGATTTAAGCTTGGGATAAGTCTTGCCCATAAAGCAGAAGGCCATGTTGAGCTATGTCTGTAGGTTGTGAGGTCAGGATTATCCATAGGGAGCGCAGTGTACCAATGGGTCATGTTCGTAGAGCGTGAAGTTAGGATGTCCCGCATATATAAAATGCGGTCAGGAAGAGCAATGTCTGGTGGGGTGGGAGGTCCCGGATGAGCCATGTCTGTAGAACATGAGGACGGGATGTCCCACATATGTAAAACACGAGGCCAGGATGAGCCGTTTCTGAAGAGCATAAAGGGCGTGTAGAGCCATGTCTGAAGAATGTAAGGTCAGGATGAGTCATGTCTGTCGAGAGTAAGGTCAGACACACATATGTAGAGCACAAGGTCAAGATGTCTATATGTGTGGCTAATGCTGACATTGCGCTTTATAGAATGTAAGATCAATATGAGCCACATATGTAGAACACAATGTTTAGGTTCATAATGAGCTGTGCCTGTAGAGTGTGAGGCCATGGTGAGCTACATATATGGGGGAGCCATGTATAAAGCTTGAAGTAAGGATTAGCCACATATGTAGCATCTGACTCTAAGATGAGCCACATCTGTAGTGCAAGGTTGGTGTGACCATATGTAAAACACAAGGTTGGGATAAATGCATGTGAAGAAGACCCGTGTCTAAGAGGACAAGATGTTGGAATTTGCAATGTCTGATAGGGCAAGAGGTTGGGCATGAGCAGAGTCTGGTAGGGCAAGAGGTTAGAGATACAAAGTGCCTGGTAGGGTAAGAGGTTAGAGATGCAAAGTTCCTGGTAGGGTAAGAGGTTGGGAATGAGCAGCGCCTGGAAGGGCAAGAGGTTGGAGATGAGTGGCATCTGGTAGGGCAAGAGGTTGGAGATGAGTGGCATCTGGTAGGGCAAGAGGTTGGAGATGAGTGGCATCTGGTTGGGCAAGAGGTTGGGGATGAGCAGCGTCTGGTAAGGCAAGAGGTTTGGGATGAGCTGCGTCTGGTAGGACAAGAGGTCAGGATGAGCAGCGTCTGGTAGGGCAAGAGGGTGGGTTGAGCCATTTCTGAAAAGCCCTGTATAGAGCGTGAAGTTAGTATTAGCCACATATGTAGAGTCTAAGGGCCAGTTCCCATGAAGTAAAACTGGCGGAAATCTTCTGAGCAGAGAGAACAAGGCACGCAAGCCCTGCCTGTATGACACGGAGACTGGCGGGATTCCGCAGCGGCGATTTCCATAGTAGAATTCCGCCAGTTTTGCTCTGTGTGAACTAACCTTAAGAGATGACCAACATATGTAAAACACAAGGTTGGGATAAACCTGTGTGAGGAGCAGATAACCCGTGTCTAATAGGACAAAAGGAACGAGCAGCGTCTGGTAGGGCAAGAGGTTGGAAATGAGCGGCGCCTGGTAGGGCAAGAGGTCGGAAATGAGCGGTGCCTGGTAGGGCAAGAGGTTGGTAATAAGCGGCGCCTGGTAGGGCAAGAGTTTGGGAATGAGCAGCGCCTGGTAGAGCAAGAGGTTGGTGATGAGCAGAATCTGGTAGGGAAAAAGGTTTGGAATGAGCAGTGTCTAGAGCGTGAAGTTAGGATTAGCCACATATGTAAAGTCTAAGGGTTCATTTACACAGAAAGATTATCTGACAGATTATCTGCCAAAGATTTGAAAAGAGGAGAAATCTCAGGCTTTCCTTTATGACCTGATCTCTGTTTATTGTCCGTTCCTGGCTTTGGCTTCAAATCAGGCATAAACCTGTGTGAGGAAAAGAAGACCTGTGTCTAATATGACAAGTGGAATGAGCAGCGTTTGGTAGGGCAAGAGGTCGGGGATAAGCAGCGTCTGGTACAGCATGAGGTTGGGGATGAGCTGCATCTGGTAGGGCAAGAGGCCAGAAATGAGCTGCGTCCGATTAGGCAAGAGGACGGGGATGAGCGGGGTCTGGTAGCACAAGGGTCAGAAATTAGCTGCATCGGGAGAACAAGAGGTTAGGTGGGCGGCTGGGCTTGCCTTGGGCCATTTATGAAAAGCCATGTATACAGCATGAAGTTTGGATTAGCCATGTGTATAACATGTATAAAATGCAAGGTTAGGATAAATTCCTTGTGAGGTGAGGATGACCCGTGTCTAACAGGGCAAAGGGGTGGGTTGTGCAGCGTCTAGTAGGGCAAGAGGTTTGGGTTGTGCAGCGTCTAGTAGGGCAAGAGGTTTGGGTTGTGCAGCGTCTAGTAGGGCACGAGGTTTGGGTTGTGCGGCGTCTGGTAGGACGAGCTCGTGAATGAACGGAATTGGGGATGAACAGTGTCCGGTAGGGCAGGAGATCGGAGATGAGTGGTGTCTGGTAGAACAATGTCAGGCTGAGCGGCGTCTGGTAGGATAAGAGGTCAGCATGAGTGGCATCTGGTAGGGCAGGAGGTTGGGTTGAAACATTTCTGAAAAGCCTTTTGTGTAGGGAAATCTGGAAAACCGGGGTGACCTTTTCAAGACTATACTATACTTTGATTTCTCCCTTGTGGCAGTGACGGGACATACATGTGAATGTCACTTATGTAGGAGCTATAATCAAAAGACAGCATACCCCCCCCCCCCTGCTGCTCCCCCTGTAAGATCATCTGGTCACCACTGTGTCTCCCAGCACTGTCCTTAAATGCATGAAGCAGATACCAGGACCAGGAGACCATTATACCAGGAGAGCCGATGGAGGTCCAAGGAGGAGCTTCAGCTTCTTATATCACATGGTGCCAGGATATATTGATGTCTATATTGATGACTTTGTGGTCCTCATATCATGGAGTGTCTAAGGTATAATGAGGTCTGTGCCCATCCCGGTGGGGGATTCAGGTCTTCATATGAAGGGTTATCCAGGATGTAGGGAGATCTTTGTCTTTCTATTCTTGTTTGAACTTTTTTTTACCTGATAATCTCAAAGTCCTCATATCATGGACTATCTAGGATATAGTGAGGCCTTTGCTTCTCTTAGCTGATAATTGGGGGTCATTAAGTTACCTCCAGCGTTGGTCTCCCACCCAGTCTGCAAAGTTTAGTATGGAAAGACGCAGCCCATGCTGGGTGATCTGGTTGCTCATGCAACCATATGGCACCCGGCGAGTCCTGTGCTCGAGCCCTTTCTTTTATAATTAATAGGACATGGACCTTGCTGGGGGTTAGTACACTTTAATTATTAGGGTGTCCAGGATACAGTGAGGTCTCCGCCATCTTTGTGCCCCTTTCCTGTTTCCACCCCAAGCATCATCATTAATCTGTCTGGTAATAATGACCCTATTTACCACCCATCGGTAGAAGGGGAGGTATAGAGGTAGGACCCTGGGTAGATGGTGAGAAGTTGTGCTGTGCAGCGTTGTAATGTTCGCTCCTGGGTGTCAGCCCTGCACGTTGTTCTGCTTCTCTCCAACAATGCGAGTCTCCGTGCCAGACATTGGCTGCCAGGTTTATTTTGGAGGGTGCCGTGTATGGGGGAGGCCTCGCCCTTCTGGAGGTTTACAAACTGTAGTTCTCTCCAGTGCACCCCTTCTCGTAAATCATGAGGAAGCATGCAGCATAGAAAGGGTTAATGGGGGGGGATTCAGCAGTTGTTATACTTGAGATCTAGCACACTCGTTGTGACTCATTATACTATTATTACAGTGACTTGAGCTGTACGCCATTCCTGTGGCTCACCACTGGGGGCACTGTTCATATTGCACTAATGGACTGTTATGGACGCCCCCCAGTTTGGTTTAGAAGGCTCCAGTCTTGGGATGTGATTTGCTGCCTCATCGCAGTATTGTCGGTGGGGGTTGACTCTAAAGTAAAAGCTGCAATGTTTCATTGTCTGTGATTTAGGGTCCGCAGCGTAGAATGTGTGTAATTTGTGCGGTTTTCTGTGGCGAGGTGGTTTGAGGTGAACTCTCGTAGCGTCCAATGTGTCATATTTAACCCTTGTCCTGCGGGATGATAGGGATGGGAGGCTGGGATGTAACCCCAGAGTAGTCGTTCTTTGGCACTGGGACAAGGAGAAAGCTGTGCTCATATGATAGTGATTAGTGAGGAGGAGATCGCAGCCAGGGCAGGGCTGTAACGGGATCAGTGTGCCGGATAAGATTTGCGCTACTACTTCTGGTGACGGAACTGCGATGGGCTGTTGTCAGACATTGCGGTTGCCTCATAGTAAAGCTCTTCATACTTCGATGTCATGGTCTTCCGCCTCTGACGTTCTGTCTTGCCGTATGTGCTGCCTCTCTGTACTGTATGGTTCATGGTTCATGGTTCCTCTCTGTACTGTATGGAGTAAATGCTGCCCTTGCTGCACCGTGTGAACGTGGCCTTCATGACAAGGTTCTTGGCAGTAGACTGAGAGAAGCTTCTGGATGGCGGCTGATCTCATGTTTTTTTTGGTGAAATCACGATTTGACGAATGGCGCTGATCATGGAGAAGCTGAAGATGTGTCCTTGGGTGGGGTAGATGTCTCCAGATCCCACATTCCTTGGCAGTCGGTGGAGACTTGGGGGTATGTGATGGACAGGCAGCAGCGGTGGATCATGGCGTCTGCTGCTGCTGAGATCTTTGGGATGGAGCTTGTAAAAGGATATGTAATGGAGGGTGTATGGCTTGGAATCTCTCAGGACTTTGCTCTCTATGATTGCTTCCTATTAAAGCCCGGCCAGCACCCGACCTGTGAATGGTTAACTCGACCTGTCTGCGCCTTCACTCACCGGAGCAAAATCTCCCTCTATAGAGACCATATAACCATACAACATGGAGCGGTCCCCAAAGGCTGATGACGTGACGTAAGCAGTGTACACAGTCTACGTATGTTACACCTGAATAGACATTGCAGCTAGGGAGAAGATGAGTGAGGACCAAGATAGCACACCTAGTCATCCTTTGACATGTGAGGTGATTTGGGACATTGGGTTTGTAATGTGGTCTGGGATGATATAAAGTGGTCCAGGAAGCAGGATGATACAGATCATATGTAATAATGAGGATGTTAGTTGTCCCAGCTCCAAAATGTGTCCTACCCTATCATCAAAGACCCATCGTGGTTGCATCTTCATTTCTTAGATTGTTTGTCTGTCTGGTGTCAGTGCTAATAGAAGCCCTTGGCAAAGCCTCCTCTGTGGGATGATATGGGGATGTCAGGGATGCAAGATAAGTTGGCTTTGTGATAGTCCAGGGCGTGAGATGATATGGAGGATTTGAGGTGGTACAGGATGTCAGATGGTCCATGATGTGGGGATGTCCAGAACCCAAGATGCTCAAGGCAGTGAGGTGATCCAGGACTTTAGATAAGTGGGTTGTGAACTAGTCAATAATTGATGTTGTGCAGAATGTAAAGGGGTTCAGGACATGATGTGATGGGGTCCGGGATCTAGGATAATGATCAGGATGTGAGGTGGCTCAGGACCTAAGATGTGTGGTAGAAGATGTGAGGTGGTCCAGTACATAAAATGATGTGAAGTGGTCCAGGACGTGAGATGATGTAGGGGATTGTAAGATGTTGTGGGGGATGGGAAATGGTCCAAGATGTGACGTGATGTAGAGAATGGGAGGTGGTCAAGGATGTGACCTGATGTGGTGGATGGGAGCAGGTCTAGAACGAGAGATGATGTGGGGGTTGTGAGGTGGTCCAGGTCATGAGATGATGTGGGAGATGTGAGGTGGTCCAGGACATAAGATAATTTATAGGATGTTTGGTTGTCCAGCATAAGAGATGATGTGGAGGATGTGAGGACATATGGTGATGTCAGGTGGTCCAGGACATGAGATGTGGAGGATGTGAGGGGGTCCAGGATAACAGATGATGTGGAGGACGTGAGGTGGTCCAGGACATGAGATGATGTGGGGGATGTGAGGTGGTCCAGGATAACAGATGATGTGGAGGACGTGAGGTGGTCCAGGACATGAGATTATGTGGGGGATGTGAGGTGGTCCAGGACATGAGATTATGTGGGGGATGTGAGGTGGTCCAGGACATGAGATGATGTGGGGAATGTGAGGTGGTTCAGGACATGAGATGATGTGGGGGATGTGAGGTGGTCCAGGATAACAGATGATGTGGAGGATGTGAGGTGGTCCAGGACATGAGATGATGTGGAGGATGTGAGGTGGTCCAGGACATGAGATGATGTGGAGGATGTGAGGTGGTCCAGGATAACAGATGATGTGGAGGACGTGAGGTGGTCCAGGACATGAGATGTGGAGGATGTGAGGTGGTCCAGGACATGAGATGATGTGGAGGACGTGAGGTGGTCCAGGACATGAGATGTGGAGGATGTGAGGTGGTCCAGGACATGAGATGATGTGGAGGATGTGAGGTGGTCCAGGACATGAGATGATGTGGAGGATGTGAGGTGGTCCAGGATAACAGATGATATGGAGGATGTGAGGTGGTCCAGGACATGAGATGATGTGGAGGATGTGAGGTGGTCCAGGACATGAGATGATGTGGGGGATGTGAGGTGGTCCAGGATAACAGATGATGTGAAGGATGTGAGGTGGTCCAGGACATGAGATGATGTGGGGGATGTGAGGTGGTCCAGGACATGAGATGATGTGGGGGATGTGAGGTGGTCCAGGACATGAGATGATGTGGGGGATGTGAGGTGGTCCAGGACTTGAGATGATGTGGAGGATGTGAGGTGGTCCAGGACATGAGATGATGTGGGGGATGTGAGGTGGTCCAGGATAACAGATGATGTGAAGGATGTGAGGTGGTCCAGGACATGAGATGATGTGGGGGATGTGAGGTGGTCCAGGACATGAGATGATGTGGAGGATGTGAGGTGGTCCAGGACATGAGATGATGTGGAGGATGTGAGGTGGTCCA
Source organism: Dendropsophus ebraccatus (assembly GCF_027789765.1). Taxonomy (NCBI): domain Eukaryota; kingdom Metazoa; phylum Chordata; class Amphibia; order Anura; family Hylidae; genus Dendropsophus; species Dendropsophus ebraccatus. The sequence continues at coordinate 85,279,157 of NC_091465.1, forward strand.
GGACATGAGATGATGTGGGGAATGTGAGGTGGTCCAGGACATGAGATGATGTGGAGGATGTGAGGTGGTCCAGGACATGAGATGATGTGGGGGATGTGAGGTGGTCCAGGACATGAGATGATGTGGAGGATGTGAGGTGGTCCAGGACATGAGATGATGTGGGGGATATGAGGTGGTCCAGGACATGAGATGATGTGGAGGATGTGAGGTGGTCCAGGACATGAGATGATGTGGGGGATGTGAGGTGGTCCAGGACATGAGATGATGTGGGGGATGTGAGGTGGTCCAGGACATGAGATGATGTGGGGGATGTGAGGTGGTCCAGGACATAAAGAGATGGGGGGGGGGAGATGGTCCAGGACTTGAGATTATCAGGGTGTGAGGTGGTTTAGGACATGAGATGGTATGGGGAAAGTGTGCTAGTCTAGGATGTGAGGTTATGTTGGGGCTTTGAGGTGGTCCAGAATTTGAGATTATTTGAGGTGGTCCGACCCATGAGACAATGTCTAGGATGTAAAGTGACATGGATGATGTGAGGTGGTCCAGGGTTTGAGATGATATGGGGGATATAAGGTGGTGCAGAATGTGAGGTGGTGCTTCACTCCTATGACCAGTTATATAGTATATACCCTGTATATAGAGCCATTAGTTGACCCTCTATTATGTGCACAGTATTGTATGTATTGTATGTGCACAGTGTTGTATGTATTGTATGTGCACAGTGTTGTATGTATTGTATGTGCACAGTATTGTATGTATTGTATGTGCACAGTATTGTATGTATTGTATGTGCACAGTGTTTGGTTGTGGCTCTGGAACATGCAGAGTGTTGTATGATTTGCTGGCTCAGCGAGTGCTGTGTGTGCAAAACACTTCTGTCAAATAAGTAGTGTATACAGCCCTGTATCTGTCCTATATGGTATCCCCTATATATGGAGCCCTGTATCTGTCCTATATGGTATCCCCTATATATACTGCCCTGTATCTGTCCTGTATGGTATCCCCTATATATACAGCCCTGTATCTGTCCTATATGGTATCCCCTATATATACAGCCCTGTATCTGTCCTATATGGTATCCCCTATATATACTGCCCTGTATCTGTCCTGTATGGTATCCCCTATATATATATACAGCCCTGTATCTGTCCTATATGGTATCCCTTATACATAGAGCCCTGTATCTGTTCTATACTGTATCCTATATATATATGTATATATATATATATTTATACACAACCCTGTATCTATACTATATGATATATATATATAGTGGTGTGTGTGTACAAGTCACTATATTTGACGTGTGTGTGACGCGGTGGTCGTGTCTGTATGAACACGTATATCCTGGTGATCGCTGTCTCTTCCTCGGTTCCCTGTGGTGTCAGTGAATGGAGTCCTTGTATCTGGGAAACTTGTTCAACCTGTTCAGGTGTCTATTGTGTTCTGCTCTGGGATCTAAATCCATGTTCTAGAAGTGTATACAGTGAATATATACAGCCGTATATCCCCAGATACATCTGTACAGTCTGTGGGGAGTATATACAGTGTATGGAGCCATATACCCACAGATACATCTGAACTGTCTGCAGAGAGTATATACAGTGTATGGAGCTGTATTCCCCCGGATGCATCTGAACTGTGTCTGTGGGGAGTATGTACAGTGTATGGAGCTGTATACCCCAGGATACATCTGTACTGTGTCTGTGGGGAGTATATACAGTGTATGGAGCTGTATACCCCAGGATACATCTGTACTGTGTCTGTGGGGAGTATATACAGTGTATGGAGCTGTATACCCCAGGATACATCTGTACTGTGTCTGTGGGGAGTATATACAGTGTATGGAGCTGTATACCCCAGGATACATCTGTACTGTGTCTGTGGGGAGTATATACAGTGTATGGAGCTGTATACCCCAGGATACATCTGTACTGTGTCTGTGGGGAGTATATACATTATATATACAACTGTCTATCCCCAGAGTATATGCAGTGCTGACATAGAGCCATACTGCTAGGTCACCTGCTGGGAGCTTATATGACGCCATTCTGCCTTGCCATTCATTGACGTTAGATGATTTTTCGTGATCAGCTGGTATATATACACAACCCTGTATGGACATGCTGGTATTATCCCGGCTCCATTAAGGATTGGATCCCAGGAATCTGTCGCTGTACGGCATGATGGTGTGGTGGCCGCGATCTGGATCTTCTCTTCTGGTTGTAGAGGCTGAGCAATGTGCTCTGTGTCCTCTCTGAGATCGGCCCCGAGTAATCGCCAGACTCCACCGCTGCATAGCCGGACGTGGTGGCCGGATGTCCCTTGTCTGTTGTAAAGGAAGAAGCTGGGTAATGTGTACTGTGTCCACCAATGAAGAAGGGATGGCGCCCTGCCGGGTGTTGACGTAACGCCATTCTTCTGTTACTATCATCTCTTCTCCATTTTAATACAGTGGTACCTCAGTTTAAGAGTAACTTGGATTGAGAGCATTTTGCAATAAGAGCTCAAAATGTAACTTGGTTTAAGAGCATCGCTTTGGTTTAAAAGCTCCCTGTACTGGGTGGGAGAGGGAGTGGGGGAGGGGCATGGTCTGCATAGCAGGGTCTACAGCCCTGTACTCTGACCCAGGAAGTCTCCCTCACCTTCCAAATCATAGCAGATCCACTTAAAGGAGTAGTGCGGCGGTAAAGAATTATTGACAGAATAACACACATTACAAAGTGTCTCCCCGTGTCCCACCACCCCCACCCGTGACCCGGAAGTGTGGTGCGCTATACATACCTGTCACGTGCCGACTCGTCTCCGATCTTCAGTCTGCGATGTCGTCTTTGGACGGCCGGGCCGAATCCCTCCGGACGTCCTAAGTGCCGGCCGCCCTCTTCAGCGTCATCAGATGCTCAGCCACGATTGCGGCTGAGCAGCCGATGACGCGGCAGAGGGCGGCCGGCACTCAGGACGCTCGGAGGGATTCGGCCCGGCCGTCCAAAGACGACATCGGAGATGAGTCGGCACGTGACAGGTATGTATAGCGCACCACACTTCCGGGTCACGGGTAGGGGTGGTGGGACACGGGGAAGGGGGCCGCTCACAGACATAACATACATTACAAAGTTGTATAACTTTGTAATGTGTGTTATTCTGTCAATAATTCTTTACCGCCGCACTACCCCTTTAAGGCTGGGGCTTGTATCAGGGGACAGGACTGTGGAGGTAATCTCTCCATAGCGGTCACCCCTCTCTCCCCAGACAGAGAGCGCTGCTATACTGTGCTCACATCTGCCCTGCTCATTCCTTCATGCTCCCTGCAGTCTCTGTCAGCCCTTGTGTTTCCCATCCTCTTCATTCCTACTATAATGTGCCTGCACTCACACTCAGCTATACACACTGCTGCTATAATGTGCCTGCACTTAAATTCAGCTATACACACTGTTGCTATAATGTAGCTGCTCTTACACTCAGCTATACACACTGCTGCTATAATGTGCCTGCACTTACACTCAGCCATTCACACTGCTGTATAGAAAGGTTCCTGTCACTGTCCTCCTGCACAGCTCTGTGACTCTCGCTTCCTGATTGGTCCAGGCTGAATACCCCCCTCCCCATTTCTGTCATGTGAACACGCAGACCTCTGACAGCAGCCCTGCTTCTCTACTCTAGCCTGTTGTACTACGCTACTGCATTATGGGGATCTGCAGTTCCATCCTGTATCTACAAGCTGCTGCTGTGTTATCAGGGTTATACAGTTACTATACATTATACACCACATGCTGCTATACTGTACAGTAACTTATATATCACATATCCAGCTGCTGTGTTATAAGGGTTATACAGTTACTATACATTATACACTACATGCTGCTATACTGTACAGTAACTTATATATCACATATCCAGCTGCTGCAGTGTTATCAGGGTTATACAGTTACTATACATTATACACCACATGCTGATTGCTATACTGTACAGTAACTTATATATCACATATTCAGCTGCTGTGTTATCAGGGTTATACAGTTACTATACATTATACACCACATGCTGCTATACTGTACAGTAACTTATATATCACATATCCAGCTGCTGTGTTATCAGGGTTATACAGTTACTATACATTATACACCACATTCTGCTATACTGTACAGTAACTTATAATATCACAGATTCAACTGCTTCTCATTGTTTCATCTGTTCTACATGTTATTCAGAATAAAAAAATCATAATTTTTTGGGTGTGTAACCAATTTGATTTGGTTTTAGAGTGATTTAAATTACAAGTGCGGTCCTGGAACGAATGATGCTCGGAATCCAAGGCATCACTGTATTTCTTTAAAGGAGAAGTCCTGGGTTGGACATTTTTTTTTTAAAGATCCGGAGAGAAGGTGGCTGAACATAACAACATGGACCTCTGTCCCCCACTCCAGTTCCCGGGTCCCCGCTTGGACCAGGGTGCAACCGGGGAAGCAGGAACCGGAGAGCAGGACAGCGGACCCCAGTGGAGGTAGGTGCATGTTGTTATGTTCAGCCACCTCCTCCTCGGCTATTTTGGAAAAAAAACGTCAGACCCCCAGACTTCTTCTTTAAAAAAAAAATATTAAAATGGAGAAGAGATCGGCCGCATAGTAGGATGTAGTGGCCGGTGGCGGCTTGTCCTTTTGCTTATTGTAGAGGGGCAGTCTGGGTGGTGTACTGTTGTCCTCTTGTTATTGATGGATAGTAACCTGCAGGGAGCCGACATGAGACAGTTTTATCCAATATTTTGGTGAGATTGGCACCCAGGAATCCGTCTCCCCTACTGAACAACAATTGGGGTGTACACAGTATCCATCTATGAACGATGGTGATGACCCATGACTCCATTCTGTAAGGTCACCTGCCCGGCGCTGATGTGACTATACTGCGCGGTCACAGGCTGGGCAGTGACTTGACTCCATTCTGTAAGGTCACACTGCCCGGCGCTGACGAGACTCCATTCTGTGGGATCACCTGCCGGGTGCTGACGTGACTCCACCCTGCGCAGTCACTTGCCGGACGCTGACTTGACTCCATCCTGTGCAGTCACCTGCAGGCCCGTGACTCCATTCTGTAAGGTCCCCTGCAGGGCGCTGATGTGACTCCATTCTGCGCAGTCACCTGCCGGGGGCTGTCGGGCCGCCATTCTGAGCGGTCACCTGCCGGGGGCTGACGGGACGCCATTCTGCGTGGTAACCTACCGGGGGCTGACGGGACGCCATTCTGCGCGATCACCTGCCGGGGGCTGACGGGCCGCCATTCTGCGCGGTAACCTACCGGGGGCTGGCGGGGCGCCATTCTGCACGGTCACCTGCTGGGGGCTGACGGGCCGCCATTCTGCGCGATCACCTGCCGGGGGCTGACGGGTCGCCATTGTGCCGGTTACGGTTGAGTTTGATGCTCAGCGCCCGCTTTGTGGATAATGGGCGAGGAAATGTTAGTAGAGAGCGCGGCGGCGCTGACAGTTTCATGCAGCTGTCAGGATTCCCGGCTCGGAGCGATCACTGATACCAGGGGAGGGGGGGGGCTGCGTCTGCCTGGATGGAGGGAAAACATCAGTATTCCCAGGGAGAGCGGAGCTGACACAAAGGCGTCCGAGCACTCAGGGGCGATGGATAAAGCGATTTGCATTTTATTAACAGAGGCTGGATAAAGGCCCCCAGAGAGACGCTGTTCACATAGAGGGTGGGGGAGGGGGGAGAGCTGCACCATCCACCAGGATTGTATGGAGACTGGACCAAATGAGGAGGAGGAGGGGGGAAGCAGTGGAATTGGCGGCTGGCGCGGTGCGCAGGCTCTCGGATGAGACCTGCTCGCTGTACAGGGGCAATGACAACGGAAAACAAAGGTTCCCCCGGCCACCCAGCTCCAGATTTACCTTAAAACAATGTGCGCTGGGCCGGGCAGGGGGACAATAGGGCCATTTACCTCCTATGGAAAGGGGGAGCTGCGTGTCACATTCGTTCCTGGTAATTCCCTGTGGGAACGCTCCCCGAGGGACGGGCCTCCATCGCTATTACAGCCTTCCGGTCCACGTGGCGTTCCTGATGAGCGGCCATTTTCCCAGGCTCATTCAGCTTCCACGTGGGTTGCAGTGTAGCAGGTTGGACAAAACGCTGCATGTGCACATCCGCCGGCCGCCATTGTTCCCTATGTTATAGAGCCGCGTCCTGCACAAGGTGCCTTCAGGTTGTAGTCGCCGTTGGTACGTTCGAACCCCAAAGCTCTTAGACAGGACTTCTGCCAGCAAGGGGTTAATGGTCGCGGTCCATTCTGATCCGTGAATGTGAAGTCGCCAGCAAGCTGCAGCCATAGAACGACTGGCGGCCGAACAGGAAAGAGTGTAACGTAGCGGAGCAGAACGCGCCCCCCCCGCTGTGCGGATAATTACCGTTATTATGGTGTTTACAGAGAGGGAACGTGTCGCGGGGCAATCAAGTCAGGAGCTGGAAGTAGTTTCCTCCATATCGGCAGGGGGGGCTATCTGCTGGACTCGCCCTCCGGCAGGTGGGTGGTCATGTGACAGGTCACCACCTGACATCGCTGCAGTGACCTACATGAGAAGGGGGGATACAAACCTACATAAGAGATACAGGGGGTGATGCCTGCATAAGATATGGTATATAAGATATGAAGTGAGGGTGGCTAGGTATACGGGGATTGATGCCTACATACGGTATATGAGGGTGACACTTATATACTGTATATAGGGGAGAGGTGTGCACTATATACCAGATATACAGAGGGTGATGCCTGCATATAAGATATGAGGTGAGGGTGACTAGGTATAGGGGGAGTGATGCCTATATACTGTATATAGGGGAGGGGGTTGTTCCTACCAGATATACAGGGGGGGACATCTGTGTACTTGATGTGGCTGTGCTTTTATATACTTGGCAGCCCCTTGTTGACCCCCTCTCCCCAGGCCCGCTGTGGCAGGTGAGGTTTATACCTTGGAGGATGAATATAGTTGTGATTTGCCCCTCTATACCCAGAAGCCTCTGCTCTGCAGTATGGTCATGCTTTGTATATTACAACAGGAAGGGGAGGATTACTCTGGTAGGGGTCCTTATAGAGAGGGGGGTAAATATTGCAGTGCAGTGAGGAGAGGATGAGTACTGCAGGAATCAGTACTATAACATTGGAGCGTGAACACTATATGGAGGGGGTACCTTCTGTATATGGGAGCTCCGGTATGGGGGATGTTGATGGTTTACCTGGCACACACTGAATTGGCAGCGCTATTGGAGCGAGCGCCGTCCGCTGCTGTCGCCACGCGAACAGATGTTGTAGTGCGAGCACGGATAAATATTTTTTCCGCACGTTTAGTGATAAATTCCATCTTATAAACATTTATCAGATTCAGAATACGTGAGAACCTAATTAGAATAGTCTGTAATCTGCTGTAGCGTCTGCTCCCACAGATTAACCCCCTGCGTGCTGCTCCCACGGATTAACCCCCTGCGTGCTGCTCCCACAGATTAACCCCCTGCGTGCTGCTCCCACAGATTAACCCCCTGTGTGCTGCTCCCACAGATTAACCCCCTGCGTGCTGCTCCTACATATTAACCCCCTGCGTGCTGCTCCCACAGATTAACCCCCTGCGTGCTGCTCCCACAGATTAACCCCCTGCGTGCTGCTCCCACGGATTAACCCCCTGCGTGCTGCTCCCACAGATTAACCCCCTGCGTGCTACTCCCACAGATTAACCCACTGCGTGCTGCTCCCACAGATTAACCCCCTGCGTGCTGCTCCCACGGATTAACCCCCTGCGTGCTGCTCCCACAGATTAACCCCCTGCGTGCTGCTCCCACAGATTAACCCCCTGCGTGCTGCTCCCACAGATTAACCCCCTGCGTGCTGCTCCCACAGATTAACCCCCTGCGTGCTGCTCCCACGGACTAACCCCCTGCATGCTACTCCCACAGATTAACCTCCTGCGTGCTGCTCCCACAGATTAACCACCTGCGTGCTGCTCCCACGGATTAACCCCATGCGTGCTGCTCCCACGGACTAACCCCCTGCGTGCTACTCCCACAGATTAACCACCTGCGTGCTGCTCCCACGGATTAACCCCCTGCGTGCTACTCCCACAGATTAAACCCCTGCGTGCAGCTCCCACAGATTAAGCCCCTGCGTGCAGCTCCCACGGATTAACCCCCTGCGTGCTGCTCCCACGGATTAACCCCCTGCATGCTGCTCCCACGGATTAACCCCCTGCATGCTGCTCCCTTAATGGGAAGAGTGGGAAATGGGGGTCCAGGCGTTAAGACCGTAAACTTCTAAACACTCTGGGGTTATTGTCAGGAGTATTGTTGGCTGACCTTAGTATAAGGTGTGTGAGCATCTTAAAGGACCCATATGGTTTTTGCTCTCACAGATACTGAAGTGTGTTGTGCTTTTGTTTTCTACATTATTATGGGTGTTACCATCTTGCCTGACCTGCTTATAACAGCATTTAGTGATATGCTTTACAGCAAGCCCCATTGACAACAATGAATAGGACCTGTCCTATTGACATGAATGGGAAAAATTACTCAGCGTATTCTGTGACTTTTGAAGGGAGGAAGGGGAGGCTGAACTGTGAGCTTCATCCAATATTACCTTTCACTGTAGCGCTGTACATTACTCTCTATCTGTCAGTCCCCTCCTTATCATCGTGGACAGAACCGGAAGTCTCAGCTTAGCTTCAGGCCAAATAGCCAAAATGGAAACTGCAAGATTTCAGAATCATTTTACAATATATATAGTAAAATGGAAAACTAGGAAAAAAGTAAAAAAAAATATTGTCTATAAAAAAAGATTAACATAAAAACTTATTTTAAACAGTAGGTAATTTTTGTGATATGTTCCCTGTAAGGGCTGAGAACAACCTGGGGCGAGGAGGTTAGTGGATGCTGACCTCTCTGCTGGGTTGGTCACAGGTTTTGGAGATTATTGACCTGTCTCCTGGGTTCTAAGGAAGTGTTGGAGGCCATTGACCTCTTAGCTGGGTCAGTCAGAGGTGTGGGAGGGTGCTGACCTCACCCCCGCTTTTAGGACATTGTGAGGATGTGTTCGCACACCATTTTTTTAACCAAATTTTAAGTCGTAAATTCATTGATGGTCCAAACATGATGGTTTGTGGCTGCTCTGCACACACATTGGTTTAGTATTGGTGGCCGGAGTCAGAATGTAGCCATTAGGTAGGTTTCATGTGCCTGGCAGGCAAGGCCTCCTTTTTGGTGTTGGAGGGTGAGGACCAATCCCCTGGGTAAGATACTGAGCTCTGAGAGTTGTTGCAGGGCACTTACCTCTCTTCCTAGTCCGTTGAAGTTGTCTCGGCCGGGTAGGTTGAAGGATTCTGACCACTCTGCAGAGTCAGTGGGACGGGTTGTGAGGTGATGCTGATAACCCTACAGGGACAGTCAGAGGCGTACAAGGACACCGACCTCTCTTCACTTTTGGGACATAGTGATGTTTTATTGCAGTTCCACACACAATGGTTTAGTGTTTGAGACTGGTGTCTGAATGCAGCTATTGTGTAGGTTTGATGTCCCTGGGGGCCTTCTCTTCTGGATTGGTTAGAGGTTTTGGAGGACCTGACCTTTTTTTTGGCTTAGACTGAGGTGTTGGAGGGAGGATACTGACCTCTTTACAGGGTCAGTCAGAGTTTGCTGACACTTTTTACTGGTTTCATTAGAGATGGGGAAGGTGGCTAACCAGTGAAATCAGTTTGAGGATAATGACCTCTTTTTTGGATTGGTCGGAGGTGTTGAAGGATGCTGACCTTACCCCTGGTTTGTTTGGAGGTGTAGGATAAGGTTAGCTTGGTTGTTGGTGGTGGTGGTCTTGTGAGGGTTTTTGGAGGTTGCTGACCACCCTGCTGGGTCAGTTGGAGGTGTTGGAAGACATTGACTTCTCTTTTTGGTGGGACGGAGGAGTTGGCAATTGTTGCGTGGTCTGAGGTATGGGAGAATGCTGACCCCTCTGATGGATGGTAGGATGTTGACCCTTCTTCTGGGTGTTCGGAGGATCCTGACCCCTCTGCTGGGTTGATAAGAGTGGTTGGGGCATGCTGACCTCTCTGCTAGGTCTATCAGAGGTGTTAGAGAATGGTGACCTATATGCTGGGTCGTAAAAAGGATACTGACCTGTCTGCCAGGTTAATTAAAGGTGTTGAAGGACGTTGACTTCTCTGTTGATTTTTAGCCTCAGAGTCCGTCAGAATCCTGTGAGGGTGATAACCTCTCTGCTCCTTCAATTGGAGTTGCTAAAGGATACAGACTCTGTTGGAGTTGTTTGAGGTGGATGACCTTGCTACTGGATTGGAGTTGTTGGAAGTCATTGACCTTTTTGCAAGGTCAGTCAATGTTTTTGGATACAGACCTCTTCACTGGGTCTGAGGTATAGGAGTATCAGACCTCTCTATTGGCTTGGTCAAGGGTGTGAGAGGGCACGGCCTCTGCTGAATCAGTGCAGAGTGATTCACTGTTATTGTACACTGATCTCTGCGCTAGGTCCAAGGTGTGGAAGGACACTGACCTTTCTGCTGGGTCGGTCAGAGTTGTTGCAGGATGCTGACCTGCCCTTGCTCTTGGGACATAGCGATGGTTTGCTGCAGCTCGGCACACACAATGGTTTAGTGTTAGTGACTGGAGTCTGAATACAGCCATTGTGTGGGTTGGATGCCCCCAGGGGCACGAGGCCTTCCATGTTTGTTCCCAGTGTTATTGTGACAGGAGTAGATTCCCTGGGGCAGAGTGTAATGTGAAGGAAGCTTTCTACAGACGGGTTCCCCATAAGTTCCAGTAATGGCAGCCCAGCTCCTCCCTTGCCGGTTCCACAGGAATTCCTCCACTTATGCCCGTTTTTTCTCATAGAGCTTGAGGGCTATGGAAGGACCACAAAGCTTGTTTTTTGGGCAAGACAACATCTATCTCCTTACATGTTGGGGAAGCCCGCAGACCAACCGATGGGCTCTCTACCAGAATATCTGGTGATATGGTGACCCCCGGTAGCCTATAGTCTCGTTGCCCCCAGAGCTGACAATCAGATACATGTGCTGATGCGGTGGCTTTGGACTGATTGAAGGAAAGCACGCGATATACGAGTATTGCACAATATTTTATGGTAGTGGCGAGCTTTGCCTGGTCATTTATAGGGCGAGCAGCGGTGTCAGGTATTTATCTGGTGTCTGGATCGGCTCCACTTACAGATATGTCTGCCCTGCGTGTTGTGATACGCCCATGGATTAGACCTAGGCGTATGGTGAATCATGGCTGTCCACCCAGCCTGAGTCAACGCAGAATAACACGAAACCTCCGCAGTGATGGAAGTAAAGGGACAGTTATGGGTCAGGAACCAGAGGCCATCCCCAACAAACCCTGGGGGGGGCGGGTTGTGGACCTGGTTCATATCATCATGGGAATCCTATCGTCTTAAACATCATCTTTGAACATCAGGGGCAAGAAGCAATTGGGGCCATCACAAAAAGGTCCTCCTAAGACAGATCTTTCTAGGACCTGTCTTCTAGGATAGGTCCTGGGGGGCTTCGCTGACATGACAGGAGTGAGTGGCTTCCCTGGTTCAGGCATCGTTAGCGTCTGGTGGCGGTGATCCGTCAAACAACCTGATGTCATGTGTTCTCACTGAAGGGATTGCCACAGTTCTCTGTTGGAGTGGTGGGCAGGGGTCCTGAATCATGCGATCACAGAAGGATGAAAGTGTTGCATTGGTTGTGACTGCTCCTGTTCTGTGCATGATAACCTGATTATAGGTGCAAACTCTAGACTGAGGCTTGTAGGTTGTCCTCTCTAGTATCATCCTGAGGGTTGTAGGTTGTGTTCTCTGGTATCATCCTGAGGGTTGTAGGTTGTGTTCTCTGGTATCATCCTGAGGGTTGTAGGTTGCGCTCTCTTGTGTCATCCTAAGGGGTTGCAGCTTGTGCTCTCTGGTATCATCCCGAGGGTTGCAGGTTGTCCTCTCTGGTATCATCCCGAGGGTTGTAGGTTGTCCTCTCTGGTATCATCCTGAGGGTTGCAGGTTGTGTTCTCTCGGATCATCCTGATGGTTGCAGGTTGTCCTCTCTGGGATCATCCTGAGGGTTGCAGGTTGTGTTCTCTGGGATCATCCCGAGGGTTGCAGGTTGTGTTCTCTGGGATCATCCTGAGGGTTGCAGGTTGTGTTCTCTGGGATCATCCTGAGGGTTGCAGGTTGTGTTCTCTGGGATCATCCCGAGGGTTGCAGGTTGTGTTCTCGGATCATCCTGAGGGTTGCAGGTTGTGTTCTCTGGGATCGTCCTGAGGGTTGCAGGTTGTGTTCTCTGGGATCATCCCGAGGGTTGCAGGTTGTGTTGTCTGGTATCATCCTGATGGTTGCAGGTTGTGTTCTCTAGTATCGTCCCGAGGGTTGCAGGTTGTGTTCTCTGGGATCATCCCGAGGGTTGCAGGTTGTGTTCTCTGGGATCATCCTGAGGGTTGCAGGTTGTGTTCTCTGGGATCATCCTGAGGGTTGCAGGTTGTGTTCTCTGGGATCATCCTGAGGGTTGCAGGTTGTGTTCTCTGGGATCATCCTGAGGGTTGCAGGTTGTGTTCTCTGGGATCGTCCTGAGGGTTGCAGGTTGTGTTCTCTGGGATCATCCTGAGGGTTGCAGGTTGTGTTCTCCGGGATCATCCTGAGGGTTGCAGGTTGTGTTCTCCGGGATCATCCTGAGGGTTGCAGGTTGTGTTCTCTGGGATCATCCCGAGGGTTGCAGGTTGTGTTCTCGGATCATCCTGAGGGTTGCAGGTTGTGTTCTCTGGGATCGTCCTGAGGGTTGCAGGTTGTGTTCTCTGGGATCATCCTGATGGTTGCAGGTTGTGTTCTCTAGTATCGTCCCGAGGGTTTCAGGTTGTGTTCTCTGGGATCATCCCGAGGGTTGCAGGTTGTGTTCTCTGGGATCATCCTGAGGGTTGCAGGTTGTGTTCTCTGGGATCATCCTGAGGGTTGCAGGTTGTGTTCTCTGGGATCGTCCTGAGGGTTGCAGGTTGTGTTCTCCGGGATCATCCTGAGGGTTGCAGGTTGTGTTCTCCGGGATCATCCTGAGGGTTGCAGGTTGATTTTTCTGGTGTTGGACTTCTCTTTCATCTTCTTTTCTTGCAAGGTTGGGGAGGGGGGGGGGGTCGGGGGGGGGGGGGGGTCACGTGGCATGTAACAGGTTAATTGTATGAGATTGGTAGAAGATAATGGGTGGTGGGGGTGCCAGGCGTCAATATAACAGCTGCGCAGAAATCTCCTCCATCAGACTCTGTAAAGAAGAGAAGCCGCAGCAGCTGTGCCCCTTCCCCCGACGTCCCCCTCCCTTCCTTTTTAATAAAACGTCTTGGCTGGGTTCCTGTGTCGCCTTTGGACGTCTGCAGTTCTTGGCTCACGCTGCGGCCAGCTCCGTGCCCGGCTCCTTGGCTTGTTGTCCCCACACACGACTCCTGGCAGTGCCATACCGCTTTCATAGTCATGTGATCTTGTGCGGCTCCTAGATGTGGGGTCACTACTGCTGTCATCCTTGTCGGTCACATCCCATGGATCTGCAGCATCTTACCCCCTGCACTGGGTTATACACAGCATCGCATACAGCAGTGTCATCATTCACATATGCAGACATGTGACATCATCAGCGCAATAACTGCAGTCATGTGACATCAGGGCAGTGACTGCAGTCATGTGACATCATCCTTACAATAACTGCAGTCATGTGACATCAGCGCAATAACTGCAGTCATCTTACATCATCAGCGCAATAATTGCAGTCATGTGACATGATCAGCACAATAACTGCAGTCATATGACATCATCACAATAACTGCAGTCATGTGCGTCATTAGTGCAAAATTTGCAGTCATGTGACAATAACTGCAGTTATTGCACTGATGTCACATGACTACAGTTATTGCACTGATGTCACATGACTACAGTTATTGCACTGATGTCACATGACTACAGTTATTGCACTGATGTCACATGACTACAGTTATTGCACTGATGTCACATGACTACAGTTATTGCACTGATGTCACATGACTACAGTTATTGCACTGATGTCACATGACTACAGTTATTGCACTGATGTCACATGACTACAGTTATTGCACTGATGTCACATGACTACAGTTATTGCACTGGTGATGTCACAGGACTGCAGTTAGTGTACTGATGATGTCACATGACTGCAGTTATTGCGCTGATGTCACATGACTGCAGTTATTACACTGGTGATGTCACAGGACTGCAGTTAGTGTACTGATGATGTCACATGACTACAGTTATTACACTGGTGATGTCACATGACTACAGTTATTGCACTGGTGATGTCACATGACTACAGTTATTACACGGGTGATGTCACATGACTTCTGGTATTGTGCAGATGATGTCACAGGACTGCAGTTATTGCACTGGTGATGTGACATGACTGCAGTTATTACACTGGTGATGTCACAGGACTGCAGTTATAACACTGGTGATGTCACAGGACTGCAGTTATAACACTGGTGATGTCACAGGACTGCAGTTATTACACTGGTGATGTCACAGGACTGCAGATATTACACTGGTGATGTCACGGGACTGCAGTTATTACACTGGTGATGTCACATGACTACAGTTATTACACTGGTGATGTCACAGGACTGCAGGTATTGTGCAGATGATGTCACAGGACTGCAGTTATTACACTGGCGATGTCACAGGACTGCAGTTATTACACTGGCGATGTCACAGGACTGCAGTTATTACACTGGTGATGTCACATGACTGCAGTTATTACACTGGTGATGTCACATGACTGCAGTTATTACACTGGTGATGTCACATGACTGCAGTTATTACACTGGTGATGTCACATGACTGCAGGTATTGTGCAGATGATGTCACATGACTGCAGTTATTACACTGGTGATGTCACATGACTGCAGTTATTACACTGGTGATGTCACATGACTGTAGTCATGTGACCTCATCAGCACAATAACTGCAGTCACATCACATACATGACTCCTTACAACAAATCAGAGCTCATCTTTTATTTCTCATATTGTGCTAATAAAATTAAAGCGTAATATCTGGTGACATCACCAATGTAGTAATTATAGTCATGACATCACCAGTGTACCTGAAGGAGCTGAGCTATTCATATATTGGGTGGCACATGGGGCTGAAGTATATAGCGGGTACACTGGTGGCACTTGGGGCTGTGTGTATATGGCGGGTACACTGGTGGCACATGAGGCTGAAGTATATAGCGGGTACACTGGTGGCACATGGGGCTGATGTGTATATGGCGGGTACACTGGTGGCACATGGGGCTGAAGTATATAGCGGGTACACTGGTGGCACATGGGGCTGATGTGTATATAGCGGGTACACTGGTGGCACATGGGGCTGATGTGTATATGACGGGTACACTGGTGGCACATGGATCTGATGTGTATATGACGAGTACACTGGTGGCACATGGATCTGATGTGTATATGACGGGTACACTGGTGGCACATGGGGCTGATGTGTATATGGCGGGTACACTGGTGGCACATGGGGCTGATGTGTATATGGCGGGTACACTGGTGGCACATGGATCTGATGTGTATATGACGGGTACACTGGTGGCACATGGGGCTGATGTGTATATGACGGGTACACTGGTGGCACATGGGGCTGATGTGTATATGGCGGGTACACTGGTGGCACATGGGGCTGATGTGTATATGGCGGGTACACTGGTGGCACATGGGGCTGATGTGTATATGGCGGGTACACTGGTGGCACATGGGGCTGAACTGTATATGGCGGGTACACTGGTGGCACATGGGGCTGATGTGTATATGGCGGGTACACTGGTGGCACATGGGGCTGATGTGTATATGGCGGGTACACTGGTGGCACATGGGGCTAATGTGTGTATGGCGGGTACACTGGTGGCACATGGGGCTGATGTGTATATGGCGGGTACACTGGTGGCACATGGGGCTGATGTGCATATGGCGGGTACACTGGTGGCTCAAGGGGCTGATGTGTGTATATAGTGGTCTATGTCCTGGGTATATAGAGGGAGGTCTATGTCCTGGGTATATAGGGGGAGGTCTATGTCCTGGGTATATAGGGGGAGGTCTATGTCCTGGGTATATAGGGGGAGGTCTATGTCCTGGGTATATAGAGGGAGGTCTATGTCCTGGGTATATAGGGGGAGGTCTATGTCCTGGGTATATAGGGGGATGTCTATGTCCTGGGTATATAGAGGGAGGTCTATGTCCTGGGTATATAGAGGGAGGTCTATGTCCTGAGTATATAGGGGGAGGTCTATGTCCTGAGTATATAGGGGGAGGTTTATGTCCTGGGTATATAGGGGGAGGTCAATGTCCTGGGTATATAGAGGGAGGTCTATGTCCTGAGTATATAGGGGGAGGTCTATGTCCTGGGTATATAGAGGGAGGTCTATGTCCTGAGTATATAGGGGGAGGTCTATGTCCTGGGTGTATAGGGCGAGGTCTATGTCCTGGGTATATAGGGGGAGGTCTATGTCCTGGGTATATAGGGGGAGGTCTATGTTCTGGGTATATAGGGGGAGGTCTATGTCCTGGGTATATAGAGGGAGGTCTATGTCCTGAGTATATAGGGGGAGGTTTATGTCCTGGGTATATAGGGGGAGGTCTATGTCCTGGGTATATAGGGGGAGGTCTATGTCCTGGGTATATAGAGGGAGGTCTATGTCCTGAGTATATAGGGGGAGGTCTATGTCCTGGGTATATAGGGGAGGTCTATGTCCTGAGTATATAGGGGGAGGTCTATGTCCTGAGTATATAGGGGGAGGTCTATGTCCTGGGTATATAGGGGAGGTCTATGTCCTGGGTATATAGGGGAGGTCTATGTCCTGAGTATATAGGGGGAGGTCTATGTCCTGGGTGTATAGGGCGAGGTCTATGTCCTGAGTATATAGGGGGAGGTCTATGTCCTGGGTATATAGAGGGAGGTCTATGTCCTGAGTATATAGGGGGAGGTCTATGTCCTGGGTGTATAGGGCGAGGTCTATGTCCTGGGTATATAGGGGGAGGTGTATGTTCTGGGTATATAGGGGGAGGTCTATGTCCTGGGTATATAGAGGGAGGTCTATGTCCTGGGTATATAGAGGGAGGTCTATGTCCTGAGTATATAGGGGGAGGTCTATGTCCTGGGTGTATAGGGCGAGGTCTATGTCCTGGGTGTATAGGGCGAGGTCTATGTCCTGGGTGTATAGGGGGAGGTCTATGTCCTGGGTGTATAGGGGGAGGTCTATGTCCTGGGTATATAGGGGGAGGTCTATGTCCTGGGTGTATAGGGCGAGGTCTATGTCCTGGGTGTATAGGGCGAGGTCTATGTCCTGGGTGTATAGGGGGAGGTCTATGTCCTGGGTGTATAGGGGGAGGTCTATGTCCTGGGTATATAGGAGGAGGTCTATGTCCTGGGTATATAGGGGGAGGTCTATGTCCTGGGTATATAGGGGGAGGTCTATGTCCTGGGTATATAGGGCGAGGTCTATGTCCTGGGTATATAGGGGGAGGTCTATGTCCTGAGTATATAGGGGGAGGTCTATGTCCTGGGTATATAGGGGGAGGTCTATGTCCTGGGTATATAGGGGGAGGTTTATGGCGCTGTCTTATAGTCACATTCTTTTTGTTGCCCATAGCAACCACGGAGAAAAGAAGGCTGAGCTCTGGTTGGTTACTATGGTGTCCAAAAACTCTCTAGTCAAGTGCATGTACACGTACAGTCCCCCTTCCCCTGTGGTGGTATACATGCTCAGTCCTCCTTCCTCTGAGGATATATACATGCTCAGTCCTCCTTCCTCTGAGGATATATACATGCTCAGTCCCCCTTCCTCTGTGGTGGTATACATGCTCAGTCCTCCTTCCTCTGTGGATATATACATGCTCAGTCCTCCTTCCTCTGTGGTGGTATACATGCTCAGTCCCCCTTCCTCTGTGGTGGTATACATGCTCAGTCCTCCTTCCTCTGAGGATATATACATGCTCAGTCCCACTTCCTCTGAGGAT
This sequence comes from Dendropsophus ebraccatus, assembly GCF_027789765.1. Classification (NCBI taxonomy): domain Eukaryota; kingdom Metazoa; phylum Chordata; class Amphibia; order Anura; family Hylidae; genus Dendropsophus; species Dendropsophus ebraccatus. The sequence continues at coordinate 85,297,210 of NC_091465.1, forward strand.
ATATACATGCTCAGTCCCCCTTCCTCTGTGGTGGTATACATGCTCAGTCCCCCTTCCTCTGAGGATATATACATGCTCAGTCCCCCTTCCTCTGTGGTGGTATACATGCTCAGTCCCCCTTCCTCTGTGGTGGTATACATGCTCAGTCCCCCTTCCTCTGTGGTGGTATACATGGTCAGTCCCCCTTCCTCTGTGGTGGTATACATGCTCAGTCCCCCTTCCCCTGTGGTGGTATACATGCTCAGTCCCCCTTCCTCTGTGGTGGTATACATGCTCAGTCCCCCTTCCTCTGTGGTGGTATACATGCTCAGTCCCCCTTCCTCTGAGGATATATACATGCTCAGTCCCCCTTCCTCTGTGGTGGTATACATGCTCAGTCCCCCTTCCTCTGTGGTGGTATACATGGTCAGTCCCCCTTCCTCTGTGGTGGTATACATGCTCAGTCCCCCTTCCTCTGAGGATATATACATGCTCAGTCCCCCTTCCTCTGTGGTGGTATACATGCTCAGTCCCCCTTCCTCTGTGGTGGTATACATGCTCAGTCCCCCTTCCTCTGTGGTGGTATACATGGTCAGTCCCCCTTCCTCTGTGGTGGTATACATGCTCAGTCCCCCTTCCTCTGTGGTGGTATGCATGCTCAGTCCTCCTTCCTCTGAGGTGGTTTACATGCTCAGTCCCCCTTCCTCTGAGGTGGTATACATGCTCAGTCCCCCTTCCTCTGTGGTGGTATACATGCTCAGTCCCCCTTCCTCTGTGGTGGTATACATGGTCAGTCCCCCTTCCTCTGTGGTGGTATACATGCTCAGTCCCCCTTCCTCTGTGGTGGTATGCATGCTCAGTCCTCCTTCCTCTGAGGTGGTATACATGCTCAGTCCCCCTTCCTCTGAGGTGGTATACATGCTCAGTCCCCCTTCCTCTGTGGTGGTATACATGCTCAGTCCCCCTTCCTCTGAGGATATATACATGCTCAGTCCCTCTTCCTCTGTGGTGGTATACATGCTCAGTCCCCCTTCCTCTGAGGTGGTATACATGCTCTGTCCCCCTTCCTCTGAGGCTATATACATGCTCAGTCCCCCTTCCTCTGTGGTGGTATACATGCTCAGTCCTCCTTCCTCTGTGGTGGTATACATGCTCATTCCCCCTTACTCTGAGGCTATATACATGCTCAGTCCCCCTTCCTCTGAGGATATATACATGCTCAGTCCTCCTTCCTCTGTGGTGGTATACATGCTCAGTCCCCCTTCCTCTGAGGCTATATACATGCTCAGTCCTCCTTCCTCTGAGGCTATATACCTGCTCAGTCCTCCTTCCTCTGAGGCTATATACATGCTCAGTCCCCCTTCCTCTGTGGTGGTATACATGCTCAGTCCTCCTTCCTCTGAGGCTATATACATGCTCAGTCCCCCTTCCTCTGTGGTGGTATACATGGTCAGTCCCCCTTCCTCTGTGGTGGTATACATGCTCAGTCCCCCTTCCCCTGTGGTGGTATACATGCTCAGTCCCCCTTCCTCTGTGGTGGTATACATGCTCAGTCCCCCTTCCTCTGAGGATATATACATGCTCAGTCCTCCTTCCCCTGTGGTGGTATACATGCTCAGTCCCCCTTCCTCTGTGGTGGTATACATGCTCAGTCCCCCTTCCTCTGTGGCTATATACATGCTCAGTCCTCCTTCCTCTGTGGTGGTATACATGCTCAGTCCCCCTTCCTCTGTGGCTATATACATGGTCAGTCCCCCTTCCTCTGTGGTGGTATACATGGTCAGTCCCCCTTCCTCTGTGGTGGTATACATGCTCAGTCCTCCTTCCTCTGAGGCTATATACATGCTCAGTCCTCCTTCCTCTGAGGCTATATACATGCTCAGTCTTCCTTCCTCTGTGGCTATATACATGCTCAGTCCCCCTTCCTCTGTGGTGGTATACATGCTCAGTCCCCCTTCCCCTGTGGTGGTATACATGCTCAGTCCCCCTTCCTCTGTGGTGGTATACATGCTCAGTCCTCCTTCCTCTGTGGTGGTATACATGCTCAGTCCCCCTTCCTCTGTGGTGGTATACATGCTCAGTCCCCCTTCCTCTGAGGATATATACATGCTCAGTCCCCCTTCCTCTGTGGTGGTATACATGCTCAGTCCCATTTCTCTTGTTCTCAGTCGCTTTTCATTGATTTTGTGCTTCGCTCTCATCCATCGATGATCAATGTGGTAAGATTGCGGTCATGTGACCACCTCCTGCCACCATAATCTTCTGTACGCTGCATTAATCGCTCACTCGCTGCGTCTTCACCGCGGGGCCCCTGTGAGGAGGAAGAGGGGGGCCGATGGCTGATCAGAGGGGGGACATGGTATAAAGGAGAGAAAATGCTTCATATGGAACAGAGGGCAGGAGGCTGGACATGCAGGGGGATACGGGCTCCTGGGCTCCCCCCGTCATACACCCTGTAGAGTGTCAGCTCCTGGGCTCCCTGTCATACACCCTGTAGAGTGTCAGCTCCTGGGCTCCCCCTGTCATACACCCTGTAGAGTGTCAGCTCCTGGGCTCCCCCTGTCATACACCCTGTAGAGTGTCAGCTCCTGGGCTCCCCCTGTCATACAAACTGTAGAGTGTCAGCTCCTGGGCTCCCCCTGTCATACACCCTGTAGAGTGTCAGCTCCTGGGCTCCCCCTGTCATACACCCTGTAGAGTGTCAGCTCCTGGGCTCCCTCCGTCATACACCCTGTAGAGTGTCAGCTCCTGGGCTCCCCCTGTCATACACCCTGTAGAGTGTCAGCTCCTGGGCTCCCCCTGTCATACACCCTGTAGAGTGTCAGCTCCTGGGCTCCCTCCGTCATACACCCTATAGAGTGTCAGCTCCTGGGCTCTTCCTGTCATACACCCTGTAGAGTGTCAGCTCCTGGGCTCCCCCTGTCATACACCCTGTAGAGTGTCAGCTCCTGGGCTTCCCCTGTCATACAAACTGTAGAGTGTCAGCTCCTGGGCTCCCCCTGTCATACACCCTGTAGAGTGTCAGCTCCTGGGCTCCCCCTGTCATACACCCTGTAGAGTGTCAGCTCCTGGGCTCCCTCCGTCATATACCCTATAGAGTGTCAGCTCCTGGGCTCCCCCTGTCATACACCCTGTAGAGTGTCAGCTCCTGGGCTCCCCCTGTCATACACCCTGTAGAGTGTCAGCTCCTGGGCTCCCTCCGTCATATACCCTATAGAGTGTCAGCTCCTGGGCTCCCCCTGTCATACACCCTGTAGAGTGTCAGCTCCTGGGCTCCCCATTTGGTCGTGTTTAGGGGCCCGTACACTAGTCACCTGGGAGGTCAGAGGTTACAGGTCATGCGTCTCCTCCCCCCATTTGTATTAATATGTTAATACTTTTTTCTGTCTCTTTCAGAAACATTAATGGATTCAACGACTGCAACGGCCGAGCTGGGATGGACCGTGCACCCGTCATCAGGGGTGAGTGCTGACCGACCATGACTGCCAGCCTGAAATATCCAGGATATGGCCAGCTATGGGGGCGCCACCGTGCCCGCCCCGACCTCTAACCTTAAACTTCTCTATCTGTCTGACAATAATCAGCAAGGAACAGGATCCTAAAACCCCGCCCAATGTGGGAGGAGCTACCATAGTAGAGGGAGTGGGTGGGCCTCAGAGGATGGGGGATCTATATTACATAGGACTGCAGATGACATCTACTCCATTATCTGTACTAAGAGATATCACTGTGTTATCTGTGGTGTTACATAGGACTGCAGGTGACTACTACAATATCTGTACTCAGAGATATCACTGTGTTATCTGTGCTGTTACATAGGACTGCAGGGGACGTCTACTACATTATCTGTACTCTGAGATATCACTGTTATCTGTGGTGTTACATAGGACTGCAGGTGACTACTACATTATCTGTACTCAGCGATATCTCTGTTATCTGTGGTGTTACATAGGACTGCAGGTGACATCTACTACAATATCTGTACTCAGATATATCACTGTGTTATCTGTGGTGTTACATAGGACTGCAGGTGACATGTACTACATTATCTGTACTCAGAGATATCACTGTGTTATCTGTGCTGTTACATAGGACTGCAGGTGACGTCTACTACATTATCTGTACACAGAGATATCACTGTGTTATCTGTGGTGTTACATAGGACTGCAGGTGACATCTACTACATTATCTGTACTCAGAGATATCACTGTTATCTGTGGTGTTACATAGGACTGCAGGTGACATTATCACTGTTATCTGTGGTGTTACATGGGACTGCAGGTGACATCACTGTTATCTGTGGTGTTACATGGGACTGCAGGTGACATTATCACTGTTATCTGTGGTGTTACATGGGACTGCAGGTGACATCACTGTTATCTGTGGTGTTACATAGGACTGCAGGTGACATTATCACTGTTATCTGTGGTGTTACATAGGACTGCAGGTGATCAGTTGAGTGTGGTGGTGCTGACCCCTCGGCCCTCACTCTAGACCCCTCCCCCGCTGCGGTGCTGGATTCCGTCCAGACGCTTTTTTTGGACACAATTGCTGAATCTGGGTTGGAATAAGAAAAGGAGGATTATAGGATGGGTCCGAGAAGCGGCTGTCCCCTCCCTGAGTCCTGGGGGTGAGGACCGTTCTCTTTGATGAGTGGTGATGGGGGGCGCACTCCCCCCCTCCCCGGCCGCCATGTTGAGGCCTTTTCTCTCTGGTCCTGCGGAGGCTGAGGGTTATTGTTCTCCTCTCCAGCGCCCGGCATGTTAATTAGAGGAGCAGGAGAAAGGCAGAGAGTCCTAATTACCAGGGGAGGGGGCTCCCGGCAGCGGCAGCGGGCCCCTGACTGACACATCTTCTGGGATTAGTCAGGCCGCCATGCTTTCTGGTGTCACAGCCTCACAATGAGGCCGCGCTCTCCCCTCCCCCCCACCGCCCGGCCCTTCTGGTTATTTGGTGGCGATGTTTGCAAAGGAGGCAGGTCGCCATGACAACCGAGTGACAGTAGGAAGGGGGAGGCTACCCCAGACCCCCAGAGACCCTCATTTACTTATTATTAAAGAGGAACACACCACAATCTATTCCACTACACCCCCAGCGTGCAAGACACCAGCAAACCTCAGCATGGGGGCTGTATCACACATCATGGGCTTAGATACAGCAGACGGTATCACACTTCCTGGGGTTATATAGAGCAGACAGTATCATGTGTAATAGGATTAGATACAGCAGCTCAGCAGACAGTATCACACATGATAGGATTAGATACATAGATCAGCAGACAGTATCACACATGATAGGATTAGATACAGCCTTAGTACGGGATGCATCGGGGTGGGGGGTGCAGCTCTTATAGAATTTCTGGGCCTCAAACCAAGTTTCCTTCATGTTGTCTTTGGGCCAAGGTTGTGGTCTGGGATTAACCCTTGGTTTCTGTCAGGGTCCTGTTCACATGGATGTGTAAGGATTTCAGCTCTGGGGCAATAATGAGGACACTGGACATCAGTGTGTGATGTGTGTGGAGGAGCAGTGTGATGTGTATAGAGGAGCAGTGTGATGTGTATAGAGGAGCAGTGTGTGATGTGTATAGAGGAGCAGTGTGTGATGTGTATAGAGGAGCAGTGTGTGATGTGTGTGGAGGAGCAGTGTGATGTGTATAGAGGAGCAGTGTGTGATGTGTATAGAGGAGCAGTGTGATGTGTATAGAGGAGCAGTGTGTGATGTGTATAGAGGAGCAGTGTGATGTGTGTGGAGGAGCAGTGTGATCTGTATAGAGGAGCAGTGTGTGATGTGTGTGGAGGAGCAGTGTGATCTGTATAGAGGAGCAGTGTGTGATGTGTGTGGAGGAGCAGTGTGATCTGTATAGAGGAGCAGTGTGTGATGTGTGTGGAGGAGCAGTGTGTGATGTGTGTGGAGGAGCAGTGTGATGTGTATAGAGGAGCAGTGTGATGTGTATAGAGGAGCAGTGTGTGATGTGTATGGAGGAGCAGTGTGTGATGTGTGTGGAGGAGCAGTGTGTGATGTGTATAGAGGAGCAGTGTGTGATGTGTGTGGAGGAGCAGTGTGTGATGTGTGTGGAGGAGCAGTGTGTGATGTGTATAGAGGAGCAGTCTGTGATGTGTATAGAGGAGCAGTGTGTGATGTGTATGGAGGAGCAGTGTGTGATGTGTGTGGAGGAGCAGTGTGATGTCTGTGGAGGAGCAGTGTGTGATGTGTATAGAGGAGCAGTGTGTGACGTGTATAGAGGAGCAGTGTGTGATGTGTATAGAGGAGCAGTGTGTGATGTGTGTGGAGGAGCAGTGTGTGATGTGTGTGGAGGAGCAGTGTGATGTGTATGTGGAGGAGCAGTGTGTGATGTGTGTGGAGGAGCAGTGTGATGTGTGTGGAGGAGCAGTGTGTGATGTGTATAGAGGAGCAGTGTGTGATGTGTGTGGAGGAGCAGTGTGATGTGTGTGGAGGAGCAGTGTGTGATGTGTATGTGGAGGAGCAGTGTGTGATGTGTATAGAGGAGCAGTGTGTGATGTGTATAGAGGAGCAGTGTGTGATGTGTATAGAGGAGCAGTGTGTGATGTGTATAGAGGAGCAGTGTATGATGTGTGTGGAGGAGCAGTGTGATGTGTGTGGAGGAGCAGTGTGTGATGTGTATGTGGAGGAGCAGTGTGTGATGTGTATAGAGGAGCAGTGTGTGATGTGTATAGAGGAGCAGTGTGTGATGTGTATAGAGGAGCAGTGTGTGATGTGTGTGGAGGAGCAGTGTGTGATGTGTGTGGAGGAGCAGTGTGTGATGTGTGTGGAGGAGCAGTGTGTGATGTGTGTGGAGGAGCAGTGTGTGATGTGTGTGGAGGAGCAGTGTGTGATGTGTATAGAGGAGCAGTGTGTGATGTGTGTGGAGGAGCAGTGTGTGATGTGTATAGAGGAGCAGTGTGATGTGTATAGAGGAGCAGTGTGTGATGCGTATAGAGGAGCAGTGTGTGATGTGTATAGAGGAGCAGTGTGATGTGTATAGAGGAGCAGTGTGTGACGTGTATATAGGAGCAGTGTGTAATGTGTATAGAGGAGCAGTGTCTGATGTGTGTGGAGGAGCAGTGTGATGTGTATAGAGGAGCAGTGTGATGTGTATAGAGGAGCAGTGTGATGTGTATAGAGGAGCAGTGTGTGATGTGTATAGAGGAGCAGTGTGATGTGTATAGAGGAGCAGTGTGTGATGTGTATAGAGGAGCAGTGTGATGTGTATAGAGGAGCAGTGTGTGATGTGTATAGAGGAGCAGTGTGTGATGTGTGTGGAGGAGCAGTGTGTGATGTGTGTGGAGGAGCAGTGTGTGATGTGTATAGAGGAGCAGTGTGTGATGTGTGTGGAGGAGCAGTGTGTGATGTGTGTGGAGGAGCAGTGTGTGACGTGTATAGAGGAGCAGTGTGTGATGTGTATAGAGGAGCAGTGTGTGATGTGTGTGGAGGAGCAGTGTGTGATGTGTATGGAGGAGCAGTGTGTGATGTGTGTGGAGGAGCAGTGTGTGATGTGTATGGAGGAGCAGTGTGTGATGTGTGTGGAGGAGCAGTGTGTGATGTGTGTGGAGGAGCAGTGTGTGATGTGTGTGTAGGAGCAGTTTGTGATGTGTGTGGAGGAGCAGTGTGTGATGTGTGTGGAGGAGCAGTGTGTGATGTGTGTGGAGGAGCAGTGTGTGATGTGTGTGGAGGAGCAGGATGTGTGTGGAGGAGCAGTGTGTGATGTGTGTGAGGAGCAGGTGTGATGTGTGTGGAGGAGCAGTGTGTGATGTGTGTGGAGGAGCAGTGTGTGATGTGTGTGGAGGAGCAGTGTGTGATGTGTGTGGAGGAGCAGTGTGTGATGTGTGTGGAGGAGCAGTGTGTGATGTGTGTGGAGGAGCAGTGTGTGATGTGTGTGGAGGAGCAGTGTGTGATGTGTGTGGAGGAGCAGTGTGTGATGTGTGTGGAGGAGCAGTGTGTGATGTGTGTGGAGAAGCAGTGTGATGTGTGTGGAGGAGCAGTGTGTGATGTGTGTGGAGGAGCAGTGTGTGATGTGTGTGGAGGAGCAGTGTGTGATGTGTGTGGAGGAGCAGTGTGTGATGTGTGTGGAGGAGCAGTGTGTGATGTGTGTGGAGGAGCAGTGTGTGATGTGTGTGGAGGAGCAGTGTGTGATGTGTGTGGAGGAGCAGTGTGTGATGTGTGTGGAGGAGCAGTGTGTGATGTGTATATAGGAGCAGTGTGTGATGTGTGTGGAGGAGCAGTGTGTGATGTGTGTGGAGGAGCAGTGTGTGATGTGTGTGGAGGAGCAGTGTGTGATGTGTGTGGAGGAGCAGTGTGTGATGTGTGTGGAGGAGCAGTTTGTGGCTCATGTGGGTCTGTAGGCAAAAAAATACAAGTACTAAGGCCTTTTAAGCACAAGAAGGAAAAAACAAAAGTGCCAAAGTTAAAATTGGCTTGGTCCTTAAAGGGTTAACCTGAAACCATTATTTAAACAATAAGTCACTTTCTGATAACACATTCCCTTTAAATAATCAGCTGTAAATATATGAAACCTTGCCCATATTGTTCGTCCCATTAATGCAGCGGCCGCTAGTGGAATGAGTTTGGTCTTCTGGCATGTACCATTATTTCAGCCATCCCGGACGAGCCCCCAATATTTTTTAGAAGAAATACTTTTATAGTCGTAACCCACGATAAGGGTTGCAGTGGTGATTCCTGAGCAGAGATACTCATACTGGCCGGGATACCAGTGGTATATGGTGGCCATGGACCATTTATTCAGGTGTACTAATGTTTTGTGTTTCTTTTGTACAGTGGGAAGAGGTAAGTGGCTACGATGAGAACATGAACACTATCCGGACGTACCAGGTGTGCAACGTCTTTGAGTCCAATCAGAACAACTGGCTGAGGACCAAGTACATCCGGCGGCGTGGAGCGCATAGGATCCATGTGGAGATGAAGTTCTCTGTCCGGGACTGTAGCAGCATTCCCAATGTCCCAGGATCCTGTAAAGAGACCTTTAACCTTTATTATTACGAATCGGATAGTGACTCTGCCACCAAAACCTTCCCCCCTTGGATGGAGACTCCTTGGGCCAAGGTGGACACCATAGCCGCTGACGAGAGCTTCTCCCAAGTGGATCTGGGGGGACGGGTGATGAAGATTAACACCGAGGTGCGAGGTTTTGGCCCCGTTTCTAAAAATGGTTTTTACCTGGCGTTCCAGGATTATGGCGGCTGCATGTCTCTCATTGCCGTGCGGGTTTATTACCGGAAGTGTCAGCGGGTGATTCAGAATGGTGCAATATTTCAGGAGACCTTGTCCGGAGCCGAGAGCACCTCTTTGGTGGCAGCTCGAGGGAGTTGTATACCCAACGCCGAGGAGGTAGATGTTCCTATCAAACTGTACTGTAATGGAGATGGAGAATGGATGGTCCCCATTGGTCGCTGTATGTGTAAAGCAGGGTACGAGTCGGTGGAGAACGGAACCGTGTGCCGAGGTAAGTATACACGTCTTCTCTGTGGATTTCCTGTATCTACGTGTTTTATAGCATCTATTATGTGTATGAGAAGATGAAGGGGTACATATGTCATCTATGTGGGGGTGTATTTAATACATGTATATTTGTGTTATATGGGGGGACGTTATTATATTCTATATGGGGATATGTGGGGGTGTATTTTATACTGTATATGGGGGCACATTATTATATTCTATGAGGGGGTGTATTTTATACTGTATATGGGGGCACATTATTATATTCTATGAGCGGGTGTATTTTATACATGTATAAGGGGGCACATTATTATATTATATGAGCAGGTGTATTTTATACTGTATATGGGGGCACATTATTATATTCAATGAGCAGGTGTATTTTATACATGTATATGGGGGCACATTATTATATTCTATGAGGGGGTGTATGTTATACATGTATATGGGGGCACATTATTATATTCTATGAGCGGGTGTATTTTATACTGTATATGGGGCACATTATTATATTCTATGAGGGGGTGTATTTTATACATGTATAAGGGGGCACATTATTATATTATATGAGCGGGTGTATTTTATACTGTATATGGGGCACATTATTATATTCTATGAGCGGGTGTATTTTATACTGTATATGGGGCACATTATTATATTCTATGAGCGGGTGTATTTTATGCATGTATATGGGGGCACATTATTATATTCTATGAGCGGGTGTATTTTATACATGTATATGGGGGCACATTATTATATTATATGAGCGGGTGTATTTTATACTGTATATGGGGGCACATTATTATATTATATGAGCGGGTGTATTTTATACATGTGCAAGAAAGGGGTCCGTGGAGCCTCAGTTACGAGTCTCAAAACACGGGAATAGCCAGATATCCCTCTCTCCAGAGAAGGAAGCCCATTGCCAAGGAGTGCCTCCTAGTGGGGAGAGCACCAAACCACCCTGATACGTAGTCCCTCAGGTCCTCACTCTGTTACGAGCTTTGGGACCTAAATAGGGAAACACCAGGGTGGCCCCTGTGAGTCAAAGTCTAACTCTGCGGAGAGTATAACGACATAAGACAAGGGTTACCAAGGCTAGGCATCCATCCACAGACTGCAGTTTCGGGGTATTTGCCCCTCGTCAGTGTGGAGCAGGATTCTGGCTACTGGGGCAATGATAAATAGACCAACAAAACACAACAATTACTGAACTCAGGGAGAACAGTGAAAAATTCCAATGGAGTACTCATTCAAGAGTCTCCACTGATTGTCCCATACAAAATTTGTATTTTATACATGTATATGGGGGCACATTATTATATTATATGAGCGGGTGTATTTTATACATGTATATGGGGGCACACTATTATATTATATGAGGGGGTGTATTTTATACTGTATATGGGGGCACATTATTATATTCTATGAGCGGGTGTATTTTATACTGTATATGGGGGCACATTATTATATTATATGAGCGGGTGTATTTTATACATGTATATGGGGGCACATTATTATATTCTATGAGCGGGTGCATTTTATACATGTATATGGGGGCACATTATTATATTATATGAGCGGGTGTATTTTATACATGTATATGGGGGCACATTATTATATTATATGAGCGGGTGCATTTTATACATGTATATGGGGGCACATTATTATATTATATGAGCGGGTGTATTTTATACATGTATATGGGGGCACATTATTATATTATATGAGGGGGTGTATGTTATACTGTATATGGGGCACATTATTATATTATATGAGGGGGTGTATTTTATACATGTATATGGGGGCACATTATTATATTATATGAGCGGGTGTATTTTATACATGTATATGGGGCACATTATTATATTCTATGAGCGGGTGTATTTTATACTGTATATGGGGGCACATTATTATATTCTATGATTGGGTGCATTTTATACATGTATATGGGGGCACATTATTATATTCTATGAGCGGGTGTATTTTATACTGTATATGGGGGCACATTATTATATTCTATGAGCGGGTGTATTTTATACATGTATATGGGGGCACATTATTATATTCTATGAGCGGGTGTATTTTATACTGTATATGGGGGCACATTATTATATTCTATGAGCGGGTGTATTTTATACATGTATATGGGGGCACATTATTATATTATATGAGGGGGTGTATTTTATACATGTATATGGGGGCACATTATTATATTCTATGAGCGGGTGTATTTTATACTGTATATGGGGGCACATTATTATATTCTATGAGGGGGTGTATGTTATACATGTATATGGGGGCACATTATTATATTATATGAGCGGGTGTATTTTATACATGTATAAGGGGGCACATTATTATATTATATGAGGGGGTGTATTTTATACTGTATATGGGGGCACATTATTATATTCTATGAGCGGGTGTATTTTATACTGTATATGGGGGCACATTATTATATTCTATGAGCGGGTGTATTTTATACATTTATATGGGGGCACATTATTATATTATATGAGCGGGTGTATTTTATACATTTATATGGGGGCACATTATTATATTATATGAGGGGGTGTATTTTATACTGTATATGGGGGCACATTATTATATTATATGAGCGGGTGCATTTTATACATGTATAAGGGGGCACATTATTATATTATATGAGGGGGTGTATTTTATACATGTATAAGGGGGCACATTATTATATTATATGAGGGGGTGTATTTTATACTGTATATGGGGGCACATTATTATATTATATGAGCGGGTGCATTTTATACATGTATAAGGGGGCACATTATTATATTCTATGTGGGGGTGTATTTTATACATGTATATGGGGGCACATTATTATATTCTATGAGCAGGTGTATTTTATACTGTATATGGGGGCACATTATTACATTCTATGAGGGGGTGTATTTTATACATGTATATGGGGGCACATTATTATATTATATGAGGGGGTGTATTTTATACATGTATATGGGGGCACATTATTATATTATATGAGGGGGTGTATTTTATACTGTATATGGGGGCACATTATTATATTATATGAGCGGGTGCATTTTATACATGTATAAGGGGGCACATTATTATATTCTATGTGGTAGTATATTTGATGAAGAATGTGAGCAGGTGTATTATATATGAGGGAGTATATGTATAGGGTGTATATATTATACATAAAGTATATATGACATTAGGGGTAATAATACTAACAAGCTGCTGTCCCACACCAGGAGCTGCCATTTCTGCTACATGGGATCGATGGCTTGGAAAAAAACAGTCCTTGGCTGAAATATTGCTGCTGCTGCTACATGTCATCTCTAACTGGGATGAAAGGGATTGTTCACCAAATAAAAATTCTTTCAAATCGACTGGTCCCAGCAAGCCCCAGAGATTTGTATTTTACTTCTATTAAAAAAATAAAAAAACGTTTCCAGGACTTATCAGCTGCTGTATGTCCTGAAGGAAGTGGTGTATTATTTCCAGTCTGACACAGTGCTCTCTGCTGCCACCTCTGTGCATGTCAGGAACTGTCCATAGAAAACCTCTCCTGCTCTCCAGACTGGAAATAATACACCACTTCCTGCTGGACATACTGCAGCTGATAAGTACTGGAAGACTAAAAAATTTTTAATCGTAATTATAAATATAATTATAAATCTGTGGCACCAGTTGATTGGAAATAAAGGCTAGTAGTTGTAGTAGTAGTAGTAGTAGTAGTAGTAGTAGTAGGCTTGGAAGGGACAAAATAAACACTGTTACTAGGCTGCAGCTGTTTCGTTTTTTACCTGTCCAGTGCACAACCAGCAGCCTAGATACACCAGGGGGGGGAGGGACATTTATTTTCACCCTTCCCAGCATATTAATACCAGCCTGCTACCACCAGAGGCCAGGAGCCGCCATTTCTTGACACTTGATGGTCCCCGGCTCTTCCTAGTACACCGAGCCCAGCAAGGAAGAAAGTGCTGAAAAGGCCTGCTCCCTATATTTCAGCATATAGGACATTACAGAGCTGTACTGAGCAGTGTAAGCTGTGGTCCCAGCACTAGGGTGGCATATAATGGTTACTAGACCAGTATTTTGTCTTTTATGTAGTATAGGAGCCTGTGAGTAGCGGGGTGAGGCCTGATTCACCTGTCTGTGATATACTCCACAAGCTCCACAAGCTCATTGTATATTACAGAGTGGACTCTATGGGACTCCCTTTATATAAGTCATTATGACACAGCGCTATTGTAGCGACACAGCCGTATCAGATCAGTAGTGTATAACTGTAGCCGTATGGGAGCTCACTCAGGTGATCACTGTTTTGCGGCTAGTTAGATCCAATAGAAACATAGAAGATTGTCAGCAACAGAAGCCCCCTCCCCATCTATTAGTCCCTTTTAGTATTTTTCTAGTTATTATCTTAGAATATATATATATATATATATATATATATATATATATATATATATATATATATATATATATATATATATATATTCTATCTCCCCCAGGATTACTAGTGGGGTTTACAGTGAGGTCAGGTGATTACTATTGGGGGGTGCTGTGAGATCAGGTGTTTGTTAGTTTTGGGGGTGCAGTGAGGTCAGGTGATCACTAGTGAGGGGGGAGTACAGTGAGGTCAGGTGATCACTAGTGGGGGGTATAGTGAGGTCAGGTGATCACTAGTGGGGGGTATAGTGAGGTCAGGTGATCACTAGTGGGGGGTGCAGTGAGGTCAGGTGATCACTAGTGGGGGGTATAGTGAGGTCAGGTGATCACTAGTGGGGGGTATAGTGAGGTCAGGTGATCACTAGTGGTGGTGGTATAGTGAGGTCAGGTGATCACTAGTGGTGGGGGGTATAGTGAGGTCAGGTGATCACTAGTGGTGGGGGGGTATAGTGAGGTCAGGATCACTAGTGGTGGGGGGTATAGTGAGGTCAGGATCACTAGTGGTGGGGGGTATAGTGAGGTCAGGTGATCACTAGTGGTGGGGCGGTATAGTGAGGTCAGGTGATCACTAGTGGGGGGGTATAGTGAGGTCAGGTGATTACTAGTGGAGTGTACAGTGAGGTCAGGTGATCACTATTGGGGGCGCTGTGAGGTCAGGTAATCACTAGTGGGGGTGCTGTGAGGTCAGGTGATCACTATTGGGGGCGCTGTGAGGTCAGGTGATCACTATTGGAGGTGCTGTGAGGTCAGGTGATCACTAGTGGTGGGGAGGGGTGTACAGTGAGGTGATCACTAGTAGGGGAGTATAGTAAGAAATCACTATTGGGGTTATAGTGAGGTCAGATAATCACTAGTGGGGGTATAGTGAGGTCAGGTGATCACTAGCAGGGGAGTATAGTAAGAGATCACTATTGGGGTTATAGTGAGGTCAGGTGATCACTAGTGGTGGGGGGTATAGTGAGGTCAGGTGATCACTAGTAGGGGAGTATAGTAAGAGATCACTATTGGGGTTATAGTGAGGTCAGGTGATCACTAGTGGTGGGGGTATAGTGAGGTCAGGTGATCACTAGTGGTGGGGGGGTATAGTGAGGTCAGGTGATCACTAGTGGAGTGTACAGTGAGGTCAGGTGATCACTATTGGGGGTGCTGTGAGGTCAGGTGATCACTATTGGAGGTGCAGTGAGGTCAGGTGATTACTATTGGGGGGAGTACAGTGAGGTCAGGTGATCACTAGTGGGGGGGGTATAGTGAGGTCAGGTGATTACTATTGGGGGGGAGTACAGTGAGGTCAGGTGATCACTAGTGGTGGGGGGGGGGTGTACAGTGAGATAAGGTGATCACTAGTGGGGGAGTATAGTAAGAGATCACTATTGGGGTTATAGTGAGGTCAGATAATCATTAGTGGTGGGGGTATAGTGAGGTCAGATGAACACTAGTGGGGTGTACAGTGAGGTTAGGGGATCAATGTTGGAAGTGCAGTGAGGTCAGGTGATCACTATTTGGGGGGGTGCAATTAGGTCAGGTGATCACTATAGGGGGTGCTGTGAGGACAATTGACCACTGTTGGTGGTGCTGTGAGGTCAGATGATCACTGTTGGGGGTGCTGTGAGGTCAGGTGAACACTGTTGGAGGTGCTGTGAGGTCAGGTGATCACCGTTAGAGGTGCTGTGAGGTCGGGATCACTTTTGGAGGTGCTGTGAGGTCGGAAGCACTTTTGGAGGTGCTGTGAGGTTAGGTGATCATTGTTGGAGGTGCTGTGAGGTCAGGTGATCACTATTGGAGGTGCTGTGAGGTCAGGTGATCACTATTGGGGGTGCGGTGAGGTCAGGTGATCACTGTTGGTGGTGCTTTGAGGTCAGGTGATCACTGTTGGAGGGGCTGTGAGGTCAGGTGATCACCGTTGGGGGTGCTGTGAGGTCAGGTAATCACTGTTGAAGGTGCTGTGAGGTCAGGTGATCACTGTTGGGGGTGCTGTGAGGTCAGGTGATCACTGTTGGAGGTGTTGTGAGGTTAGGTGATCACTGTTGGTGGTGCTGTGAGGACAATTGACCACTGTTGGAGGTGCTGTGAGGTCACGTGATCACTGTTGGTGGTGCTGTGAGGTCAGGTGAACACTGTTGGAGGTGTTGTGAGGTTAGGTGATCACTGTTGGAGGTGCTGTGAGGTCAGGTGAACACTGTTGGAGGTGCTGTGAGGTCACGTGATCACTGTTGGTGGTGCTGTGAGGTCAGGTGATCACTGTTGGAGGTGCTGTGAGGTCAGGTGATCACTGTTGGTGGTGCTGTGAGGTCAGGTGATCACTGTTGGGGGTGCTGTGGGGTCAGGTGATCACTGTTGGAGGTGCTGTGGGGTCAGGTGATCACTGTTGGAGGTGCTGTGAGGTCAGGTGATCACTGTTGGAGGTGCTGTGGGGTCAGGTGATCACTGTTGGAGGTGTTGTGGGGTCAGGTGATCACTGTTGGAGGTGCTGTGGGGTCAGGTGATCACTGTTGGAGGTGCTGTGGGGTCAGGTGATCACTGTTGGAGGTGCTGTGGGGTCAGGTGATCACTGTTGGAGGTGCTGTGGGGTCAGATGATTGGAGGAGTTGTATATGATGGTGTCTGGTATAGGTTTCTCCACTGCCGGTGATCCCCGGTGATGGTTAGGGGTAGCCGGAGCAGTGCACTTGTTCTGGAGCCTCCTGAGAGTGTGCGCTGAGGTTGTGAGTCGGCGCGGTGGCGGCTCTTGGCGGCAGGATACGTCTTTGTCAAAGCTTTGGAAGCCTCCAACCTTCTCTAATTAAAGACAATTACTGCTTTCAGCCTCCTCACAGCTCCGCTCCGCTGTTTGCAAACACACAGCTGCCGCGGCTTTTGTGGCGGCTTCTCCTCCCTCCTCCCTCCTGTCACGTCTCATCTTCTGCAGGCAGCGCTTTCCCCAACGCCACTGAAAGGGTTAAATCCACCGCCGGCTCCGCTGGCTGTTCTGTGGGCAACCGCACAAGCCGTGTCACCACATGGGGGCGTCCCAGGAGGTGGTGACCTTGTCATAGAGAATAAGGGGGGTGTATATACAGGTGGATGGGAATGTTGCCTGCGTATAGATGGCGGTATGTTGTGGCTGTGTGTACACTGACAGTATGTGCTTATTCCTGCAGCCATATGTGTAGCCTTCTGCTGTATCATGTAACTGGGGTCGGATGTGTGGAATACGGCAGTACCACCGGTGTTGGGGTCTGACATGCGGTGATGCGGTGGTATATTGGGATTGGGTGTGTATGGTGCGGTGGTATATTGGTGTTGGGTGTGTATGGTGCGGTGGTATATTGGTGTTGGGTGTGTATGGTGCGGTGGTATATTGGTGTTGGGGTCTGATGTGTATGGTGCGCTGGTATATTGGGGTCTGATGTGTATAGTGCGGTGGTATATTGGTGTTGGGTGTGTATGGTGCGGTGGTATATTGGTGTTGGGGGTGTATGGTGCGGTGGTATATTGGTGTTGGGTGTATATGGTGTGGTGGTATATTGGTGTTGGATGTGTATGGTGCGGTGGTATATTGGAGTCTGATGTGTATGGTGTGGTGGTATATTGGTGTTGGGGGTGTATGGTGCGGTGGTATATTGGTGTTGGGTGTGTATGGTGTTCTAGTATATTGGGGTCTGATGTTTATGCTGCGGTGGTATATTGGGGTCTGATGTGTATGGTGCGGTGGTATATTGGGGTCTGATGTGTATGGTGCGGTGGTATATTGGTGTTGGGTGTGTATGGTGAGGTGGTATATTGGTGTTGGGGGTGTATGGTGCGGTGGTATATTGGTGTTAGGGGTGTATAGTGCGGTGGTATATTGGTGTTGGGGGTGTATGGTGCGGTGGTATATTCGTGTTGGGTGTGTATGGTGTTCTGGTATATTGGGGTCTGATGTTTATGCTGCGGTGGTATATTGGGGTCTGATGTGTATGGTGCGGTGGTATATTGGGGTCTGATGTGTATGGTGCGGGGTATATTGGTGTTGGGTGGGTATGGTGCGGTGGTATATTGGTGTTGGGTGTGTATGGTGCGGTGGTATATTGGGGTCTGATGTGTATGGTGCGGTGGTATATTGGGATTAGGTGTGTATGGTGCGGTGGTATATTGGGGTCTGATGTATATGGTGCGGTGGTATATTGGTGTTGGGTGTGTATGGTGCGGTGGTATATTGGTGTTGGGTGTGTATGGTGCGGTGGTATATTGGTGTTGGGTGTGTATGGTGCGGTGGTATATTGGTGTTGGGTGTGTATGGTGCGGTGGTATATTGGTGTTGGGGGTGTATAGTGCGATGGTATATTGGTGTTGGGGGTGTATGGTGCGGTGGTATATTGGTGTTGGGTGTGTATGGTGCGGTGGTATATTGGTGTTGGGTGTGTATGGTGCGGTGGTATATTGGTGTTGGGGGTGTATAGTGCGATGGTATATTGGGGTCTGATGTTTATGGTGCGTTGGTATATTGGGATCGGGTGTGTATAGTGCGGTGGTATATTGGTGTTGGATGTGTGGTGCGGTGGTATATTGGTGTCTGATGTGTATGGTGCGGTGGTATATTGGTGTTGGATGTGTATGGTGCGGGGGTATATTGGTGTTGGGGGTGTATAGTGCGGTGGTATATTGGTGTTGGGTGTATATGGTGTGGTGGTATATTGGGCTTGGGGGTGTATAGTGCTGTGGTATATTGGTGTTGGGGGTGTATAGTGCTGTGGTATATTGGTGTTGGGGGTGTATAGTGCTGTGGTATATTGGTGTCTCCCCTCCGCTCTTTGCTCTGTTGATGCTGTCTGGTAGCTCTGTGCCGGGGTGTGTACACTGCAGGCACTTACACAGCTCTGCTGTCCTGGAAGGGTTAACAGTGTAAGGGCCCTATTCCACGGGACGATTATCGTTTAGATTATCGTTAAATCGCTCGAATCTAAACGATAATCGTTCGGTTGAAATGCAGTTAACGATTAACGACCGAACGAGAAATCGTTGATCGCTTTATAAGACCTGGACCTATTTTTATCGTTGCTCGTTCGCAAATCGTTCGCATTGAATAAGACATCGTTAGGTCGTTTGCAATAGATACGAACGCAATAGCGAATAAATAGCGAAGAAAAACAATCGCAATTACGATCATAAGTAACGATTATCGTTCCATGGAAATGAGTGAATGTTTTCAGGTCTTTCGCAATAGCGGTCGTTTGAGATCGTTAATCATAACGATTATGCGAACGATAATCGTCCGGTGGAATAGGGCCCTAAGAGTGAAAGGGACTGCAGTGCTGGAGGGGTTAAGACTGGGGGGGGGGGGGGAGTACAATGAAAGGAACCTCCCCAAGTTGGGTTTGAGCTGGAAAATCTCATTATCTCTGGGCTGTAGTGTACTCTGTGCTGTACCCATAGGAGGTGACTGTAGTGTGCTCTGTGCTGTACCCATAGGAGGTGACTGTAGTGTGCTCTGTGCTGTACCCATAGGAGGTGACTGTAGTGTGCCCTGTGCTGTACCTATAGGAGGTGACTGTAGTGTGCTCTGTGCTGTATATATAGGAGGTGACTGTAGTGTGCTTTGTGCTGTACCCATAGGAGGTGACTGTAGTGTGCTCTGTGCTGTATATATATATATATATATATATATATATATATATATATAGTGACTGTAGTGTGCTCTGTGCTGTACCCATAGGAGGTGACTGTAGTGTGCTCTGTGCTGTATATATAGGAGGTGACTGTAGTGTGCTCTGTGCTGTATATATAGGAGGTGACTGTAGTGTGCTCTGTGCTGTACCCATAGGAGGTGACTGTAGTGTGCTCTGTGCTGTATATATAGGAGGTGACTGTAGTGTACTCTGTGCTGTACCCATAGGAGGTGACTGTAGTGTGCTCTGTGCTGTACCCATAGGAGGTGACTGTAGTGTGCCCTGTGCTGTACCCATAGGAGGTGACTGTAGTGTGCTCTGTGCTGTATATATAGGAGGTGACTGTAGTGTGCTCTGTGCTGTATATATAAGAGGTGACTGTAGTGTGCTCTGTGCTGTACCTATAGTAAGTGACTGTAGTGTGCTCTGTGCTGTACCTATAGGAGGAGACTGTAGTGTGCTCTGTGCTGTACCCATAGGAGGTGACTGTAGTGTGCCCTGTGCTGTACCCATAGGAGGTGACTGTAGTGTGCTCTGTGCTGTATATATAGGAGGTGACTGTAGTGTGCTCTGTGCTGTATATATAGGAGGTGACTGTAGTGTGCTCTGTGCTGTACCTATAGTAAGTGACTGTAGTGTGCTCTGTGCTGTATATATAGGAGGTAACTGTAGTGTACTCTGTGCTGTACCTATAGGAGGTGACTGTAGTGTGCTCTGTGCTGTACCTATAGGAGGTGACTGTAGTGTATTCTGTGCTGTATATATAGGAGGTGACTGTAGTGTGCTCTGTGCTGTACCTATAGGAGGTGACTGTAGAGTGCTCTGTGCTGTACCCATAGGAGGTGACTGTAGTGTGCTCTCTGCTGTATATATAGGAGGTAACTGTAGTGTGCTCTGTGCTGTATATATAGGAGGTAACTGTAGTGTGCTCTGTGCTGTACCCATAGGAGGTGACTGTAGTGTGCTTTGTGCTGTATATAGGAGGTGACTGTAGTGTATTCTGTGCTGTACCTATAGGAGGTGACTGTAGTGTGCTCTGTGCTGTACCTATAGGAGGAGACTGTAGTGTACTCTGTGCTGTACCTATAGGAGGAGACTGTAGTGTGCTCTGTGCTGTACCTATAGGAGGAGACTGTAGTGTGCTCTGTGCTGTATATATAGGAGGTGACTAGTGTGCTCTGTGCTGTATATATAGGAGGTGACTGTAGTGTATTCTGTGCTGTATATATAGGAGGTGACTGTAGTGTGCTCTGTGCTGTATATATAGGATGTGACTGTAGTGTGCTCTGTGCTGTACCCATAGGAGGAGACTGTAGTGTACTCTGTGCTGTACCTATAGGAGGAGACTGTAGTGTGCTCTGTGCTGTACCTATAGGAGGAGACTGTAGTGTACTCTGTGCTGTACCTATAGGAGGAGACTGTAGTGTGCTCTGTGCTGTATATATAGGAGGTGACTAGTGTGCTCTGTGCTGTATATATAGGAGGTGACTGTAGTGTATTCTGTGCTGTATATATAGGAGGTGACTGTAGTGTGCTCTGTGCTGTATATATAGGAGGTGACTGTAGTGTGCTCTGTGCTGTATATATAGGAGGTGACTGTAGTGTATTCTGTGCTGTATATATAGGAGGTGACTGTAGTGTGCTCTGTGCTGTATATATAGGATGTGACTGTAGTGTGCTCTGTGCTGTATATATAGGAGGTGACTGTAGTGTGCTCTGTGCTGTACCTATAGTAAGTGACTGTAGTGTGCTCTGTGCTGTACCTATAGGAGGTGACTGTAGTGTGCTCTGTGCTGTACCTATAGGAGGTGACTGTAGTGTGCTCTGTGCTGTACCCATAGGAGGTGACTGTAGTGTGCTCTGTGCTGTACCCATAGGAGGTGACTGTAGTGTGCTCTGTGCTGTACCCATAGGAGGTGACTGTAGTGTGCTTTGTGCTGTATATAGGAGGTGACTGTAGTGTGCTCTGTGCTGTACCTATAGGAGGTGACTGTAGTGTGCTCTGTGCTGTACCTATAGGAGGAGACTGTAGTGTACTCTGTGCTGTACCTATAGGAGGAGACTGTAGTGTGCTCTGTGCTGTATATATAGGAGGTGACTAGTGTGCTCTGTGCTGTATATATAGGAGGTGACTGTAGTGTATTCTGTGCTGTATATATAGGAGGTGACTGTAGTGTGCTCTGTGCTGTATATATAGGATGTGACTGTAGTGTGCTCTGTGCTGTACCCATAGGAGGAGACTGTAGTGTACTCTGTGCTGTACCTATAGGAGGAGACTGTAGTGTGCTCTGTGCTGTACCTATAGGAGGAGACTGTAGTGTACTCTGTGCTGTACCTATAGGAGGAGACTGTAGTGTGCTCTGTGCTGTATATATAGGAGGTGACTAGTGTGCTCTGTGCTGTATATAGGAGGTGACTGTAGTGTGCTCTGTGCTGTACCTATAGGAGGTGACTGTAGTGTACTCTGTGCTGTACCTATAGGAGGAGACTGTAGTGTGCTCTGTGCTGTATATATAGGAGGTGACTAGTGTGCTCTGTGCTGTATATATAGGAGGTGACTGTAGTGTATTCTGTGCTGTATATATAGGAGGTGACTGTAGTGTGCTCTGTGCTGTATATATAGGAGGTGACTGTAGTGTGCTCTGTGCTGTATATATAGGAGGTGACTGTAGTGTATTCTGTGCTGTATATATAGGAGGTGACTGTAGTGTGCTCTGTGCTGTATATATAGGATGTGACTGTAGTGTGCTCTGTGCTGTACCTATAGTAAGTGACTGTAGTGTGCTCTGTGCTGTACCTATAGGAGGTGACTGTAGTGTGCTCTGTGCTGTACCTATAGGAGGTGACTGTAGTGTGCTCTGTGCTGTACCCATAGGAGGTGACTGTAGTGTGCTCTGTGCTGTATATATAGGAGGTGACTGTAGTGTGCTCTGTGCTGTACCTATAGGAGGAGACTGTAGTGTACTCTGTGCTGTACCTATAGGAGGAGACTGTAGTGTGCTCTGTGCTGTACCTATAGGAGGAGACTGTAGTGTACCCTGTGCTGTACCTATAGGAGGAGACTGTAGTGTACTCTGTGCTGTACCTATAGGAGGAGACTGTAGTGTACTCTGTGCTGTACCTATAGGAGGAGACTGTAGTGTGCTCTGTGCTGTACCTATAGGAGGAGACTGTAGTGTGCTCTGTGCTGTATATATAGGCGGTGACTGTAGTGTGCTCTGTGCTGTATATATAGGAGGTGACTGTAGTGTATTCTGTGCTGTATATATAGGAGGTGACTGTAGTGTGCTCTGTGCTGTATATATAGGAGGTGACGGTAGTGTGCTCTGTGCTGTATATATAGGAGGTGACTGTAGTGTGCTCTGTGCTGTCTAGTTAATGGCATCCTGGCAGTTTACACCTAAACCTCACCAGTGACAGCGATGGGTTAATGTTGGGATTCTCCTGGCACAGTCTGGAATGTTCTTGTAACTGAACACCTAGTGCCCCCCCACCCCCTCCCCGCTCCGTCAGCCCCCGAAAATATGATGTAGCCTGTCATGGCCGCCGCAGCCTCCCTGCACCCCTGTGGATGTAACTTGTAATAAACTAAAATGGAAATCACCATCAATAAAAGGGGCGTTGCCATGTGTTATAATGGACAGGCGGTATGTGTCCTCCTCCACCCCCGGTGTGTTATAATGGACAGGCGGTATGTGTCCTACTCCTCCCCCGGTGTGTTATAATGGACAGGTGGTATGTGTCCTACTCCTCCCTCGCTGTGTTATAATGGACAGGCGGTATGTGTCCTACTCCTCCCCCGCTGTGTTATAATGGACAGGCGGTATGTGTCCTCCTCCTCCGGTGTGTTATAATGGACAGGCGGTATGTGTCCTCCTCCTCCCTCGCTGTGTTATAATGGACAGGCGGTATGTGTCCTCCTCCTCCGGTGTGTTTTAATGGACAGGCGGTATGTGTCCTCCTCCTCCTCCGGTGTGTTATAATGGACAGGCGGTATGTGTCCTCCTCCTCCAGTATGTTATAATGGACAGGCGGTATGTGTCCTCCTCCCCCGTGTGTTATAATGGACAGGCGGTATGTGTCCTCCTCCTCCGGTGTGTTATAATGGACAGGCGATATGTGTCCTCCTCCCCGGTGTGTTATAATGGACAGGCGGTATGTGTCTTTTTCCGGTGTGTTATAATGGACAGGCGGTATGTGTCCTCCTCCTCGGTGTGTTACAATGGACAGGCGGCATGTGTCCTTATCCTCCCCGGTGTGTTATAATGGACAGGCGGTATGTGTACTCCCCCTGTGTGTTACAATGGACAGGCGGTACGTGTCCTCTTCCCCCTGTGTGTTATAATGGACAGGCAGTATGTGTCCTCCTCCCCCCCTGGTGTGTTATAATGGACAGGCGGTAGGTGTCCTCCTCCTCCAGTATGTTATAATGGACAGGCAATATGTGTCCTCCTCCCCGGTGTGTTATAATGGACAGGCGGTATGTGTCCTCTTCCTCCGGTGTGTTATAATGAACAGGCGGAATGTGTCCTCCCCGGTGTGTTATAATGGACAGGCGGTATGTGTCCTCCTCCCCGGTGTGTTATAATGGACAGGCGGTATGTGTCCTCCTCCTCCCCTGGTGTGTTTTAATGGACAGGCGGTATGTGTCCTCCTCCCCGGTGTGTTATAATGGACAGGCGATATGTGTCCTCCTTCCTGGTGTGTTATAATGGACAGGCGGTATGTGTCTTCCTCCTCCGGTGTGTTATAATGGACAGGCGGTATGTGTCCCCCTCCTCCCCGGTGTGTTATAATGGACAGGCGGTATATTTCCTCCTCCTCCCCTGGTGTGTTATAATGGACAGGCGATATGTGTCCCCCTCCCTGGTGTGTTATTATGGACAGGCGGTATGTGTCCTCCTCCTCCGGTGTGTTATAATGGACAGGCGGTATATTTCCTCCTTCCCCTGTGTGTTATAATGGACAGGCGGTATAATTCCTCCTCCTCCCCTGGTGTGTTATAATAGACAGGCGGTATGTGTCTTCCTCCTCCCCTGGTGTGTTATAATAGACAGGCGGTATGCGTCCTCCTCCGGTGTGTTATAATGGACAGGCGGTATGTGTCCTCCTCCTCCGGTGTGTTATAATGGACAGGCGGTATGTGTCCTCCTCCTCTCCCTGTGTGTTATAATGGACAGGCGGTATGTGTCCTCCTCCCCGGTGTGTTATAATGGACAAGCGGTATGTGTCCTCCTCCCCGGTGTGTTATAATGGACAGACGGTATGTGTCCCCCTCCCCCTGTGTGTTATAATGGACAGGCGGTATGTGTCCCCCTCTCCCTGTGTGTTATAATG
The DNA here is from genome assembly GCF_027789765.1 of Dendropsophus ebraccatus. NCBI lineage: Eukaryota > Metazoa > Chordata > Amphibia > Anura > Hylidae > Dendropsophus > Dendropsophus ebraccatus. Next base: position 85,322,079 of record NC_091465.1, read on the forward strand.
GACAAGCGGTATGTGTCCTCCTCCCCCTGTATGTTATAATGGACATGCAGTATGTGTCCTCCTCCTCCGGTGTGTTATAATGGACAGGCGGTATGTGTCCTCCTCCTCCGGTGTGTTATAATGGACAGACGGTATGTGTCCCCCTCCCCCTGTGTGTTATAATGGACAGGCGGTATGTGTCCTCCTCCCCTGTGTGTTATAATGGACAGGCGGTATGTGTCCTCCTCCTCCCCCGGTGTGTTATAATGGACAGACGGTATGTGTCCCCCTCCCCCTGTGTGTTATAATGGACAGGCGGTATGTGTCCCCCTCTCCCTGTGTGTTATAATGGACAAGCGGTATGTGTCCTCCTCCCCCTGTATGTTATAATGGACATGCAGTATGTGTCCTCCTCCTCCGGTGTGTTATAATGGACAGACGGTATGTGTCCCCCTCCCCCTGTGTGTTATAATGGACAGGCGGTATGTGTCCTCCTCCCCTGTGTGTTTTAATGGACAAGCGGTATGTGTCCTCCTCCCCCTGTATGTTATAATGGACATGCAGTATGTGTCCTCCTCCTCCGGTGTGTTATAATGGACAGGCGGTATGTGTCCCCCTCCCTCTGTGTGTTATAATGGACAGGCGGTATGTATCCCCCTCCCCCTGTGTGTTATAATGGACAGGCGGTATGTGTCCCCCTCCCTCTGTGTGTTATAATGGACAGGCGGTATGTGTCCCCCTCCCTCTGTGTGTTATAATGGACAGGCGGTATGTATCCCCCTCCCCCTGTGTGTTATAATGGACAGGCGGTATGTGTCCCCCTCCCCCTGTGTGTTATAATGGACAGGCGGTATGTGTCCCCCTCCCTCTGTGTGTTATAATGGACAGGCGGTATGTGTCCCCCTCCCTCTGTGTGTTATAATGGACAGGCGGTATGTGTCCTCCTCCCCGGTGTGTTATAATGGACAGGCGGTATGTGTCCTCCTCCCCCTGTGTGTTATAATGGACAGGCGGTATGTGTCCCCCTCCCTCTGTGTGTTATAATGGACAGGCGGTATGTGTCCCCCTCCCTCTGTGTGTTATAATGGACAGGCGGTATGTGTTCCCCTCCCTCTGTGTGTTATAATGGACAGGCGGTATGTGTCCTCCTCCTCCGGTGTGTTATAATGGACAGGCGATATGTGTCCTCCTCCCCGGTGTGTTATAATGGACAGGCGGTATGTGTCTTTTTCCGGTGTGTTATAATGGACAGGCGGTATGTGTCCTTATCCTCCCCGGTGTGTTACAATGGACAGGCGGCATGTGTCCTTATCCTCCCCGGTGTGTTATAATGGACAGGCAGTATGTGTCCTCCTCCCCCCCTGGTGTGTTATAATGGACAGGCGGTAGGTGTCCTCCTCCTCCAGTATGTTTTAATGGACAGGCGGTATGTGTCCTCCTCCCCGGTGTGTTATAATGGACAGGCAATATGTGTCCTCCTCCCCGGTGTGTTATAATGGACAGGCGGTATGTGTCCTCTTCCTCCGGTGTGTTATAATGAACAGGCGGAATGTGTCCTCCCCGGTGTGTTATAATGGACAGGCGGTATGTGTCCTCCTCCCCGGTGTGTTATAATGGACAGGCGGTATGTGTCCTCCTCCTCCCCTGGTGTGTTTTAATGGACAGGCGGTATGTGTCCTCCTCCCCGGTGTGTTATAATGGACAGACGGTATGTGTCCCCCTCCCCCTGTGTGTTATAATGGACAGGCGGTATGTGTCCTCCTCCTCCCCTGTGTGTTATAATGGACAGGCGGTATGTGTCCTCCTCCTCCCCCGCTGTGTTATAATGGACAGGCGGTATGTGTCCTCCTCCCCGGTGTGTTATAATGGACAGGCGGTATGTGTCCCCCTCCCTCTGTGTGTTATAATGGACAAGCGGTATGTGTCCTCCTCCCCCTGTATGTTATAATGGACATGCAGTATGTGTCCTCCTCCTCCGGTGTGTTATAATGGACAGGCGGTATGTGTCCTCCTCCTCCGGTGTGTTATAATGGACAGGTGGTATGTGTCCTCCTCCCCCTGTGTGTTATAATGGACAGGCGGTATGTGTCCCCCTCCCCCTGTGTGTTATAATGGACAGGTGGTATGTGTCCCCCTCCCTCTGTGTGTTATAATGGACAGGCGGTATGTGTCCCCCTCTCTCTGTGTGTTATAATGGACAGGCGGTATGTGTCCCCCTCCCTCTGTGTGTTATAATGGACAGGCGGTATGTGTCCCCCTCTCTCTGTGTGTTATAATGGACAGGTGTGAGTATAGTGGGCGGTGTGTCATCCTCCCCCGGTGTGTAATAGTACTCTGTCTCTGCAGGGGTGGTATATGGCAGGCTGTGGGGTATACGGCAGGTGAGGCTGTAGCCATGAGGAGTATTGTCGGGGATTATCAGCTCCATTAGGTTTCTGGTATGTTCTGTGGTATCTTCATAGGTTCGGCCCCAGCTTGTCTGTGACCAAGAATCGGGTGCTGGAAAGACTGCACTACTATCACTGTACAGTCACGGCTAGGACAATGCTCTGTGTGTACAATTATCACATCAGGGCCCCTAGGGGCCTCAGACAGTGTCCCTGACAGGGAGCTGTACACTGTGCCCCCATGAGGAGTAGGGAGCTGTACATTGTGCCCCCCCATGAGGAGTAGGGAGCTGTACATTGTGCCCCCCATGTGGAGTAGGGAGCTGTACATTGTGCCCCCCATGTGGAGTAGGGAGCTGTACATTGTGCCCCCCCATGTGGAGTAGGGAGCTGTACATTGTGCCCCCCCATGAGGAGTAGGGAGCTGTACATTGTGCCCCCCATGTGGAGTAGGGAGCTGTACATTGTGCCCCCCATGTGGAGTAGGGAGCTGTACATTGTGCCCCCCATGTGGAGTAGGGAGCTGTACATTGTGCCCCCCATGTGGAGTAGGGAGCTGTACATTGTGCCCCCCATGTGGAGTAGGGAGCTGTACATTGTGCCCCCCATGTGGAGTAGGGAGCTGTACATTGTGCCCCCCATGTGGAGTAGGGAGCTGTACATTGTGCCCCCCATGAGGAGCAGGGAGCCGTACATTGTGCCCCCCCCATGAGGAGTAGGGAGCTGTACATTGTGCCCCCATGTGGAGTAGGGAGCTGTACATTGTGCCCCCATGAGAAGCAGGGAGCCGTACATTGTGCCCGCCATCAAGAGTAGGGAGCTGTACACTGTGCCCCCATGAGGAGTAGGGAGCTGTACATTGTGCCCCCCCATGAGGAGTAGGGAGCTGTACATTGTGCCCCCCCCATGAGGAGTAGGGAGCTGTACATTGTGCCCCCCCCATGAGGAGTAGGGAGCTGTACATTGTGCCCCCATGTGGAGTAGGGAGCTGTACATTGTGCCCCCATGAGAAGCAGGGAGCCGTACATTGTGCCCGCCATCAAGAGTAGGGAGCTGTACACTGTGCCCCCATGAGGAGTAGGGAGCTGTACATTGTGCCCCCCCATGAGGAGTAGGGAGCTGTACATTGTGCCCCCCCCATGAGGAGTAGGGAGCTGTACATTGTGCCCCCCCCATGAGGAGTAGGGAGCTGTCTGTTTGGTTTCTGTTGCTCTTTATAACTATTTTTTTTCCTTCCGTCTTTCTAGGATGTTCTACAGGAATGTTCAAACCCAACCAGGGAGACGAGAGCTGCCTGCACTGCCCCTTCAACAGCCGGACCACCTCCGAGGGGGCCACCAACTGTGTGTGCCGGACGGGCTACTACCGGGCCGACTCCGACCCTCTACAGATGCCGTGCACAAGTAGGTCACAGGTCTGGAGGTGTTCAAATATAGGGTTCTCTTTCCTGTAGAGTGTAAGCTCTTATGGTCAGTGATCTCTCCTGTAGAGTGTAAGCTCTTATGGTCAGTGATGTCTCCTGTAGAGTGTAAGCTCTTATGGTCAGTGATCTCTCCTGTAGAGTGTAAGCTGTTATGGTCAGTGATGTCTCTCCTGTAGAGTGTAAGCTCTTATGGTCAGTGATGTCTCTCCTGTAGAGTGTAAGCTCTTATGGTCAGTGATGTCTCTCCTGTAGAGTGTAAGCTCTTATGGTCAGTGATGTCTCCTGTAGAGTGTAAGCTCTTATGGTCAGTGATGTCTCCTGTAGAGTGTAAGCTCCTATGGTCAGTGATCTCTCCTGTAGAGTGTAAGCTCCTATGGTCAGTGATCTCTCCTGTAGAGTGTAAGCTCTTATGGTCAGTGATGTCTCCTGTAGAGTGTAAGCTCTTATGGTCAGTGATCTCTCCTGTAGAGTGTAAGCTCTTATGGTCAGTCATGTCTCCTGTAGAGTGTAAGCTCCTATGGTCAGTGATCTCTCCTGTAGAGTGTAAGCTCTTATGGTCAGTGATGTCTCCTGTAGAGTGTAAGCTCTTATGGTCAGTCATGTCTCCTGTAGAGTGTAAGCTCTTATGGTCAGTGATGTCTCCTGTAGAGTGTAAGCTCTTATGGTCAGTGATGTCTCTCCTGTAGAGTGTAAGCTCTTATGGTCAGTGATGTCTCTCTCCTGTAGAGTGTAAGCTCTTATGGTCAGTGATGTCTCCTGTAGAGTGTAAGCTCTTATGGTCAGTGATGTCTCCTGTAGAGTGTAAGCTCTTATGGTCAGTGATGTCTCCTGTAGAGTGTAAGCTCTTATGGTCAGTGATGTCTCCTGTAGAGTGTAAGCTCTTATGGTCAGTGATGTCTCCTGTAGAGTGTAAGCTCTTATGGTCAGTGATGTTTCTCCTGTAGAGTGTAAGCTCTTATGGTCAGTGATGTCTCCTGTAGAGTGTAAGCTCTTATGGTCAGTGATGTCTCCTGTAGAGTGTAAGCTCTTATGGTCAGTGATGTCTCTCCTGTAGAGTGTAAGCTCTTATGGTCAGTGATGTCTCCTGTAGAGTGTAAGCTCTTATGGTCAGTGGTGTCTTTCCTGTAGAGTGTAAGCTCTTATGGTCAGTGATGTCTTTCCTGTAGAGTGTAAGCTCTTATGGTCAGTGATGTCTCCTGTAGAGTGTAAGCTCTTATGGTCAGTGGTGTCTCTCCTGTAGAGTGTAAGCTCTTATGGTCAGTCATGTCTCCTGTAGAGTGTAAGCTCTTATGGTCAGTGATGTCTCCTGTAGAGTGTAAGCTCTTATGGTCAGTGATGTCTTTCCTGTAGAGTGTAAGCTCTTGTGGTCAGTGATGTGTCCTATAGAGTGTAAGCTCTTGTGGTCAGAGGGTCCTGTATAGTATATGTATATATCTGTGTTTCTATGTGTCTGATAAATCCTTTTCTCTTTTCTTTGCCCCTCAGCTACCCCATCTTCCCCCCAGAATGTTATCTCCAGCGTCAATGAGACCTCCCTGGTGTTGGAGTGGTCCTCGCCCAGGGACTCAGGAGGCCGCGAGGACCTTGTATATAACATCATCTGTAAGAGCTGCGGCTCGGGCCGAGGAGCTTGTACACGCTGCGGAGATAACGTTCAGTTTGCCCCCCGACAGCTGGGCCTGACTGAACCCCGAGTCTACATCAGTGACCTGCTGGCGCACACACAGTACACGTTCGAGATACAAGCTGTGAACGGAGTCACCGACCAAAGCCCCTACTCCCCGCAGTTTGCATCGGTTAATATTACCACCAACCAGGCAGGTGAGTGCCCAGTGACCCTCAGAGAGCAGACTTATATCAGTGCTGGAGCGTTATAAGAGGAGCGGCTGATATCAGTCACATATATAATGTCTGGAGGTTATATCAGTACTGGAGCGTTATAAGAGGAGCGGCTGATATCAGTCACGTAGCATTCGCTTATCACAGTGCGCTGTGCATTGTGAGGTCCCTGTATATTACACCATACAGAACCTGTGCTGGGGCATTGTTTGCTGTTGCTGATTATTTGGCCATTAGGTGGCAGCACCTGGTGTCATAGAGGTGCAGTGTTGTCGCTGTGTATCGGGGAGATCCCGTGCTTGGTCAGGTCACAGCAGGAATTCCTCCGGAGTGAGGTGCGGGGCGCAGAGCGGCCTCCCAGGAGCTGCCCATCCTCATGGCTGTCAGGACGCCCGGCTGTGGTGCTCTGCGCTGCATATATAATTGATGCATTGGTCGGTTCTCTGTACACAAACACGGCTATGCTGCTCTGAATTGAGGTCAGCTGTCATGCAGTGATCCGCCCAGGGAGCACCGATACGGCACATCATCTCCTGCGCCAGTCACGTGACCAAAAACCAGGCCCTGACCAAGATCTCCACATGTGAAGGGGGAGTGTTCAAGGGGAAGAGGGAAGGGGATGATGGGAGTGATGATACACTGTGAGATAGGGAGATTAGAGTGTGAGCTCCTGGGGTCAGGGATGATGGGAGTGATGATACACTGTGTGTGATAGGAGATTAGAGTGTCAGCTCCTGGGGTCAGGGAGGATGATGGGAGTGATGATACACTGTGTGTGATAGGAGATTAGAGTGTGAGCTCCTGGGGTCAGGGAGGATGATGGGAGTGATGATACACTGTGTGTGATAGGGGATTAGAGTGTGAGCTCCTGGGGTCAGGGAGGATGATGGGAGTGATGATACACTGTGTGTGATAGGGGATTAGAGTGTCAGCTCCTGGGGTTGGGGATGCAGTGTGTTACCTGGTTCTGCTCCATGTTCTGTATCTTTTCATCCCCGGGGGGAGCAGTTCTCCTGCTCTTAGCGGATGAGGCATTGGGTGCTGGCAGTGGTTCTCCTGCCTGTCTCCACCTTGAGCTTTGCCTTCAGCCTGTGACCCAGTATGTGATTACTAGATGGATCCCCCCCTGAGTCTCCGGCCTCCATAACCCGGGGGAGAGGCCAGAGATGTTGTCTCTTGCAGCTGTCCCTTCTCCTTCATCCCTGGCTGCTGTTGAGAGGGGGGGGGGGCACTTTTATATCGCCATCTCACTTACCAGGGCTGTGGGGGAGGTGCTGCTGAGCTGGAACCCCCAGGTCGGTAACATTGCCCTCCGCTCTAAATCTTGTGTAGGTTCCATGTTACTGTCCTGACACCAGAACCAGGGGGGAATCTGCTGACGTTCCCAGACACCTGGAATCCTGGGAGAAACCTGAGAAGTGACGTTTCTTCCCATCCCCTTTGGTGGAGATGAGGAGCAATAAATCGCGCCCCCCCCCCCCCCCCCCCCCCGTCCTCTGGCCGCTATGGCTGAGCTTTCTCATAATCAGGCATCATGGAGAGCTGCGTACATAAGACGAGGGGCCGCCCTGCTGCTTATCCTCTCATCTTCTGTACATGAAATGTCATGTTCCCTGTGAGAAGACATTGTCCTGGCAGCTGGGTGAGGGGCACAAGCAGGATTCACATAGCAGGTGGCATGCACATCACCTCTAGGGGGCAGTAGGCACTGGCCTGTAGGACAGGCTCCTTGTGTCTAATAAAAACCCTAGATGTCCAGGACGGGCCTAACGGGTCAGGGTCAGTGCAGGATCTTCTCCCAACTATCTCCACATCATCTACTCCTCTACTCATCATCTCCACTACTCCTTCACCTCTCCCCCTGTCCCCAGGACTTCTGCCTCCTATGTCACCACCCCCTGTCCCCAGGACTCCTGCCTCCTGTCCCACCGCCACCCCCTGCCCCCAGGACTCCTGTACTATCTCTGCCTCCGGCCCCCAGGACTCCTGTACTATCTCCACCTCCTGCCCCCAGGACTCCTGTCCCATCTCCACCTCCTGCCGCAAGGACTACTTTACTATCTCCAACTCCTGCCCCCAGAACTACTTTACTATCTCCACCTCCTGCCCCCAGGACTCCTGCCTCCTGTCTCACCACCACCTCCTGCCCCCAGGACTCCTTTACTATCTCCAACTCCTGCCCCCAGGACTCCTTTACTATCTCCACCTCCTGCCCCAGGACTCCTGTACTGTCTCCACCTCCTGCCCCCAGGACTTCTGTCCCATCTCCACCTCCTGCCCCCAGGACTCCTTTACTATCTCCACCTCCTGCCCCCAGGACTCCTTTACTATCTCCACCTCCTGCCCCCAGGACTCCTGTCCCGTCTCCACCTCCTGCCCCCAGGACTTCTGTCCCATCTCCACCTCCTGTCCCTAGGACTCCTGTCCCATCTCCACCCCCTGTCCCTAGGACTCCTGTACTATCTCCACCTCCTGCCCCCAGGACTCCTGTCCCATCTCCACCTCCTGTCCCCAGGACTCCTGTCCCATCTCCACCCCCTGTCCCTAGGACTCCTGTCCCATCTCCACCCCCTGTCCCTAGGACTCCTGTCCCATCTCCACCCCCTGTCCCTAGGACTCCTGCCTTTTATGTCACCATCTTCTTTTGGCCCCAGGATTGTCACCACCTTCCACCATATTCTGTTGTCCTCAGTCTCCTGTGCCAGTCCTCCTGCCTCCGGTGCTACAACCTCCTCCTTTGCCTCAGCCGTTCATTGCCCTCACCTCTGCCATTCCCTCTGACTCCTGCCTGTTGTGCCACCACTTCACCCCGTCCTCCCGGACTCCTGGCATCATCCCTATTCTGGGGTTTTTGGGCATTCACATTCTGTGTTGCAGCGTCTTTCTTTTTGTTGTTGTATAACCTTTGTTATATTAAAAACTAGAAAAAAATGGTAAATATGAAAATAAAGGGGGGGGTGACTCTGCCCCCCCCTTGCGCACACACACTTTCCTGCAAAGGTCAGGCACTAAGCTGTCCGCGGGGGGCTGTAGTCTTCAGGCATACAGCGCCCCTTCCCCTCCGGCGGCCATGTTATTGGTCAGCGAGGAGCTGGGGAGTCAGGGCTCACACTGCTTGACCTGGCATATAGGCCAAGTGCAGCAATCTAAGCTGACAGCTTCTTAGTGCAGCGCTGCATCCGCTGTCAGGGGCGCCATCACCACCAGAGGTGAACTTTCTGCTCCAGTAATCCCATGCCGTGCATCCGTCCTCCTGCTGTCAGGAGCCGCTCCACCACTAACTCCTTCTTCATTCTGCTCTTCTTCCAGCTCCATCCAGCGTCTCCATCATGCACCAGGTCAGCCGCGCTGTGGACAGCATCACCCTCTCATGGTCGCAGCCGGACCAGCCCAACGGGGTCATCCTGGACTATGAGCTTCTGTACTATGAAAAGGTACGGCCTCCGAATAAGTGCTAGCTCTGCTGCCAACATAGCTCTTTGTGTCCCTACAGCTTAAGGTTGCCCTCAGCTGGACAGATTCAGTGACATAATCTTCTAGAAAGTTGAGACACTGATTAAAGGGATAGTTTATAAAAAAAAAAAAATCTTTCAAATCTACTAGTTTCAGAAAGTTACACAGATCTCTAATTTACTCCTATTAAAAAAATCTCCAGTCTTCCAGTACATATCAGCTGCTGCATGTCCTGCAGGAATTCTTGTCAGGAACTGTCCAGAGCAGCAGCAAATCCCCATAGAAAACCTCTCCTGCTCTGGACAGTTCCTGACATGGACAGAGGTGGCAGCAGAGAGCACTGTGTCAGACTGGCGAGAATACACCACTTTCTGCAGGATATACAGCAGCTGATAAGTACTGAAAGACTGGAGATTTTTTAATAGACATAAATTACAAATCTCTGGCACCAGTGGATTTGACATTTTTTTCTGTTGAACAACCCCTTTAAGCTTTACTTAGGTAGGACTGCATAATCGCTTACACGATAGTTAATTATTAACCCCATGTCACCCGCACACATTAACACGCTGAGCCGAAGTGTATGGTAATGAATAACAAGCCCCTGATTATCGACCCCTCTGGCGGCCACTGGGCTACATGTTGCCTCCACCTGTCTCTGGGATTATTATGTAACAGAAGAAACATAAACACATGTGGGTCAGCGGGCGCCATGGTTCTCGCACGGACCCCTGACTCACTGCAGTGATTGCCTCGGCCGCAGGTGGGAACGTCCTGAGCTGCTCTCCACTGTCGTGACCAATGTGACGTGAAGGTGTTTGACTGATGTGATGTAGATGAGCTCAACCAGCGGACGACCCCGGCGCGGCCTGAATAGGAAAGCAGGGATAAAAGCTTCAGATACCTGAGGGGGAAAGCATTAGGATCAGCAGATAATGGCCATGGGACGTCACAGCGATGGGTATCTGTGCCCAGACACTGGCACGGAATCTCCTTCTATAGCAAAGGAAACCCATAGCTGTAAGAGCCCGCCACCTGCAGTGCCCATCACTGTCAGAGCCTGCCACCTGCGCTGCCCATCACTGTCAGAGCCCGCCACCTGCGCTGCCTATCACTGTCATAGCCCGCCACCTGCACTGCCCATCACTGTCATAGCCCGCCACCTGCACTGCCCATCACTGTCATAGCCCGCCACCTGCACTGCCCATCACTGTCATAGCCCGCCGCCTGCACTGCCCATCACTGTCATAGCCCGCCGCCTGCACTGCCCATCACTGTCATAGCCCGCCGCCTGCACTGCCCATCACTGTCAGAGCCCGCCACCTGCAGTGCCCATCACTGTCAGAGCCCGCCACCTGCAGTGCCCATCACTGTCAGAGCCCGCCACCTGCAGTGCCCATCACTGTCAGAGCCCGCCACCTGCAGTGCCCATCACTGTCAGAGCCCGCCACCTGCAGTGCCCATCACTGTCAGAGCCCGCCACCTGCAGTGCCCATCACTCAGACTGCCACCTGCAGTGCCCATCACTGTCAGAGCCCGCCGCCTGCAGTGCCCATCACTGTCAGAGCCCGCCACCTGCAGTGCCCATCACTGTCAGAGCCCGCCACCTGCAGTGCCCATCACTGTCAGAGCCCGCCACCTGCAGTGCCCATCACTGTCAGAGCCCGCCACCTGCAGTGCCCATCACTGTCAGAGCCCGCCGCCTGCAATGCCCATCACTGTCAGAGCCCGCCACCTGCAGTGCCCATCACTCAGACTGCCACCTGCAGTGCCCATCACTGTCAGAGCCCGCCGCCTGCAGTGCCCATCACTGTCAGAGCCCGCCACCTGCAGTGCCCATCACTCAGACTGCCACCTGCACTGCCCATCACTGTCAGAGCCCGCCACCTGCAGTGCCCATCACTCAGACTGCCACCTGCACTGCCCATCACTGTCAGAGCCCGCCACCTGCAGGGCCCATCACTCAGAGATCGCCACCTGCAGTGCCCATCACTGGCAGAGCCCGCTGTCATTGCTATGTGCAGGGCTGCAGCTGCCAGAACCCTTTTACCTGCCGTGCCCATCACTGCCCATAATTCAGAGCCCACTACACGCAGTGCCTCTCACTGTAAGAGCTCGCCATGTGCAGTGCCTATCACTTTCTATAACTCAGAGCCCACTACACGCAGTGCCCATGGCCTCCCTCTGCCGAGCACTCCTATCACCCCCTGCTCATGTACAGTCCCTGGGATTTCCTGTCTGTCAGATAGCCAGACCTGTTTTGCAGCAGTGCCCCTCAGATGACTGCACCTCACTTACAGACTGGAATGTTAAGTACCCACCTGGTGCCCTGGGGGTTTGGGCATGTACCGGCGGCTCCACAATCCTGGCTTCCCTGTGCACCTGTTAAAATATTATTGTAAAGGGCTTCCCAGTGAAAGGTGACGGTCTCCTTGTCATCTCTCCGCTGTCACGCTGCAGCAGAGACAGGAATGTGATGGCGTCTCCTCGCCGCTAAGAGCTTCCATGTTGTGTACTACAGGACCTGACAGAACATAACTCATCGGTGGTGAAGAGTCCGACCAACACCGTAGTTGTGTCAGGCCTGAAGGCGGGCACCATATACGTCTTCCAGGTGAGAGCCCGGACCGTGGCTGGATATGGAAGATACAGCGGCAAAATGTATTTCCAGACCATGACGGAAGGTAAGCGCAGAGCTGAATAATAATAACGCTGCTGGTTCTCTCTGGTGTCAGCCATGACCACAGATAACGCCACACATAACTCTATTTACAGCCGAATATCAGAGCAGCTTCCAGGAAAAGCTCCCGCTCATTATTGGCTCCTCGGCCGCCGGTCTGGTCTTCCTCATCGCCCTGGTTGTCATCATCATCGTCTGCAATAGGTAGAGTAGCGTAAATGTCGTCTGTCCTTCCGTCCCCAACAGCGTAACCACTGCTCCCCCTCGACGTGATGTAGATGCTTGTGTAGTGCCCACTAACCCATTCCACTAGGAGCTCCCACTGAGAGATGATAGGAGTAGTAGTTGTTTGATCGCTGGATTAACTACGGTTTGTATTTTCTCCAGAAGACGAGGATTTGAGAGAGCAGACTCTGAATACACAGACAAACTGCAGCATTATACCAGTGGCCACAGTACGTACCGTCTGCCTTCACCAGTGCTAGGGGCTCGTTCTCTCGTTGGTTCGTTGGTTAATTTGTTCCCTTAAAGTTGTAACGTATTCACCAAATCATAAGAACCATCCATCACCCAAGGGTCGCTCACCGTGCTCCATCCTGCCTAGCTCCTCCCCTACACATGTAGACTGTACTGTATACTATGAGGACGGTCTTCTCATCAGATCTCTATGGTATGAGCAAAAGACCGCTAGATCTGCAGCCATCCCTTACTGGAGCTGTATCACAGGAAGAATGACCGAGGGAGAGGTCGGGGGATGGCTGCACGGACCCCCTGTAATGCTCATGTGGTGATCATGTTATATTACACCCCATGGAAGATCTCCATTGCATCATCTGCTATGGTCATTCTGCATGCTTCACTTCACTTTGTTGTCTTCATGTTGCCCTGCCTCTACCACCCTGTTTCCCTACATGTTTCTCATCTCCTCCTCCATCTCTCTCTCATTTTTCCCATCTCCTGCACATTCATTATTGCCTCTTCCTTCACAGCCTTCTTTCCTCCACCCCCTTCCTCATCCCCCCCCCACCCTCTTTTTCGCGGTTTCTGACCAGTCTTTTTCTTGCTGTTTCTTCCCCACCTTTTTCTTCCCTCTTTCTCACCTTGACTGCCCTCGCCTTCTTTCCTTTATCCTTCTCCTCCATTTTCTTTTCTTACGTTTCTCTTCTCCTCCTGTCTCTTCCTTGAGCTTCTTCTTTTTTTCCCCCCTCAGTCCTCTAGTTTCTTCTTCATCTTGTTTCCTCCACCCTCATCCTCACCTTTTTCTTAGTATTCTTCAGCCTCTTGTCTTTTTCTCATCTCTTCTGACCTCTTGCTTGGCTTCTCCAGCCTCTCCATCACCTTTTCTTTGCCTCCCCCAGTCTCTTACTTGCCTTTCATCTCTTTCGCCCTCTTATAAAAGCAGTCCAGTGGTGCATATACTTACTAATAATGATCGTTGTCCCACGGTGCGGCTTCATTACGGTCCTACGCCACTGCTCCGATCCCACTGGCGCCCACGTGACCTCTTAAGCCTCACCTGTGCAGCTCAGGAGGCTAGAAGTCAGGGTCTCCTGTGCATCTCTATGAGAGCGCTCCCATCCTGATGCATTGGAGACCCTGACTTCCAGCTTTCAATAGACATGTAGAAAGAAAAGGGGCCAGAAGAGCTGTGACCTTACCACCATCGAGATCCGAGCATCGCCATAGGACTGGAACAAAGCCGCTCCGTGGGACACCCATCATCATTGGTAACCTTATACATCGGGAACCTTATACACGGGTCTATTATCGACAATGAGCATTGCTAGAAACGCTCTTGTAGTTGATCGTCACAATCGTCTGAAATGCTGATGGGCCCACATTTGTGGCCGCGGACAACCAAAGTCTAAAAAAGGACCCCAACTTGTCGTCTTCAACTTCTTCCTTGCCTTTTGTCTCCTCCAGTTTCATCATTGCCTTCTTCTTTATTTCATCCTCCTCTGCTCCACCCTCTTTTCTGATTTCTCTTTTCTCCTTCATTCTCACCTATGCCTTTTCCTTCCCTTCTCTTCCTCGTCTGCTCCAGCCTCTTCCTTGTTTCTTACATTTGCTTCCTCACTCTTCTTTCTCTTCTTCCTCACCCTGTTCTTCATCTTGTCCACCCACTTCCTTGCTTCTTTTCTTGTCTCTTCCACCCTTATCTTTTACCTTTCCCTTTTCTCCTCCACCCTCTTCTTTCTTTTCTTTTGCATCTTTTTCCTTGTCCCCTCCTCCTTAAGTTTTTCCTCATCTCCACCTTCTTTCTAGTCTCCTCCACCTTTCCTCATCCACCTTCCTCACTTTGTCTTCACTCATGCACTCTCCAAGTCTCTCAGATCCTGTTTTCCCACTGCAGTGACACCAGGAATGAAAATTTACATAGATCCTTTTACCTATGAGGATCCCAATGAGGCCGTTCGTGAATTTGCCAAAGAAATTGACATTTCTTGTGTGAAAATCGAGCAGGTGATTGGAGCAGGTAAGTGGACAGTCTGGCCCATGTGTTGGGGAGTCTGTTCATGTGCGGCCAAGTGACGGATCATCTGACACCACTGGGTATTTTTCACTTTTGTATTTCCTGTAGGGGAATTTGGTGAAGTTTGCAGTGGACACCTGAAGCTTCCAGGAAAGAGAGAAATTTTTGTGGCTATCAAGACTTTAAAGTCCGGGTACACGGAGAAGCAAAGGCGAGACTTCCTCAGTGAGGCCAGCATCATGGGGCAGTTTGACCACCCAAATGTCATCCATCTAGAAGGAGTGGTCACCAAGAGCTCACCAGTTATGATCATCACAGAGTTCATGGAAAATGGATCCCTGGACTCTTTCCTTCGGGTAAGGGTCATGTCTTAGGAGCCACAAGGTTTAGTTGCCTCATCCTGCAGGTGTGGTGATGGGTCTGTAGCATCTGGTTTAGCGCAGGTGTGATGAGTCTTTAGCGTCTGGTTCTGGAGGTGTGATGGGTCTGTAGCGTCTGGTTCTGGAGGTGTGATGGGTCTGTAGCGTCTGGTTCTGGAGGTGTGATTAGTCTGTAGCGTCTGGTTCTGGAGGTGTGATGGGTCTGTAGCATCTGGTTCTGGAGGTGTGATGGGTCTGTAGCATCTGGTTCTGGAGGTGTGATGGGTCTGTAGCATCTAGTTCTGGAGGTGTGATGGGTCTGTAGCATCTGGTTCTGGAGGTGTGATGGGTCTGTAGCATCTAGTTCTGGAGGTGTGATGGGTCTGTAGCATCTGGTTCTGGAGGTGTGATGGGTCTGGTTCTGGAGGTGTGATGGGTCTGTAGCGTCTGGTTCTGGAGGTGTGATGAGTCTTTAGCATCTGGTTCTGGAGGTGTGATGGGTCTGGTTCTGGAGGTGTGATGGGTCTGTAGCGTCTGGTTCTGGAGGTGTGATTAGTCTGTAGCGTCTGGTTCTGGAGGTGTGATGGGTCTGTAGCATCTGGTTCTGGAGGTGTGATGGGTCTGTAGCATCTGGTTCTGGAGGTGTGATGGGTCTGTAGCATCTAGTTCTGGAGGTGTGATGGGTCTGTAGCATCTGGTTCTGGAGGTGTGATGGGTCTGTAGCATCTAGTTCTGGAGGTGTGATGGGTCTGTAGCATCTGGTTCTGGAGGTGTGATGGGTCTGTAGCATCTGGTTCTGGAGGTGTGATGGGTCTGTAGCATCTAGTTCTGGAGGTGTGATGGGTCTGTAGCATCTGGTTCTGGAGGTGTGATGGGTCTGTAGCATCTGGTTCTGGAGGTGTGATGGGTCTGTAGCATCTGGTTCTGGAGGTGTGATGGGTCTGTAGCATCTGGTTCTGGAGGTGTGATGGGTCTGTAGCATCTGGTTCTGGAGGTGTGATGGGTCTGTAGCATCTGGTTCTGGAGGTGTGATGGGTCTGTAGCATCTGGTTCTGGAGGTGTGATGGGTCTGTAGCGTCTGGTTCTGGAGGTGTGATGGGTCTGTAGCATCTGGTTCTGGAGGTGTGATTAGTCTGTAGCGTCTGGTTCTGGAGGTGTGATGGGTCTGTAACGTCTGTCTCCGTTGTGGTTGTAGGTCTGTATGGTTTGGTTCTGCTGTTGTGGCAGTCTGTGGCAGCTGTTTCCGTTGCTGCAGTCATGGGGTTTGTAGTGTGTTTTTTTTTTTATACTGTAACATTGAAAACATATATTTTTTTTCTTTCTGCAGCAAAATGACGGACAGTTCACGGTCATCCAGCTGGTGGGCATGCTGAGGGGCATTGCTGCGGGCATGAAGTACTTGGCTGATATGAATTACGTCCACCGGGACTTGGCTGCCCGTAACATCCTGGTGAACAGTAACCTGGTGTGTAAAGTCTCTGACTTCGGCTTGTCTCGCTTTCTGGAAGATGACACCTCAGACCCAACGTATACCAGTGCCCTAGTAAGTAGTATCCATGACCTATTTGTGGCCCCTCCAGGAGTCAGCCCTGTCCTGCACAGAATTGTGACCTTATTTTCTCCATGTTGCAGGGAGGAAAGATTCCTATCCGATGGACGGCCCCTGAAGCCATTCAGTATAGAAAGTTTACATCTGCCAGCGATGTCTGGAGCTACGGCATAGTCATGTGGGAAGTGATGTCCTATGGGGAAAGACCCTACTGGGACATGACAAACCAAGATGTGAGTGTCTACTGAGGGACATCTGATAGAGAACTGGGCACAGCAGCGCCAGGACCGGGGGAGGGTAGATCAGAGCTGAAGCCATTAATATACGGCAGGCGAACCAGAAAATCCTTGGATGGCTTTAATATTGACGGGACGCGGTTAATCGCTCTTTGCTGCTTTCATTAAACGCTCTGTGTCCGCTCCACGCACATTCTGTATCTGAGCATTGATGGACAATTAACATGGTGACCCCGAGGCGTCAGGTAGACGGCAGCCGGAACGTTCCGTGCACCTCCCGCTGAATTCCCCCATCTCACTATTGTTCACAAATTAGGAGATGAGGGCAAGTCGCATCAGAGAATGAGGCATCTGTTACCTTGTGCCTCGCTGCGGTCATGGTGCTGAAGTATGGGTGATGGCGGTGGACACGTAATAGAAGATACAGGAACAGCCCCATACAGGGGCCGCACACAGTATGCAATGCTCCTTCATACAATGTCTCCTCTTATGTTGTAGGTTATAAATGCCATTGAACAGGATTACCGCCTTCCACCCCCCATGGATTGCCCTAATGCCCTCCACCAATTAATGCTGGACTGCTGGCAGAAGGATAGAAACCACCGGCCTAAATTTGGGCAAATAGTCAACACCTTGGACAAGATGATCCGTAACCCAAACAGCCTGAAGGCCATGGCTCCTCTGTCGTCAGGGTAAGTACTTTATCCCATGGAGGTTGGTTAGTTAGAGACTTCTCTCTGAGGGAGGTGAGGGTTGATGGCTGCATAACGCTTTTATTCTTTGGTCTATGGGGCTGTGTGAGGTGACATTTTTTGCGCCATGATGTGTTCTTTCTATCGGTACCTTGATTGCGCATATACGACTTTTTGATCGCTTTTTATTACAACTTTTCTGGATTTGATGCGACCAAAAATGTGCAATTTTGCACTTTGGGATTTTTTTGCGCTTACTCTGTTTACTGTGCGAGATCAGGAATGTGATCAATTAATATTTTAGGCGATTACGTGCGCAGCGATACAAAACATGTTTATTTTTATTTATAACATGGGAAAAGGGGGGGTGATTCAAACTTTTATTAGGGGAGGGGGCTTTTTGCATAGATTGCATAGATCAATGAGATCACTCGATTGCTTTCGGCTGCTGCAGCTGAAAGCAGTCGAGCGCCGAGCTAAGAGCAGCGCCATTACAGCGCAGACCCCAGCCGGGCTGAAGTATGGGTGATGGCGGAGGACACGGGGATCGCTACTCTGCGACAACGTCGTGGGGGGGGGAGACTACTAGACACCAGGGAACAGGCTGCAAGAAGTATTTAGATGCAGCTATCAACTTTGACAGCTGCATCTGAATACTTAATTAGCAGGCACGGCGATGGAATCGCGGCGGTTAGGATCGGGGCTGCCGTGCGGACCCGCTCTGAACTCCCCTAGGCGGCGCAGGATGTGCGGGTATGCCCAGGGTCGTCTAGGGGATAATGTAGTTCACCATTCTGTTGTGACCTGTCTAATCAGAGGATTTTTTTTAAATATCTTAAGACCCCCACAGTTGTATCACTTAGGGGGCATTGATTTGCTGTAATAGATTTTGCTCCTTCGTATTAGGCGAGGGGCAGATAGTTGTCATTCTTTGAATCTATATATCCATCCTCTGCTCATCCTGACTGCACACTTGTCTTCCAGAGTGACTCTCCCGCTCTTGGACCGCACCGTCCCTGACTACACCAGCTTCAACACAGTGGACGAGTGGCTCGATGCCATCAAGATGGGTCAATACAAGGAGAGTTTTGCCAATGCTGGATTCACGTCCTTCGATGTGGTGTCACAAATGATCATGGAGTAAGTAGTTAGACGAGCGTTCAGAGTTGGAGGGAGGGTACGGTTCTGGGACATTCGTCTATCTCTCATACACATGAAGTCTCCGGTGTCCTGTATAACAGTACAGTGCTACACGTCCTGCTCTCTGATGAATGCAGCCTCTATATACTCTTAGGATCCAGCCAGCCCGACTCCATTGTGTGCACTGAACCAATATTTACACACTGTCTTGTGAGGGCCGAGCCCTGCAGGCGAATAAACACGCAGCTGAGCGGGGCCCTGTTGTATCCTCTATGTATTGTGTGATGAGCATCTCCAGACCTGTCTGATGGAGAATTCCTGTAGGATTAAAGAGACGCCTCGCGGTGTAAAGAGAGAAGTGGCAGCCACAGGTCACGGCCAAGCGTCTGGCAGGAGCCAGGAGGGGAGGGGCAGAGAAGAAAGTCAATCATTTTCTGGTGGGTGGGGCTTGATGTAGGCTAATTAGCATATTGTAGTATTTCTACTCCATTGTGTCAGCAGCAGGTGACAGGGGGCGACCCCGATCCTGGAATCAGATACCTTTGAGCTGTAGAGCAAATGTAGGAACTGATCGTAACTCTTCTTCATTAGCATCTGTATTAGTTGGAGGTGGGAATCTTCTCCTAACCTAGTTTTTAAAGGAGAAGTCTGGAGAAAATCATAACTTTCCAGCAGGCTGGGAGAAACATGCTAAATGAGCTTCACTTACCTCTCCCCGTGCCTTCCGCAGTGCTGCCTTACTGCTCCAGGACTTCCTCATCTCCTTCTCATAGGGATGTCACAACTTGACTGATGGATTGCCCGATCAGCTAGTCAGCGACTGGAGTGGGACACCGCTGCCGTCACTAATAGAGCAGGCAATCCATCAGCTGGGTCAGGTACTTTTCCCCCAGTCGTGACAACATCGAAGCTTGGTGGGGGGGATGATTTCCAGTGGAAGTCCCAGAGCCTGTGACACGGCACTGCAGGAGCACAGGAAGAGGTAAGTAGCACTTGTTTGTTATGTTCCCCCCTGCCCCGGCCTGCTGGCAGATTATAATTTTTGCCAGAGTTCTTCTTTAAGAGCACCCCACACAGGCTCAATAATAATCCATTCCGGTAACTGAGCGCCATGGGGAGATGGCTCTACCTGATGACTTTACCTTTGCTGTCCATGTTCTGTCGTCTTTTCATCATAGAACATGATTTTTGCGTCTTCCATTGTGAACCAAGGTTTTTGCCCATAGACTCCGACACCCATCAACTCGGGTGACAGATGCTCTGACCAAGCCTGCACCGACAGTCATTACCATTTAACACTCTGTCAGGACATATTGTGCTCCTAAAACAAATATACCAATGTTTAGAACAGCACAAGGAATAACGTTTATTAGCAGTGATATAAACTACAAGACAAATGTGATGGTACCAGTGATGGCGAGTGTATTGGAAAGAGTTCATGTAAAATAGTAGGGGTCTTCTATTTATTTTGTCTAACACCTGTAGCTCTGTCTTGGACACGTTTTAGAGTTGGCCTTTGGCATAAAAAGTGATCAAGAGAAACAACTGGGGGCAGGGGGGTATAGATGGTTATTGGGATGCTGGGTCCATCACTAACTATCTTCTATTGTTCTTTCTAGAGACATCCTACGGGTCGGGGTAACTTTAGCTGGTCACCAGAAGAAAATCCTCAACAGCATTCAGGTGATGCGAGCGCAGATGAACCAGATCCAGTCGGTAGAAGTCTGATAAGGACGATGAGTGCTTCCTCATCCTCACACTTCCTAATGTACTTGGGTTCCGAGCCTTTCCCTCTCTCCCGACCCCTCTTGGTACAATGAAGTTTCTCTAATGCACCTGGTACAGACTGGACCACTTGTTGTCCCCAAAGGCCACCTTGATGGTTCCGCCCTGAGAGCAGAGCTTCCCTGGGAAGGGTTCGGGATCAGGCTTTGGGGTGATGGAAAGAATATTTTTGGCATATCAGACCAGAATTTGTACAAATAATAATTTACAATAAGACATGAAAAGGGCTTGAAGAATTCAGCTCAAGTTTATAAACCAATGGATGGATGAGGACGCAGGACTACGGTGCTGACCAAGAGTGTGGCCCGTGGACAACCTCACGCCATTTGTCCGGGGAACCACCTGAGAGACATGAAGAATTTATTTCCATTAAATGGACCCGTTCCATCTACGAATATAAAACTCTTCATCTTGAAGATGTTACAAGAATTACCTAAAAACGGCTTTTTCCATGGAAAGGAAGATGCCGCCGAGACTTGTAGTGTTTGTAATAAAGGGCGACTGCTTTCTGCCGATCCTGAAACAGTTTTGTGAGTTCTACGTTTTTGCAATCCCCCTCCACATCCTGAGCCCTGAGGGCACCTCGAGTGACAATTGATCCATATCATGTGCACAAACCTCAGTGATGACGCCATCACTATTTGCCAACCCCACTCCCCTTTCTCAGAAGACTTTCCCGTATTAAGAACAAACCTCTGAAGTGTAAAAAAAAAAACAAAAAAAAAACGCTTTGTCGTCAATGTTGTCGTCGTTCGGAAATCTGTTTCTTTGTTTACAAAAATTTGACTTTTTTTTACATCGTTTTTTGGATATCGGTACTCAGAAAGAAATTGCATAAAAAAGAACTTTAAAAAAAAATCACAAAAAAACCTGGACAATGACCCTGTGCACATCAATCGTCTCACTTGTGATTGGCTGATGGACTGAACATGGCCGCCCTCACGGAGCGCTTCATACCTGCATTGTTCACCCCGCGTGTGGCTTATTATATAAGCTTGTCAGATGTGCAGCGGCCGGTGAGGAACTGAAGACTAAATCAACCCCATGGGTACGAGTGTAGCACAGCCAATGCCTTCAGCTTAGTCTAGGGTTGGTTCTTCGGGAGACTCTGATCTCAGGTCACCTCCATCTGCAGGACGTTCCTCACCACAGTCTAGAACCTTTCTACATTAAATGGTTGCGTTTGTGTCAGTTCTTTCTGTTCCTACCAGGGGTCATGTGTGGGACAATGGCGTAGCATGCAGTGACAATTCAATGCTTCCTTACTACTAAGACGAGGATCCCGCATAGGCGGGAGGGCAGAACCAAAAGACCCAGCGCCACCATTGTTAGCTTCATTGCACCGGTTACTGTGGCAGCATTATTCCATGCCATTCTTCAATACTGTAGAACTACCCGTAGCTGGTGACAATCATGTTCTCCCTCTGTAGACACCTAGGATAGATGGGCTCTGGTGTTTGTGTGATTTGTGTGTTGTCCTTGTGTGGGACACAAGCTCTTCCGTTCAGCCAGATAAGCGTGTAGTGTGTCCTGCCGGGGTCGGATCTGCTCCATGTTTTCACATCCCTGCACCTTATCCCTTACATGGCACCAATCAGGAAGTGGACACGGTCCCCATTATGGTCTTGGAGCGAAGCAATGGGTCCAGCACTTTGTATTGATCCCTCCCACATGGACAGCTTTAGGTTTACCCTGACCAGTGTTGTTAGGGAGTTGTGGTCATAGTATAGAAACCCTGCCCCAATCTCATGGCAAGTGATACCCAGCACTGACCCCTATATAGACAATGTGCTGGTTACAGTGCTAGCCCTCTTGAGTTTCTCATCTCGGTGACAGGGGTATTGGCAGTGAGCGGATGGGACTGCGTATAACTCCAATATCACTGCCTGCCTACGTTAAAACATGTTCAAACAAATGTCATTCATTATGACGTGTGTGAGGCCGGTGTAATGCTTCACATCTGTTCCTGAGTCTCCTCCAGGGATGAGGCTGGGGGCTGGGCTGTGAGCTGCGTTCCATGAGCTTCCATTGTGTGATGCATTCTGTAGCCGGGATGAAATAGAGCAGGGAGAAATGGCACACTTGTTTTTGCCTATTTATCTGGTGTGCTGTGTAGGAGAACAAATGTGTCAGGAAATAAAGCTGTATAACCCATCAGCTCTCCTGGCCAGGTCCGTAGTGGGGCAGCCTGTCGTCAAAACGCCTCTAGTGCCATGATTTCTTCCAGTCGGAGCTCAGTGTTTGTAGTGACTGTTTACAGAGACTTGTGTGAGCGGCTGGAGTCAGCCATGTCTGGTCGGAGCTCTGGAGACCGGGGTGGGGGCTAAGGGTCTGACATCTCATAGAATCTCACCAGCATATAGGGAGTAGAGGAGTAAGTGGGGTCTGGGGGCAGGAATTGTCCCTGACCCAGTCGAGTGTTACATGGTCTAATGAAAAAATGCCAACACTGTGAGTCTTGTCCAGCCGCTCCTTCCCAGGAAATCAGCGCAATGACGCAAGCACCGCGCAAACCACCGAGCAACTTCTTGTCAATAGCTGAAATAAATACTTTGTTTATAAAAGAACATCTTGTCATGTGGCTGCCATGCTGTTTCATGTGTACCTTCTCACCCTAAAGGCTTGCCAGAAGTCTGTCTGTAAGTCTGGATGTTGGTGGTCCCAGTCATTGCCATAATTAACATGGTGATGTGTTGATATCAGTATATAGACATACATCGTTGATGGTCAACATAATTGCCACTCCTGAATATTAAATGTTAAACCGTTCCAAACAACGTCCCTCCATTTGATAGCTATGTGATTCCCAACATATTTCTAAATCACTTCATATACCAACAATGACTCCTTACTCCAGCAAACCGTTTCACAGTCTTGCTGTCTACTGCCTGTTGTCAGAGAAATCTGTCTCTAGTAACAGAAAGACCAAGACAAATTACGGGAAGTGAGTGGGGAGAGCCAGAGAAAGCCTGGAATTTGTACCTGCAAGTTTAGACTGCCCTCTAAAAATTGTCTTTGAAAGGTAAATCAGGGCTCATCTCTGACTACATATAAAGTTCAGGGCAGCTGCTTTTTTTTTTTTTTTTGCAACTTCACAGCGGCTGAAAAAGTAGGAGTTCAGATATCAGTGTATCCCTTTGCTGTGATGTTTTTCTTTCCATTCTGCGCATATAGAACTTTGCAAAGCCAGTCTATCAGTAACTCAGTACTGTGCACATCATCAGTCCAGCACAGTGCACTTTTGCTACTATTATGTCATGGTGTAGCAGTGGGGAGTATGTGCTTTGATTGGCCAGATCAGTAAGGGAAAGGAAGTCCTGGTGTGTGTACTACCTGCAAACAGACCCATTTTGCTTCTCATTCTGGAGGGAATGAGAACTGGTCATCTACCATGGACAGGACTCTCAGGGGCGTAATAAGAGCAAAGACGGCACTAAACACCTCTCTACTTAGAAACCTAGAAGATTGTCAGCAAAAAACACCACTGGGTCCATCTAGTCTGCCCTTGTAGTATTTACTTCCTTATTCTCTTAGGATAGATATATGTTTATCCCAGGCAGCTTTACATTCTGTTATTGTAGATTTACCAACCACATCTGATGTTCCAAGCATCTACTACTCTTTCAGTAAAATAATATTTTCTCACGTTGCTTCTGATCTTTCCCCCAACTAACCTCTCACTGTGTCCTCTCCAAAACACACTTGCCTCCTGCCCCCCCTTTGTCTTCTTTACACTAGACTATACAGATTCAAATCCTTAAGTCTTTCCTGATATGGTTTATGCCTCACACCCTCCACCATTTTTTTGGCCGTCTTTGGACCCGTTCTATTTTATCAATATCCTTTTTTTAGATGAGGTCTCCAGAACTGGACACAGTATTCCAGATATGAAGTCACCAGAGCTCTATACAGCGGGATCACAACCTCCCTCTTACTAGTTATACCTCTAGCTATAAAGTCCAGTATACCGTTATATATATATATATACAGCCTGGCATACCATTCTATATACAGCCCAGCATACAATTTGCTTTCCCCACCGCCTGGTTGCACTAATGACTCATTTCAAGGCTGTCAGAAATTACTACCCCTAAATCCTTCTCCCCTGCAGTCTTTGCCTACACAACTGATGATATGATACTCTGCAGGTTATTCTAACCAAACCATGCTTTGTTTTTAAAAATCTTTTGAAATGATGCTTTAAATATACCATGTAAGAGGGCTGAAAGTGCTTCGTGGAACTTCTTGGAAATATATACATTCGGAGGTTTGATACAGAAAGTACAAGAAACAAAAACAACAAAAAATTGGTAGGAAAAACAAAATAGAAAAACAATGCTATGGTACGACAAATGGCTTATGTGTTCTATGCAAAACAAGGGACAAGATCAGAGTAACCTGTGACCAGATGATTGGACTGTGTGTTTTCATGTTCTTTTCGGAAAAAAAATACACAGTGGACTGTTTCAGAGATACTTTGCCTTCTTCATCTGACCTATCAAGGACAAGATGGGACCAACCTGTGATTGATGAGAAATGAGCCTCCCTTCTCCCCACCTTTTCTTCTATCAGTCTATGAATGATTGGATTATTTTGTGTCCTTGGCAAAAAAAATAAAAAATCATTACAGTGGCACTGACTAGAGGTGAGCAAACCAACCTGAGATTCGTTCCAAACTTTGAGATTCAGGAACAAACCAAATTCTCAAAAAGTACGTACTAAACTTCATCCAAAATGGCAGCCGCACATAAAGTACGGTATAGAGAAAGGGAGGGTTTAGTGGAATAACTATAATCCCTTACAGATGGCCAAAAGGCTGCAAACCAACATCACACTTCCCTCATCCATATACAGTATATATATATATATATATATATATATATAGGAGCATGCCAACAGCCCTCCATTCTTCTCATATACAGTGACCAGAACACACATACTTTTACAGTATCTATAGAGAGCGAGACAGAGAGATAGGGAGAGTCACGAAGAAAAAAGGAAGAGACAGGCAGAGAAAAAAAAAATAAGAAAGGGAGAAAAAAGTTGGAGAGAAAAAAAGACCTCAAGAGAAAAGAGAGTCGGAGAAAAAAAAGACAGAGTTGGTGAAAAGAGTTGTGTGTCTGTTCCTAGGTGTCCACCACTGTCCACAGATCTCCTGGGTGATTTTAACCCTTTGATTTACCAGTCAGCTCACAATTTCAGTCCATGAATCAAACTGTCTTAGGGCCCTATTACACCAACAGATGTCTGACAGATTTTTTTTAGCCAAAGCCAGGAACGGACTATAAACAAAGGACATGTCACCCAGTGGCTCTGGATCCACCTAACAGCATCAACCCACGGCTGCTCCAGCTCAACATAACTTTATTGATGACACATGTAAATGTTGGGCTATGAGTACAACATCCAAGGTGAGCGCATTCAGAGAGTTGTACTCTCACCATTTTCGCTCTCAGTTTTCACCCTATGGTGCCTTACACATTCTCTTACAGCCTTAGGCTATGTTCACACAGCGTAAAAGCGTTGGCAACAACGGCCGTACTTTGTACCGTGTGGAACACTGCATTGCCTTTTATAGGATCCCGGCCGGAGCGTATACACATAATATACGCTCCGACCTGGATCCCATGCGGCACCACAAAGAACTGACATGTCAGTTTTCTGCGGCCACAATTCAGTGAATTGCGGCCATAGAAAGACCTGTCAGTTCGCACAATGAAGCGAGCGGCTCCGGCCGTTTGCTTCATTGTGTACTATGAGATTTCTGATGTAGGCGGGCGTGCGGTGATGCACCCGCATCAGAACCCTGCGGCCAGAAAGATCATCTGGACGGTACTGCAGTACCGTCTGGGATGATCTTTTCAGTCTCTTCCGCTGTGTGAACATGGCCTTACACTGATGTCATATTATTATTATTATTATTTTGTATCAAAATTATATAACTGTAATATGGACCCTATTCAGAACAGCTTGCGGTATCCAGCATATAAACGCCTAGGCTTATCCAGGTATGTAGATTTAGAGCGAGGGCTATCATATTCTTTTTTTGCCTGGATTATTATTAACTTTGTAATATAACTTCACTAAAGAAAATGCCCTTTTTTGCATTGAGGCCAATAGTAATGGATGAGTCAGCTGTGATGGGACCTGCAGGCTCAATCCCTGTTTCCAATACAGTTACTGAGCTTCCCCTGATGACTATATAATACATGTTACTATTAGAATATATATTACACTGGGGGAAGCTGTCTGCGCCACTAGTGCTGTAGCCTCCCCTTATGTCTATATAATACATGTTACCATTAGAATATATATTACACTGGGGGAAGCTGTCTGTGTCTTTAGTGCTGCAGCTTTCCCTGTTGTCTATATAATACATGTCAATATTAGAATAGCCATTACACTGGGGGGGAGCTGTCTTTATCACTAGTGCTGCAGCCTTCCCTGATGTCTATATAATACATGTTAATATTAGAATAGCCATTACACGGGGGGAGCTGTCTGTGTCACTAGTGCTACAGCCTCCCCTATGTAATGTCTGTTCTAATAGTGATATGTATTATATAGACATCAGGAGAGGCTGCAGCACTAGTGATACAGACAGCTTCCCCCAGTGTAATGGCTATTCCAATAGTAACATGTATTATATAGACATCATTGGAGGCTCAGTATCTGCATGCCGAAGTGCTAGTAATATATACAGAAAGCCAGGACCTGGGTTTGAGCAGGCCTGCAGTTCCCAAGACAGCCATTGGTGGCAGCAGAGGGGCAATATTATCCCTTACTGCTGTCCTGTTATGTAACTTTATTAATAAAATGTAGAAGAAAAAAAAAGTACTTCCTGGGTTCTAGACACCAAGTGACAAGTAGATAGGCATCCTTCATCTCCAGCATAACCATATAGCCTCCAGGCTTCAGGATGTTTATTACTAGAGATGTGCAAATCGCACTTCATGTGATCAGCGGCCCACTCATCAAACCGCCTGTCAGTGCTGCCCCATTCCCTGCCACTCCTCCCAGGATGCCGGGAAAAGCTGGGTCCAATCCTGGGAAACCTCTCCCAGTTTCCCAGGATTGGATCCAGCTTTTCCCCTGCACTCGGGGTGGAGCGACATGGAGCGGAGCAGCAGTCAGGCGGCTTGATGAGCAGATCGCTGATAAAATGAAGGCATTTGCTTTGTTTAGATGAGCGATTCGCTTATCTCTATTTATTACAGGTGATTGTGACTATATGAAACCATTTTGTTTCTATGGAATGGTGGAAGAAGTGAAGATCAATGGTCAATCTCCCGTCTCCAGGTGTTTTTGTACAAGAAACGCGAGTGATCAAACACCTGACCATTTTCCTTCTTTACAGGAAGAAGGCTTTTTTGCAGATATCTTCCCAGAGAAAGAGGAAGGAAATTATTAACATAACCTGCTGTCTTTATATTTAGGACCCAGGGGTCCTGAATTGAGTTGGTCTAAGTGTCTGAAAAATATTGGAGACAGTAATTCTTCAGAAAATCTAAGGATTTGGACAATGCAGAATGTGGAGATTACTCTGCCTTTTACTCCTTGTGGTCACCTAGAATCCTGCAGTTGATGTAACCCTTTTAGTTGACTACACTCCTCCCCCAATATCTTTTACCGAAAAACATTTTGTGCGGAACCTACCAACAAAAAACAAGGCCACAGAGATTTCTGCCAACTTACCTAAACACTTTTAAAGAATGTCAAAATGGCGCTAAAAGGGACTCCAGAGCTCGTCATTGTGAACTTGTTGGTGATGTTTCAGAGGAAGTTTCGCAACCCCAGAAGGGGGCAGTAGCAACAAAGATAGAGGCAGCAGAATAATTCCTAATCATTCGTACAGTTCTGCAGCTTTGGCCCATCGTCAACTGGTGCTACTATGCAGGTGGATGATTTGGCAATTGCCATGTCCAGGGGAGGACCCAAGTCCTTAGGCTAATCCTTCTTAATAGAAAACATGACTTTAAATCTCTTTGTCAGGGCCAGACCATTCTCGGGGTACTTCCATTCTACCATCATGACTCTTAAGAGCCTTGGCAGATTTCACATATCCCAATCAACCAAGAATACACATCCGCAACGGGAAAAAGAAAAAATATTGAGGTTGTAGAGGAGGAAAGGACGTCCACAGAAGAAAACGACCCCCTCTCAAATGTGAGGAAGAAAAATAAACAATAAAATTATATAATCTCTCCTCCTATGTATTGGATGAAAATGAAATGAATCTTTTAGCCAAGGGACTTTCGTTTTTCCCCGTTCCCGACCCAGATGATTTTAAATTATTGATTGATTTTAATGTGTATATACACAGACTTCCTATAGCAAGACATTTCTCTATGATGGCCAGAAGAAAAGGTAAAGATGAAGATACTGATAATCGTCTTATTGGAGCACAACTGGATTTGGACCTAGATGTTCTCATGGTTCAACATGTGGATGTCCACATGAAATCCACCTTTAATCCCACGTACCACAACTTAAAACTATGGTCTCTAACAAATTTAGAGTAATTAAAGGAACCATTAACCTAAATGGTAGATAAATAGATATCAATTTACCAGCACCAGAGAGGCAAGCCATTAAATCTTTGGAAAATAATGTAAACATCAGAATCCATCTGGTCAACAAAGGTAGCAGGACCTGTAGACACGGAAACTATTTAAATTTTACCTTAAGTTTCATATTATGAAGAATTATCGATAGATCTGTTAAAATTGTACTTCAGGGAATATCAGCGTTCAATTAAAGAAGCTTTAGCGTTTGACATTCTGAATAAAAAAAGAAAAAGATTTTTTGGAGATAACTGCCGTTGTTTTACTACTTGCCAAAAATACATAAAGACACAAAATGCCCTCCGGGGCGACCCATAATGTCGGGTATTGGTTCCATTACCAACAATTTGTCGCGTTATGTGGACTTATTCCTACAACTGTTTGTCCTACGACTTCCAGCCAACCTCAAGGATTCAACTCAGTCAATGAAAGATCTCTCCAAATTAAAAATGAATAACACTGATTTTCCTTTCCCTTTGACGTAAGCCCACTATTCAGACATTGGCAGATCAAGAGGTTTAAATGCTATTTTACTTTTTTCACTATTTCCTGCTAGCTGAACAAAAAGATTTTCTTATCAAGGTTATCAAGTTTATTATGAATGATGATGTTTTTAATTTTGAGGGGTCCATCTATAGGCCGACCTGGTTGTGTGATGGGGACTCGATTTGCCCCTAGCTATGCAAATTTGTACATGGGGCATTCCGAGCCCTCGTATTTTGTGCGGCCCTCACCCTAATTTTTTGCAATTATAGGTGTTTTATCAACTACTTGTTTTTTATTTGGTATGGCACCCACCAAGAAGCCACGGCTTTTGTAAGTTATCTTAATGGAAATTATTCGGCCTCATTTTTACCCGACAGTTTTCAAATACATCCATTGAATTTGTCGATCTAGAGATTTTTAAAAGTGTTGAGAAAGCAATTTCATCTAAAAAAAATTTTTTTAATAATACCAGTTGCCACCCTCCTAATTGGCTTAAAAATTTAACATATGGTTAATACTTCAAAAAATAGGCAAAATAAATTGTATGACTGATCAAGATTTTACAATACAGAATCCAAGATTCTTTTAATAGACACTGGTGGATCCTTACGAATGACCCCGTTTTAAAAGATATTCTTCATTCAAAGCCCAGAGTTACATACAGACGTGCGAGCACTTTGAAAAATATGCTTGCCCCCAGCAGGTTACTGTCTCTAGGGCAACTGACTAACACCAATAATACAGATAAGGGGTGTACAAGATGTTTAAGATTCCGGGGTTCATGCTGCCAACTAATAAAATCTGACAGAACTGAATTCTATTCCAATCAAATATTCAAAATAATTGCCATCACAGACTGGCGCGGGGAATCCGGTGGTGTGGTCCTTTTTTTGAATCTCTGCCTGGTTCTCGAGCACTGTCTGGGCATGACGCACTGGGGGCAGACCCAGCGGCCCCCAGTGTGATGTTCTTACCTCCATTGATTCTAATGCAGCCGCGTCACAGAGGGGAGGGGGCGTCATCACATTGAGGGCCGACCAGCCTCCAGTGCTTCATGCCCAGCCGGGAACCAGTAGGAGGTTCAAGATAAAGGACAGCGCCGTCGCCGGTCTGGTAATGTAAAAAGCCCATAGCCAAGTACCTGGTGGTGCATTCGCTTTAAAGAGAATATTTTACTTAGATTTTTTTTTTATGATTAAATCCAGATACTGAAACATGTTTCCATTTTCTGGTTTATTTTTTGTACATTATTATGGGAGAGTTGTTTCTACACAACATTTTACAGCAAGCCCCATTGACATAGACGCAATCTGCAGGCCCGATTCACAATATCACAATACCTTTTTTTTTTTTAGATGTGCTCTGTGCAATGATCGTTTTACGGGGCAGGGTGCTGAGCTTAGAGCATCACGTATCATCTATAAACTCTATATATAGTGTTTATATTGGCCACATACAGGTGTCATATCTGTGCTCATAAGGAGGACACAGGACATGTCAGTGGCCGGAACACTCCAGCAACCTTAATAGAATTGTTTGATAACTCCAGCGGGGAGATGGACAGGCAGCATTATCACTGCTCCCGAGTACGGTAATATGGCAGAGATGTAGAGATTCTCCAAAAACGCCAGGAGACTGATCGGGGATTGTGACGACTCTGGAGGAAATCAGAATGACCTTCATGCTACTTATTCTGCAAGTCTTTCCCTTATTTCACGGCTGCCATCGTTCAGCTCCCGGAGTATGAGGATTTCATACAGTGTAACACCAGAGAACCATATACAACTGTGATGATAGTGGGGAAGATACAGCATCCGACTGCTGGGTGTAATGGCACAATACAGGGAAAACCTGCTGCAGCCTACAAGAGAACTGAAGAGACTTACTATCCAACATTCTAAGAAATTCATAAAAAACTCACGGCCTATAATATAGTAACAGCTCCAGTTGGCTCTATGGACCTGTGGGATAGGGTCAGCATGGCTCCAGTATATGACACCTGCCAGGACCTTATTGAGTCACTCTTCCTCCATCTAGCTGCTGTACGTGCTGCACACAGCGGTTACTCCGGATAGTAGCTGCCAGTCATGGGAATGTGACTCCGCTGTGTATAATGACACAGTCCCACCCACGTACGACATCACTAATATAGTGACACTGGCATGAGATTCACACACCTTGTAACATCTATCCATCCATTACTGCTGACAACCAGCCCTATATCATGTCTCAGAGGTTGTCACAGTACCCTAAATGACGTTCAGGGAAAAAACAGACTTTTTTTTTTTTCCGGCAAAAGCCATTTTGCTATTTTCTATGAACTCTCTGTCTCTTTTATGCATGATCGCCTCCATCTTCTGGAGATGGAAAAGAAGGGCGGTGACATCACCCGTCATCTCCCCCCACCACGTGACTTTTTCTGTGTCATCCTCTCAGTGCTGACCCAGTTTAGGGAATGTGAGATGTTCTGTGCAGGTGGCTGGGTGTTGGAGGGTCCTGGGCAGGGTCACTGTTCTCCACTCTATGAAGGGCCTCATTGTTTAAGGCTGAGCCTCTCATTAACCTCAGTCTGCTCTGACGGCCCCTTCACACCAACTGCGCTAATAATACCCGGGCCGATCACAGCCTATCAGTCCTGTCAGGCAGAAAGAGCCAACCACTGGGGATGAGAAGCAAAGTCCTGTACATAGATGACCCCACGTGATGCCACGTATGACACCGGGGGTCAGCGAGAGGCGGGTTTCTATCACTCTTTCGGAACGTGTTCGCTCTTCGCCCTTTTTTTAGAGACAAATTTCAGATTATTTATGCACGGCTGCCGCCGATGGGCTGACGGTTATTATATGTGATGTTTTTCCGTATGTCCCTTTTGTAACAAGAATGTGAGAAAGGGCGCTGAACTCTCAGTGACTCTCTTGTATAACAATACAGAAGGGACGGTGGGCAGGGAAAAATACAAATCTGGACCGATTTATTTTCTCGTAATTTCATCTGAGTTCAAAAGTTCAAGATGCGTCAAACTGCAGAACGCCGCGGGAGTTGGGGGCGGGGATCTGCCATATCTAGCGAGTAGCTATTCAATCTAGAGCCCAAGGATCCAGTAATTCAGTGAAAGCGCCAGGAATTAGTGCGACAGAGGAACGCTGGCGGTGGAGAGCGCAAGAGGGGGTGGGCTCTGTGTTTTTAGGTTACACTGATGTAAGTGGGAGGCCTCAAGCGCTATCTGGTGACCGCCACATAACCCCTATCCTTGCAAAACTCCAATAGACATAGCAACAGACGCGCCATCCATTGTAGAGCGCTTTATGTCGCGTGTGCTCAATCTACACATTACATGTCTAGACAGTAAGGACATAAAACCACAAATACGTGTTGGGTGGTGAATCCAGACGAGAAAGGACAGCATCGGCCTACACCTTTAACTCCGGCTTCAGAAACGTTGACGAAAAGCCCCCGGCTAGATTTCCGCGAAGCGCTGGAAGGATGATACTCCACTTGACCGCGTCCTCCATGTCAGTACAAGAACATTTCTGTGGTTCTGTCAGGTGTTATCATTATACAGATGACAGCACCAAGTCCATCGCCAAGCCTGGTGGAACCATTAGAGGGGTTTGACCACCAAACCCAACAAGGAAGGGATCCCCGTGAGGTGGCAAACATTGTACAATGACCAGCAAATTAAAAGGACACCCTATCAGGTCACCTGATCTCCATCACCCAATCACAGAGAAGACAAGGCCTCAATGCATTCAGCCAAACCCCTGTGGGTGGAATGTGACCTGGGTGACCATGGAACTATGGCTGGTAATAGGTCAGAAGGATAATTTCTGGGTTCCTTCTTTGAGAAGGAGGCAGCGATGGAAGGAAAGTTAACCATACAGCAGTGATTCACATACAAGAACTTGATCACCTTCAGTTTGGGCTGTAGACCCACATCCAGTTTAATTCACATAGATATAATTTTGGTTCATCCATCTACAGCATTTGTCACCAATGTTCCCATCTCATCATTGTGTGTGGTGGAGCCTCTAGGTTGGTTTCAGACATAGGCCAAGACTCGCTATGGCTGCATACAACTTCGTCACCCACCGGTATTCAAATGATGAATGATGATGCGTCTAATGATGATTTTTGCGCACCAACCGTAAAATTTTGTGCAGCCCATAAAAACCTCCTCCTGCTCAAAGAAATAGTAAAAATGATGCAGTGATGGGACAGCGCCATCTACTGTCAGTTGAATGTAAGCACTGTACTGTATTTTCCAACAAAAGGAAGCAGCTGTGTGTCTGAGAATGATAAAAAACAATAATAAAAATAAAAAATCTGCGCACTTTTCAACAAATTAGAGATAAAGTGAGAAAACCAGTGAAATGATAACATTATGACCTGGAGGGATATATTCTGGCCTAGGCTATGTTACACCCCCTGGTATAGAATATATCCCCAGGGGTATACTGTAACCTGGGCCAGAACTGAGAACCAGTGACATAATAACTTGGAGGGATATAGTCTGGCGGGGTATATTGTGGCCTGGGTTAGACTATACCCAAGTTTATAGTATGGCCTAGGCTATATTACACCCCTGGGTATGAAAATATATCCCCCGGGGTATAAGGTGGCCTGGACCAGGGGTGAGAAAAACAGTGAAGTAATAACATTATGGCCCATAGGGATATAGCATGGCCTAGGCTGTTTTACACCCCTAGGTATAGAGTTTATCCCCAAGGGTATACTGTGGCCTGGTTCGACATTAGATGGATATATTCTGGCCTACATTGGTATACTCTGGCCTAGGCTATGTTACACCCCCGGGTATAGTTTGGTCTAGGCTATTTTATACCCCGGGGTATACTCTGGCTTAGGCTATTTTATACCCCGGGGTATATTCTGGCCTAGGCTATTTTATACCCCGGGGTATACTCTGGCCTAGGCTATTTTATACCCCGGGGTATACTCTGGCCTAGGCCAAACTATACCCGGGTATAATCTGGACCAGGGTTAATCTGCCCTGCTACACCGGGAGTCAATCACAATTTGATCTGATGGATCTGATTTTACAGATGAGACATCCTATCTGCTGTAGACTGAGGCTGACAGCTTTCAGCTCTGAGCAGTGATGTTGCAGCAGCAGTAAAGTGACCACTGAATCTCCATGGCAACACTGCATATATTGTGCACACATTATAGAGTTGGGGTGGAAGGTTCCACGGTCCTGATTTTATTATATATACACACAGCAGCAACAAGGTCGTAATAATTTCCTTATACGCAAGAGCTGTATTTCTGTAGTACCTGTATATTCTACTGGACTGTACAAATTTGATCATTGATGACATCTGCCATATCTTCATTGGGGCTAACAATCTCCATTACATATGAAATTATTTGTATGGTTTTTGTCTTGCTCTTCCTGCCCCATGACTTATGTGAATACCGTCCACAGCTTCATGTGATGACTTGTAAGCTCAGGTGGTGCCGGGTCCAACGTGAACAACCGAGTGACCCACCTGCTGTTAATATTCAGTTTTCTCGGAAGAGGGAACAGTTGATGAAGACACAATAATAGACATCACTGGCTCAGATGTGTTCACTTTGAGCACAAAGGGTTAAGCACGGGCTGTATTTATGAGTTAATTACCTCCCAGCCATACGGGGACTGGCGTGACCTGTGAATCTGGATGTATATTAGACTTTAATGAGTCTGGGCTCAGTCAGCCATGCAGAATCCTGTCAGCGATCATGTACCGTACAGCGCACATATTACCACTTGCTGATTACAGACTCTTATTACTTCTTAGGATGAGCCCTCCTCGACCCTTCGCCATCAGCACCATTACTGAAATTCCAAATACATCAATGCTTCTCAGAATAATAGATTAGTTAAAATGTCTCCTCAAAAAATGTGGAAAATCGGGAGAACTGGACCACTAGCCTAAGGAATCATTGTGGACTGAGATCTGGACCATAAAGCTTGAAAATCAATTGAAGGGCCAAAACCAGAAAAGTCATAGAGGACTGGACTAAAATGTGGGGAATTGCCAAAGGCTGGGCAAAAACCTGGAGAATAACCGAGTCCTGGACCAAAAAGTTGAATCCTTGAGGATTGATCCAAAAAACGAGAATAATCATGGATTGGACGAAAAACCTCAAGAATTAAGGACAGAACCAAAACAAGGAATGGCCCAACGATGGAAGAATAATCAGTGACTGGAAAGAAACCTAGACAATTATTGAGGTCTCGATCAAAAATCTGGAGAAAGACAAGACCAAAAACCAGGAAAGTCAACAAAAGCTCGACCAAATCATAAAAAGGACTGTGAAAAAAAACAGGAATTTCATTTAGGCCTGGACCAAAACCTAGAGAACATCAGGAGCTAGACCAAAAACCTAGAGAATCATTGTGGGCTTGACCAAAACGTGAATTGTTGGTGACTGGACCTGTCATGTACTGTGCCATATTACCAATGGCTGAATACAGACTCACTCTTACAGTGCATTCTCTGAGGGTCTGACCAGAATCCTGGAGAAGCCCAAGGGACTGGACCACTAACCTTGAGAATCATCATGGACCGGATCCAAAAACTGGACAATTGTTGAGAACTAGCCAAAAACTGTGAGACTTGTCAAAGACTGGATTAAAGCCTAGAGAATCGTGGAGAACTGAATCAAAGCCTAAAGAGTCATCAAGGACTGGACCAAACAGCTGGGGAAACAATGGGGACTAGACCAAAAGCTGGAGAATTAACAAAGACTGGATCAAAGCCTGAGAATGATTGAGAGTGCAGAGTGTTCATTAGTCTAGAACTAGAAGGTGGTGCAGCACTGTGATTACAGAACCCGTAAATCTCTGCAAAAGAGCCGACTATTTACTTCCAATATAAGGAGGTTGGAAAACTGGTAGCGTATCTCGAAAAATGGACAATTCCTAACTGACCAACCTATCCCTTACCACCATCCTGCCACTGACTAACCACTGACTGACCTACCTACTAGAGATGAGCGAGTATAGTTGTTCAAGTATACTATTTGCTTGAGTATCGGGGTGCTCGAAAGTACTTGATACACTAACGAAAACCACATGGTGGTCACGTAAATAAGTCTCCCTGCATGTTTGGTGGTTTAAATTAGCCAGTAAACATGCAGAGAAGGGGCTGGCACATTCTTGTATGCAGCAGCCATGTTAGCAGTGATTGGCGGGCCGTATCAGGTGACCCGGGTGCTCAATTCCTTTGTGTTCTGTTAGCTGGAAGGGAGAGCTGCTGGAGCAGGGACAGAGGCAGCGTAGGGCTTAGTTTTAATAGGTAGGTGACTAACAAACACCCAAAAAGTCCTTTCCAAAACTAGTAATCTCACAGTGTAACACCAGGTGTGATACCACTGTTATACGGTATACTGATACAATAGCGGTAAAGTACTGGTACTGGAATATAGCTAGTATACGCAGTTGTATACTGTGCCACAATTTGTGTTATTGGAGTACTAGCATTAATTGACAACTACATGTGACACAGAAAGAAAAAGCATCTGACATACAATACAGTATACACGTATTAGATGGTCTACTCAGTCTGGTAGTGGCCCAGTATACAACTAGTATTAGATGCTTCCATGCTCCCCCTGCTGTTCCTGTTCCATTCCTGTGGTGTTTCCATCACTTTCTGGGGTTTTCAGGTGCACAAGACACCCTCCCCTCTCCAGAGGGCCTCCTAAAAAATACTCATCTCCCATTGACATTAATGGGCCTTAAAGTATTTGAGTATTAAAAAATACTCAAAGTCATGAGGATCACAGAAATGGAGAAATGTTTACATCTCCTTCTACATTACTCTGTGCTCCTCCTCCTACTAGACTTATCCTCTTCCTTCTACATTACTCTGTGCTCCTCCTACTACACTTATCCTCTTTCTTCTACATTACTCTGTGCTCCTCCTCCTACTACACTTATCCTCTTTCTTCTACATTACTCTGTGCTTCTCCTCCTAGACCTGCCCTCTGCCTTCTCCATTACTATGTGCTCCTCCTTCTAGACAAGTCCTTTCCTTCTACATTACTTGTGCTGTCCTGTCTTCTTCCTTGTTCAATACACTGTGCTCCTCCTTATAGACCTGTCCTCTCCTCCTACATCACTCTATGCTCCTCTTTCTAGACCCGTCTTCTTCCTTCCACATTACTCAGTGCTCCTCCTTCTAGACCTGTCCTCTCCTCCTACATTACTCTGTGCTCCTCCTTCTAGACCTGTCCTCTCCTTCTACATTACTCAGTGCTCCTACTTCTAGACCTGTCCTCCACATTCATTACTCTGCACTTCTCCTTCTAGACTTGTTCTCTTCCTTCTACATTACTCATTTCTTCTCCTCCTTGATCTATACTCTGCCTTCTTCATAACTCTGTGCTCCTCCTTCTAGATATGTTCTTTCCTTCTACATTACTGTGTTCCTCTTTCTAGACCTGTCTTCTTCCTTCTACATTACTCTGTGCTCCTCCTTCCAGACCTGTCCTCTGCCCTCTACATTACTCTGTGCTCCTCCTTCCAGACCTGTCCTCTGCCCTCTACATTACTCTGTGCTCCTCCTTCCAGACCTGTCCTCTTCCTTCTGCATTACTCCGTGCTCCTCCTCCTAGACTTATTTTCTTCCTTCTACATTACTCTGTGCTCCTCCTCCTAGACTTATCTTCTTCCTTCTACATTACTCTGAGTTCCTCCTTCTAGACCTGTCCTCTCCTTCCACATTACTCTTTGCTCCTCCTTGTAGACCTGTTCTCTTCCTTCCACATTACTTTGCCCTTCTCCCCCTTGTTCTGTCCTCTTTGTTCTACATTACTCTGTGCTCCTTCTAGACCTCTGCCCTCTACATTACTCTTTTCTCCTCCTTCCAGACCTGTCCTCTTTCTTCTACATTACTCTGTGCTCCTTCTAGACCTGTCCTCTTTCTTCTACATTACTCTGTGCTCCTTCTAGACCTCTTCTCTGCCCTCTACATTACTCTTTTCTCCTCCTTCCAGACCTGTCCTCTTTCTTCTACATTACTCTGTGCTCCTTCTAGACCTGTCCTCTTTCTTCTACATTACTCTGTGCTCCTTCTAGACCTCTTCTCTGCCCTCTACATTACTCTGTGCTCCTTCTAGACCTGTCCTCTTTCTTCTACATTACTCTGTGCTCCTTCTAGACCTGTCCTCTTTCTTCTACATTACTCTGTGCTCCTTCTAGACCTCTTCTCTGTTCTCTACATTACTCTGTGCTCCTTCTAGACTTCTTCTCTGTTCTCTACATTACTCTGTGCTCCTTCTAGACTTCTTCTCTGTTCTCTACATTACTCTGTGCTCCTTCTAGACTTCTTCTCTGTTCTCTACATTACTCTGTGCTCCTTCTAGACTTCTTCTCTGTTCTCTACATTACTCTGTGCTCCTTCTAGACTTCTTCTCTGTTCTCTACAGTACTCTGTGCTCCTTCTAGACCTCTTCTCTGTTCTCTACATTACTCTGTGCTCCTTCTAGACCTCTTCTCTGTTCTCTACATTACTCTGTGCTCCTTCTAGACCTGTCCTCTTTCTTCTACATTACTCTGTGCTCCTTCTAGACCTCTTCTCTGTTCTCTACATTACTCTGTGCTCCTTCTAGACTTCTTCTCTGTTCTCTACATTACTCTGTGCTCCTTCTAGACCTCTTCTCTGTTCTCTACATTACTCTGTGCTCCTTCTAGACCTCTTCTCTGTTCTCTACATTACTCTGTGCTCCTTCTAGACTTCTTCTCTGTTCTCTACATTACTCTGTGCTCCTTCTAGACCTCTTCTCCGCCCTCTACATTACTCTGTGCTCCTTCCATTACTCTGTGCTCAGTGTCGGACTGGAGTGCTTGGGCCCACCAGGGGAAATCATTCATGGGGCCCACCCTTCAGCCACTATACTTATCTATGGTAACATTAATAAGGGTCCATTAACACGGTGTGATATGGGGCAGCATAGGGCTGCAAACGATTGCTAATCAGCAGGGCAGGAATATATAGAGATGTGCGGCCAACAACAATGATTTATACAGCTGCACAAAAGATCAAATCAGCCGACTAGCGGGCATTTGCGTGTCAGCTGATCTCTGACACTTTTACATGGGGCTTCCTAGGAGCTTTTGTTACCTATAATTGCCCTGTGCAATTGGCTATAAGACAGGTTTCTTTGCATGATAACACTTTATACAGATACAAAAGTCATACAGCTACCAATAACACCAGTATATAAAGAGCAAATATCCCCACACATATTACCGCCATACTATTACTAACCAGATCCTGTATACCAAGACTGATATTACCAATAATACCAGTATATAGGAGGGAAATAGTATCACCATACATATTTATTACCGCTATACTGGTGCTGACCAAATCCTGTATACTATGACCAATATTACCAGTATACAAGGGGGAAATATTACCGCCGCTACTACTGACTAGTACCACTACATACTGACTTACACCGTTACCGCTGCTACTGAATAAAATCCTCTGTACACAGACCACTATCACCTCATACAGTCATATAGAGGCAGACCCAGCTCTACACAGGCTCTATACACCATATACATTACAGTGCAGTTACATCAGGTGACTCACAGGAGACGTCTTCTCTGATCGGAGTTCTTCGCTTTTCATTTTCTTCTCCATCTGCCCTGGGCCATTAGAACTTCTCCGAGCCACGAATCCACAGAATCTGCCAGACAGACATATTAGGCTTCACACTCTGGCACCATCCTCATCTCTCTACACACTGCACATCTGTATTGGCCCCTTTACTGGTCCCTTGTTCAGTCTTCCATATAGATGGCCCCATGTGCATCTACTATAGTAGAAATCCCCCTATGCGCAGTCCCCCTATAGTAGATGACAACCTCTGTGCATCCCCTATACAAGGGGTAGGGAACCTTGGCTCTCCAGTTGTTGCAAAACTACAACTCCCATCATGCCTGGACAGCCACAGCTAAAGCTGTAGTTTTGCATTAGCTGGAGAGCCAAGGTTCCCTATCACTGCCCAATAGTATATGACCCCCTCTGTGCATGCCCTATTATATACATCCCCCTGTGTTGTCTCCCCTATAAATGGCTCCCCTATGTTATCCATCCCCCATATACTGTAGATAGCCCCCTTCTGTTGTCCATCCCCCTATATAGCCCCCTTCTGTTGTCCATCCTCCTATATGGCCCCCTTATGTTGTCCATCCCCCTAAACAGCCCCCTTTTGTTGTCCATCCCCCTATACAGCCCCCT
The DNA here is from genome assembly GCF_027789765.1 of Dendropsophus ebraccatus. NCBI lineage: Eukaryota > Metazoa > Chordata > Amphibia > Anura > Hylidae > Dendropsophus > Dendropsophus ebraccatus. The sequence goes on from NC_091465.1 coordinate 85,362,382, forward strand.
TCTGTTGTCCATCCCCCTATATAGCCCCCTTCTGTTGTCCATCCTCCTATATGGCCCCCTTATGTTGTCCATCCCCCTATACAGCCCCCTTTTGTTGTTCACCCCCCTATATAGCCCCCTTCTGTTATTCACACCCCTATATAGCCCCCTTCTGTTATTCACACCCCTATTTAGCCCCCTTCTGTTGTCCATCCCCCTATATAGCCCCCTTCTGTTATTCACCCCCCTATATAGCCCCCTTCTGTTGTTTACCCCCCTATATAGCCCCCTTCTGTTGTCCATCCCCCTATATAGCCCCCTTCTGTTGTTCACCCCCTATATAGCCCCTTCTGTTTTTCACCCCCCTATATAGCCCCCTTCTGTTGTCCATCCCCCTATACAGCCCCCTTTCGTTGTCTATCCCCCATATAGCCCCCTTCTGTTGTCCACCCCCCTATATAGCCCCCTTCTGTTGTCCATCCCCCATATAGCCCCCTGCTGTTGTCCATCCCCCATATAGCCCCCTTCTGTTGTCCATCCCCCATATAGCCCCCTCCTGTTGTCCAACCCCCATATAGCCCCCTCCTGTTGTCCATCCCCCATATAGCCCCCCTTCTGTTGTCCATCCCCCATATAGCCCCCCTTCTGTTGTTCACCCCAATATAGCCCCCCTTCTGTTGTTCACCCCAATATAGCCCCCCCTTCTGTTGTCCATCCCCCATATAGCCCCCTCCTGTTGTCCCCCTAAAAATAAACAAAAACAACTCACCTTACAACACGCTCCCCCGTCGGTCGCGGGTGTCTTCTTCTCTCTTCACGACAGATCAGCCACATCCTGTTGAAGTCGCGAGCAGCACGTCGCCTCTGAGCTCTGTGTGCGCCGCGGCGGCTGAGACTTCCGGTACATGCTCCCAGCCGGAAGTCCCAGCCGCCGTAGCGCACACTGAACTCAGAAGCGACGTGCTGCCCGGGACTTCCCCAGGATGCTGCGGATCTGTCGGGGGCGGGAGCGGAGGTGACACTGACACTCTTGTGATCGCAAGCAAACGCTGCTTGCGGTCACAAGAGTGATTGACAGGGCGGGAAGCCTATGGCTTCTCGCGCTGTCAATCAGCACACTACATTTAACTGGAAGCGATTGTTGCGATCGCTTCCAGTTAAAAAGATAGGTGCGGCACCCGAGTGGGCCCCCCGGGAGCACGGGGCCCCGGCTGGGCTTGCTGGCTGGAGACCACATGGCTGCAGTCTCCAGCCCTGTGTCCCCTGACAGGGGGAGGGGCCCACTCCAGCTAGGGGCCCACCGGGGGTTTCCCCGGCCCCCCAGTGGCCCAGTCCGAGCCTGCCTGTGCTCCTTCTAGACCTCTTCTCTGTTCTCTACATTACTGTGTGCTCCTCCTTCTAGACCTCTTCTCTGCCCTCTACATTACTCTGTGCTCCTCCTTCTAGACCTGTCCTCTGACTTCTTCATTAGTTTGTGCTCCTCCTTGTAGACCTGTCTTCTCCTACATTACTCTGCCCTTTTCCTCCTAGACCTGTCCTGTGCCTTCTCCATTACTCTGTGCTCCTCCTCCTAGATCTGTTCTTTCTTCTCCATTACTCTGTGCTCCTCCTCCTAGATCTGTTCTTTCTTCTCCATTACTCTGTGCTCCTCCTCCTAGATCTGTTCTTTCTTCTCCATTACTCTGTGCTCCTCCTCCTAGATCTGTTCTCTTTCTTCTACATTACTTTGCTCCGCCTTCAAGACCCGTCTTCTTGCTTCTTCAATCCTTTTCCTTCTAGACATGTCTACTGCCTTCAGAATAGTTCATCTGTCAGGCTGGGGAGACACGGACAAGACAGTGAGCCCTGAACTTGCTCCAACCAATGACCCTGCCTACTTGCCACGGACGACCCTACACGGTCGCGGACAACCACGGAGTCGGTCCCTACACTGAGTAGGTGAACACACAAACGTAGACCGACAAACAAAACACAATGGAGGATAGTCAGCTAACAGAGACAAAACCAATCGGACAACGCAGTACAAAATCAGAAAGAGAGCGGATAGTCAGATGTCAAGCAAGAGGTCAGAACACGGGCAGAGCAATAGCAAGGGGATTAGGACAGGGAACGCTGGGAAAGGAGCAGGGGAGCTGGGACTAATAACAACTAATAGCCAGCAGGGAAATGAGGATCTGACTGCTTTTTATCCAGGATCAGAGACTAGGTCCAGCAGCTGATTGGAGCAGCCCTGATCCCAGCACCAAGCTCAGCTGAACAGATCTAGCAGTGCAGTAACCCTTGCACCGCCAGAAGTCTGACAGGCAAGGCAGGTGTGGCTGGAAAGTAAAACACAATTCAGACAATATTCAGTGCAAACAACAGACAAACTCAGTGCTTCCTCGGCTGCCTGGCACGAACCGAGGAGCGCAAAGTCATATTCCTTACAGTACCCCCCCTCTTATGAGGGGCCTCAGGACCCTTACTCAAAAGACTTGGCTTAGAGGGATTGCGAGCATGGAACTGGCGTATGAGGCGAGGAGCATGAATATCTTTGCTCGCCACCCAAGTTCGCTCCTCTGGGCCGAACCCCTTCCAATGGATGAGGTATTGGACAGAGTTCTGCACCCGGCGAGAGTCCAGAATTTTTTCTACCTCAAACTCAAGATCCCCCTGAACGACCAGAGGAGCAGGGGGAGTAGATGGCAACACCAGACTAACGTACCCCTTCAATAGGGATTTGTGAAACACATTGTGAATGCGCATGGTTCTTGGCAGTTGTAACCTGAAAGAAACAGGGTTAATGATCTCAGTGATGAAATATGGACCAATATATTTAGGTGCTAGCTTTCCGGACGCAACCCTAAGCTTCAAGTTTTTGGTGGAAAGCCACACCTTGTCACCCACACAATACTCTGGACCAGATATGTGGCTTGTTTTTTGGAAGATTCTTGGGCTTTAGCCAAGCTCTCAAGAGCTCGAGCCTTGAGACTGCACAGTCTACTATAGTTTTTTTCAGCTGACGGGTTAACAGATTCAGACGCATGCGCAGATGAATACCTTGGATGAAAACCATAGTTACAGAAAAACGGTGACATTTTGATAGATTGATTTTCCCTATTGAGGGCGAATTCTGCCAAGGACAAATATTCTTTCCATTTGTCCTGGGCACTAGAAACGAAGCATCTAAGGAATTGTTCCAATGACTGGTTCACTCTTTCAGTCTGCCCATTGCTCTGAGGATGGAAGGCAGATGAAAATGATAATGAAGTTCCCTGTCGACCACAGAACTCCCTCCAGAACCTAGACACAAACTGCACCCCCCTGTCAGACACAATGTTTTCAGGCACCCCATGTAGCCGTAGAATATGATTAATAAACAAAGACGCTAAAGTACGTGCATTAGGGAGTTTCTTAAGGGGAATGAGATGGCACATTTTGGAGAACCTATCAACAACAACCCAGATGACAGTTTTTCCTTTTGATGGCGGCAAGTCCGTGATGAAGTCCATTGATATATGGGTCCAAGGTCTCTCAGGTAAGGGAAGAGGATGAAGAAGACCCTCCGGTAATCTTCAAGGGACCTTGGACCTGGCACAAACTTCACAGGCTTCAACAAATAATTTTACATCTCGGGCCCAAGAGGACCACCAATAGTGACGTGAAAGCAGGTATATTGTGCCAGCAATGCCTGGATGACCTGCTAAAACAGTGCAATGGGTCTCTTCAAGCACCCTGAGTCAGATTAGGAGGTACAAAGAGTTTCCCTTCTGGGGTATTTCTGGGCGCTAAGGACTGAGAATCTACCACCTGAGCCGCAAGGTCAGGTTGGATAGTAGCTACTACCACTCCAGGGGCTAGAATTTTCTCAGGTTCATCTCTGGGGGCACTGCTGGCATCAAAACTGCGAGATAGGGCATCTGCCTTAACATTCTTAGTGCCAGGACGGGAGGTAATTTCAAAATTAAACCTGGTAAAGAATAATGCCCATCTGGCTTGTCAAGGAGTAAGGCGCTTAGCACTATCGAGGTACAGCAGATTTTTATGATCCGTTAACACCTTGACCTTATGCTTTGCTCCCTCAAGAAAATGCCTCCATTCATCAAAGGCCCACTTGATGGCCAACAGTTCTCTATTACCAATATCATAATTACACTCAGTACGAGTAAACTTCCTGGAAAAGTAGGCTACCGGTCTGAGATTTGTGAGAGTCTCGGACCCTTGAAAAAGAACTGCTCCAACTCCAACCTCAGAAGCATCAACCTCAATGACAAATGGCTGTTCAGTATCAGGTTGAATACTGTAAGTACAGGAGCCTCAGAAAAACACCTCTTCAACCGTTCAAATGCCTGTATAGCTTCGGGACTCCAATTAGTCAGATCAGCCCCCTTTCTGGTCATATCAGTGAGTGGTTTGGCAATGAGGGAGAACCCCTTAATGAATTTTCTGTAATAATTGGCAAACCCTAAGAATCTTTGTAAGGCTTTGAGATTAGCGGGGCGCTCCCATTTCTCAATAGCGGCCACCTTAAGGGGATCCATACAGAAAGAATTTGGGGTGATAATGTATCCCAGGAAGGAGACTTTCTGGATCCCGAACTGGCACTTGGACAGTTTTGCGAACAGATGATTATGTCGGAGCAGTTCCATCACCTTACGGACATGATATATGTGAGAGGACCAATCAGGAGAAAAGATTAAAATATCATCAAGGTATACCACTAAAAACCGTCCAAGATATTCACGAAACACATCATTAACAAAATGCTGAAAAACCGCAAGTGCATTACTTAATCCAAATGTTATAACTAAATACTCAAAGTGTCCTTCTGGTGTATTGAAAGCGGTTTTCCATTCATCTCCTTCCCTTATTCTTATCAGGTTGTATGCCCCACGTAGGTCAATTTTAGAAAACCATTGGGCTCCCACAATCTGATTGAATAAGTCAGGGATAAGAGGAAGAGGATGTTGATTCTTTATGGTGATCTTATTTAATTCACGGTAATCAATACAGGGTCTGAGACCACCATCCTTCTTCCCCACGAAAAAGAATCCAGCACCTAGGGGAGAACAGGAGGGACGGATATGGCCTTTGTGAAGACTTATGAATATATTCTCGCATGGCCTCCCTCTCTGGTCTGGACAAGTTAAAATTTCTCCCCTTAGGGTATTTGGATCCAGGGACAATCATAGGGACGGTGCGGTGGCAGAACTTCCACAGATTTCTCATCAAACACATTGGCAAAGTCAGCTAAAAACTCAGGAATCTCTCCCTCCATAGAGCAGTCTGTGACATTTAATGCAATACAGTGAGAAGAACACTTTGGACACCATTTAATCAACTCCCTAGTGGACCAATCGAACACAGGATTATGTTGTTCCAACCAGGGCAAACCCAAAATTATGTCAGAAGACAAGTTATCCATGACCAGAAAATCAAGAATCTCCTTGTGTACTGACCCAACCTGCACCTCCATAGAAGGAGTAATGTACCTGATTTTACCCTGGGCCAGAGGTGTAAAATCAGCACCAGTAATAGTCAACGGACATCTAAGCTGAAGCGGGCATATCCCCAGAGCTGACCAGAATGCAGAGTTAATGAAGTTGGCCGAGGCCCCCGAATCCACATGAGCATAACCGGAAAGACATTTGTCTCCCAAAAACAAAGAAATAGGCAACATTATTCTGTTTTTCTTTTCAAGAGGTACCTAGGCGCCTGAGTGACCTCAATCGTCACTCAGGCGCTGGAGTTTTTCCGGGGGTTGTTCTGGTCTGGAGGTACATTCCCTCACCCGGTGCCCGGCCTGTCCACAGTACAAGCAGAGATTATGTTGTAGGCGGTAGGTCCGTCTAATCTTGGTATCCGCAGCCCCAAGTTGCATGGGTTCATCTTGCAATAGAGGAACAGAAGGACTTAACTTAGGAGTAGAAACGGCAGAGGACAGGGTTTTAGAAGATTCAGGGTGTCTTTTTCTATGTGTCTGTCTCTGAGTCGTCTGTCCACCCGTATGGCTAATGTCATGGTCTCCTCTAAAGTATCAGGGGTAGGGTACACTACCAATAGATCTTTAAGCTGATCCGACAACCCCATCCGGAACTAGCACCGCAGAGCTGGATCATTCCAGCCGGATGGTACACACCACTGCCGGAACTCAGCACAATATTCTTCTACAGGTCTCCTGAGGAGGACCCTGCAAGAGGGACATAAAAATGCCCACCCTTTGGTCCTCGCCTCCAGAGGAGCGGGGGCGCAAACAAAACAACAGCTTGCACCCCTCTCTAAATGTTTGGAAACTCTTCCTGTCTTCACTTTTCAGGGAGCTGCACAGGAGGTTCTGGAGGTAGAGGGGTGGTCATGGTCACCTGTCGGGTGCAGTCTCTTGCTCCTGGACGCGCTCAGCAAGGTTCTGAACCCAAGTGCTCAGACCTTGCATCTGGTTTACCAGAGCCTTCATGGCATCCATGATGCAAGGTGATGGCAAAAAAAATAAATAAATAAATATATATATATTTAGGCTGGCTATGTCAGGCTGGGGAGACACGGACAAGACAGTGAGCCCTGAACTTGCCCCAACCAATGACCCTGCCTACTTGCCACAGACGACCCTAAACGGTCGCGGACAACCACAGAGTCGGTCCCTACACTGAGTAGGTGAACACACAAACGTAGACCGACAAACAAAACACAATGTAGGATAGTCAGCTAACAGAGTCAAAACCAATCGGACAACGCAGTACAAAATCAGAAAGAGAGCGGATAGTCAGATGTCAAGCAAGAGGTCAGAACACGGGCAGAGCAATAGCAAGGGGATTAGGACAGGGAACGCTGGGAAAGGAGCAGGGGAGCTGCGACTAGTAACAACTAATAGCCAGCAGGGAAATGAGGATCTGACTGCTTTTTATCCAGGATCAGAGACTAGGTCCAGCAGCTGATTGGACCAGCCCTGATCCCAGCACCAATCTAGAACAGATCTAGCAGTGCAGTAACCCTTGCACCGCCAGAAGTCTGACAGGCAAGGCAGGTGTGGCTGGAAAGTAAAACACAATTCAGACAATATTCAGTGCAAACAACAGACAAACTCAGCGCTTCCTCGGCTGCCCGGCACGAACCAAGGAGCGCAAAGTCATATTCCTAACATCATCTCTTTCTCCTGTTGCAAACTTTTTCTTCTTTTGGCATCACAGATTTGCAGCTCCTGGATTTCCTCATATTTCACCAGAATTTGGTGTTTCTCCCTTCCACACTTGCTCCACACACCGCACCCTCTATATTTATATATTTGGTCTAGGACACATTATCATGCTGTAAAACAAAGCTGAACTTACCAGAAATCCAGGTCCAGTCTCCAGAAGGCTACTATATAACAGCTATACTTAATGTATCCAGGTCGTCTCCTGAAGGCAGCTATATAACAGCTATACTTACTGTATCCAGGCCCAGTCTCCTGAAGGCTGCTATATAACAGCTATACTTACTGTATCCAGGCCCAGTCTCCTGAAGGCTGCTATATAACAGCTATACTTACTGTATCCAGGTCCAGTCTCCTGAAGGCAGCTATATAACAACTATACTTACAGTATCCAGGTCCAGTCTCCTGGAGGCAGCTATATAACAGCTATACTTACTGTATCCAGGTCCAGTCTCCTGAAGGCTGCTATATAACAGCTATACTTACTGTATCCAGATCCAGTCTCCTGAAGGCTGCTATATACCAGCTATACTTACTGTATCCAGGTCCAGTCTCCTGAAGGCAGCTATATAACAGCTATACTTATGTATCCAGGTCCAGTCTCCTGAAGGCAGCTATATAACAGCTATACTTACTGTATCCAGGTCCAGTCTCCTGAAGGCAGCTATATAACAGCTATCTTTACTGTATCCAGGTCCAGTCTCCTGAAGGCAGCTATATAACAGCTATATTTACTGTATGCAAGTCCAGTCTTCTAAAGGCAACAATATAATTTGTATCCAGGTCCAGTCTCCTGAAGGCTGCTATATAACAGCTATACTTACTGTATCCAGGTCCAGTCTCCTGATGGCAGCTATATAACAGCTATACTTACTGTATCCAGGTCCAGTCTCCTGAAGGCAGCTATATAACAGCTATACTTACTGTATCCAGGCCCAGTCTCCTGAAGGCTGCTATATAGAACGGCTATACTTACTGTATCCAGGTCCAGTCTCCTGAAAGCTTTTATATAACAGCTATACTTACTGTATCCAGGTCCAGTCTTCTGAAGGCAACAATATAATGGCTATACTTACTGTATGCAGGTCCAGTCTTCTGAAGGCTGCTATATAACAGCTATACTTACTGTATCCAGGTCCAGTCTCCTGAAGGCAGCTATATAACAGCTATACTTACTGTATCCAGGTCCAGTCTCCTGAAGGCTGCTATATAACAGCTATACTTACTGTATCCAGGTCCAGTCTTCTGAAGGCAGCTATATAACAGCTATACTTACTGTATTCAGGTTCGGTCTCCTGAAGGCTGCTATATAACAGCTATACTTACAGTATCCAGGTCCAGTCTCCTGAAGGCTGCTATATAACAGCTATACTTACTGTATCCAGGTCCAGTCTCCTGAAGGCAGCTATATAACTATAATTACTGTATCCAGGTCCAGTCTCCTGAAGGCAGCTATATAACAGCTATACTTACTGTATCCAGGTCCAGTCTCCTGAAAGCTTTTATATAACAGCTATACTTACTGTATACTTGTGCTGGTTGAAAAAAAAAGAGACTGAACACAGGAATTCCGGCCAGTACAGAGAGTCACGGCTCAATGTGTCCATCTTTCACATGACTGCCTTCTCTCTGTGAGCGCTCAGATGGCCTGGCATACTCAGGACTTCCTGTTTTCTGACTGTTTCCTGTTTTTTTGAGGGAAAAAAAGAGTCAGAAAACAGGAAATGCTGTGTTGTCCATGATAACAAAAAAATAAATAATGCATGTAAATTGCAAACTTGCTTTACATCACATCTACTGCTGATTTAGATTTTGGAAGTTATAACGACAGTGACACTTTAATGGTCTAAAAAAGAAATTTATGATGATTCAAATTGAAAGAGTGTTACCATTAATATAATTAACAAAATCTTTAGCCTCTTCTTCCTTCCTTCGCCATAATAGGAGGAGGTCGTCGATATATCTCCCATATTACACAATCAGGGGTTATGGGTTATGCTGTAAAGGACGACCTCCTCCCGATATGCCATGTACAGGTTGGCGAGGGACGGGTAGAAGCTTGTCCCCATTGGGCAACCAGTTGTCTGCGAATAATAAACCTTCATAAACTGAAAAAATTATTTGAGAACAAAAATTCCATGACCAGCAAAATGTAATCCTGTAAAACCAAATCATAATTACTGTATTTCCGCAAATGAAAAGTGAGTGCTGTAATGGCTAATTCATGTGGTATGCTCGGACACAGTGCGGTTCTTCACAATGGGCAGTTTGTCGATATATTGGCTGCTCGGCTTTTGCTATCCCTGATATATCCGATCGTTCTCTTAGCAAGTGGTTATGGCAAATTATCCAGCCAAATGTTCTTGTAAGGAGCCTATGCCCGAGACTATGGGGGCGGAGCGGTGGGGGGAAATGTTTTTATGTATTTTTGGCCGTGCGTGAAAACTGGAGTAACTGGATATTCGGGCATCAAGTATTCACACAGTTTAGGGGTGATTGCCCCCACCTCCTATCCATAACACAGGTACAGCAGCCCACTGCCTCACATTATCGTTCTGCCGTATTTTCAACTTTAACGTAAAAAAAGTAAGTGCCCTTGTCGCCTCCAACCTGGACTACTGCAACATCTTCCTGTGTGGTCTACTTATAGTCCACCCTCACCTCTGCTGCCCAGTTACGATCCTTTTAGACAGACCAATTATTATAAGGGTGGAACCCTTGGTGCCCTTGGAACCCTTGGAACCCTGCCTAATCAGGCTGATTTGGGCAGATATCGCCCCATGTAATAAACACAATGATCAGCCAAGGAGCCCTTGTAAAGCCCCTGTAAAACGGGCAGCGATCAGTCTATGAACGAGAATTCTCCGATGGCATTTTCTGTGCAGGCGTGAAGATCATTGGTAGTTGCCCGCACATCTTCTTATGTAAACAGGAATGTGCGGGCGACTGCCATGAATATTAATAGGCCGTGAAAACGATGCAGGGATCATTCATGCAGACTGGTCACATGACTGATTGAGCACCGAACGTGACCATCTTGCTGATCGGTGCTCATTCACAGCGCCCACCAGGCCACGCCAATCCTTTTACAGGGTGCCCATTGCCCTGAAAACCCTGTGCAAGTTAACAACAAGGCTATCCACTACTTATCCCCTCCATAAAGCTCTACCCCAATCTCCTAACACCTCCTCACATGTAATCTCCAGTCCACTACATTTCCCCTTCATACATCCCCGCGTTCAGTATTTGAATACCAGAGGCTGAAGAAGTTGGATGCAGCCTATGGCCTATGGCTGTATCCATGTTTTCCCAGACTCCCTAGGGCTGCATCCAACTTGTTCAGTCACCGGTAATCATATGCCAAATGATCGGAGTTAGCCATGCTGGGGTTGTGCTCATCTCTGATCCCTACCATAATCCCCTCTAAACAAAAGCAAAGTGATTGGCTCCAAATTTCCTAATCTCTATATTTTTAGCATTTATTTTGGGTAATAGGGTATAGGAACATGGATCTCTATGGAAGGCCGGAGCCCCTGATCCTGGATGGTGAGTGGTGGGGCCAAGATCCGCTCCTCTCTACTCCCACATATAATCTCTACCTCTACCATAATCTCCTGACCCCCCCCCCCCATTTAGTCTCCCGTCCTCCACCTGCCCCCTCCATACACCTCTACCATAATCTCCTGACACCCCCTCATGTAGTCTCCCTTCCTCCACCTGTCCCTCCATACACCTCTACCATAATCTCCTGACACCCCCTCATGTAGTCTCCCTTCCTCCACCTGTCCCTCCATACACCTCTACCATAATCTCCTGATACCTCCTCATGTAGTCTCCAGTCCTCCACCTGCCCCCTCCATACACCTCTACCATAATCTCCTGATACCTCCCCTCATGTAGTCTCCAGTCCTCCACCTGCCCCCTCCATACACCTCTACCATAATCTCCTGATACCTCCTCATGTAGTCTCCAGTCCTCCACCTGCCCCCTCCATACACCTCTACCATAATCTCCTGACACCCCCTCGTGTAGTCTCCAGTCCTCCACCTGCCCCCTCCATACACCTCTACCATAATCTCCTGATACCTCCCCCCATGTAGTCTCCAGTCCTCCACCTGTCCCTCCATACACCTCTACCATAATCTCCTGATACCTCCCCCCATGTAGTCTCCAGTCCTCCACCTGCCCCCTCCATACACCTCTACCATAATCTCCTGATACCTCCCCCATGTAGTCTCCAGTCCTCCACCTGCCCCCTCCATACACCTCTACCATAATCTCCTGATACCTCCCCCCATGTAGTCTCCAGTCCTCCACCTGTCCCTCCATTCACCTCTACCATAATCTCCTGATACCTCCCCCATGTAGTCCCCAGTCCTCCACCTGCCCCCTCCATACACCTCTACCATAATCTCCTGACACCCCCTCATGTAGTCTCCAGTCCTCCACCTGCCCCCTCCATACACCTCTACCATAATCTCCTGATACCTCCCCCATGTAGTCCCCAGTCCTCCACCTGCCCCCTCCATACACCTCTACCATAATCTCCTGACACCCCCTCATGTAGTCTCCAGTCCTCCACCTGCCCCCTCCATACACCTCTACCATAATCTCCTGATACCTCCCCCATGTAGTCCCCAGTCCTCCACCTGCCCCCTCCATACACCTCTACCATAATCTCCTGACACCCCCTCATGTAGTCTCCAGTCCTCCACCTGTCCCCTCCATACATCACTGCTATTACCCCGCTCCCCCTGCACTGCAGAGCAGCTGCCTCCTCACCTACTGTCTCCTTACCCCCTTACTTCTGCATTGTACCCCCTCTGGACAATGTCCTCTCTATTATTCATGTATATGTATGGGAGTTATAGAATCAGTATGAACCATCAGATATTCAGGATATATACTGAGATAGGGACGACCTTATAACATCACAATAAATACAAAACAATACAAAAAGTTGTTTTAACCTAAATACATTTCAGATGTTATGGAGTGGAGTCGCAATCCTAGCCGCCTGCAGAGGTACCAGAAAAGAGAGGATTCTGGGATCTTCTGTGTAACTGTTCACAGGCATCGTGATGAGGACACCCAGATCACCCAGGACAAAGGAATCCCGCAATACTAGACTGAGAGCGCCACCTGCTGGAAGACAACTGTAAAGGTGATGAGGACATGGATGTGATCGCCACCTGCTGGAAGACAACTGTAAAGGTGATGAGGACATGGATGTGATCGCCACCTGCTGGAAGACAACTGTAAAGGTGATGAGGACATGGATGTGATCGCCACCTGCTGGAACACAACTGTAGGGACAAGTTTCATAATAATAATTTTTATTTATATAATAACTTATATTTATATAGCACCAAAAGATTCTGCAGCACTTTACAATTCTGGGGGCACAAACATTGACAACATCGGACATTACAGAGATACACATGAGGAGTGAGAGCCCAGTTGACAAGACCGGATAGGAGGGAGTGGAGTGAGAGGGGAGAGAAATGTCTCTATAGCGTTCTGTAGTAATCCTCGTACTCACATACATATGATCTCCACACATCTCACCGCCTTCTGCCCCTCAGTGTTGGGTTTAATGGGGTAGTACAAGTCCCAGGTCTCCTGTCACTGGATGGAGCTGGCTAATAGTGTCCTTCCTAAGTCAGTAGAGAGCGGCTAAACTTGCACTGTGCTCCACTGCGGTACAGCCTTTATAGTCCTCTCCTTTCTTTAGATGTCTGACTGCCCTGAAATTAGAAGACTCCACAGCATAAGCAATGGGTGAGACTCCCCTGTCTCCACGTTCCCTAGGGGTTTGTCTAGCAACTCATGGTGGTTTAGTTTCTAGTTGTCTGGAACAGGTCCTCTCTGTCTGGAACCAGACCTGGAGGACGGTCCAGGATGGCGGACATGATGTCTAAAAGTTATGATTGCTCCAAAAATAGACATGAAGATGTCGGGTGGGGTTGGATAGCAGAGGGAGAAAATAGTGTGATTGCTCTTACAGTATAGACTCCATAGTGTGACCGCTCTTACAGTATATATTCCATAGTGTGACCGCTCTTACAGTATATACACCATAGTGTGACCACTCTTACAGTATATACACCATAGTGTGACCGCTCTTACAGTATATACACCACAGTGTGACCGCTCTTACAGTATAGACTCTATAGGGTGACCGCCCTCACAGTACAGACTCCATAGTGTGACCGCTCTTACAGTATAGACTCTATAGGGTGACCGCCCTCACAGTACAGACTCCATAGTGTGACCGCTCTTACAGTATAGACTCCATAGTGTGACCGCTCTTACAGTATAGACTCTATAGTGTGACCGCTCTTACAGTATAGACTCCACAGTGTGACCGCTCTTACAGTATAGACTCTATAGTGTGACCGCTCTTACAGTATAGACTCCATAGTGTGACCGCTCTTACAGTATATACTCCATAGTGTGACCGCTCTTACAGTATAGACTCCATAGTGTGACCGCTCTTACAGTATAGACTCCATAGTGTGACCGCTCTTACAGTATAGACTCTATAGTGTGACCGCCCTTACAGTACAGACTTGTCACGGCCGCGGCGGCGTCCCGTGCTCTGGGCCGCCACCGCGACCTCTCTCCGCCCCATTCAGCCGCCGGGGTCCATGTGCAGGGACCCGGCGCTGCTACCTGTTCGGCCCTGGGGGGCGCCTTACCTCACCCCGCTCCTGTCTCCATCTGTGCCGGCCTGCACTATCATCTGCTTACTGCTCCTGCCACGCCTCGCCTGCTGTCACTAGCAACCAAGCCAGGGGTAGCGACCTGGGGGTCGCCTGCCGCAGCAAGTCCATCCTGCCTTGCAGCGGGCTCTGGTGAATACCAGCGGCCCCTTAAACTCCGCTCCCTGGTGCGGTTACTACCATCGCTAGTGACGGTTCAGTGGATCCACGACTCCAGGCGTTACAAGACCCCATAGTGTGACCGCTCTTACAGTATAGATTCGATAGTGTGACCGCTCTTACAGTATAGACTCCATAGTGTGACCGCTCTTACAATACAGACTCCATAGTGTGACCGCTCTTACAATACAGACTCCATAGTGTGACCGCTCTTACAGTACAGACTCCATAGTGTGACCGCTCTTACAGTATAGACTCCACAGTGTGACCGCTCTTACAGTATAGACTCCATAGTGTGACCGCTCTTACAGTATAGACTCCATAGTGTGATCGCTCTTACAGTATATACACCATAGTGTGACCGCTCTTACAGTATAGACTCCATAGTGTGACCGCTCTTACAGTATAGACTCCATAGTGTGATCGCTCTTACAGTACAGACTCCATAGTGTGACCACTCTTAGAGTATAGACCCCATAGTGTGACCGCTCTTACAGTATAGACCCCATAGTGTGACCGCTCTTACGGTATATACACCATAGTGTGACCGCTCTTACGGTATATACACCATAGTGTGACCGCTCTTACAGTATATACACCATAGTGTGACCGCTCTTACAGTATAGACCCCATAGTGTGACCGCTCTTAGAGTATAGACCCCATAGTGTGACCGCTCTTACAGTATAGACCCCATAGTGTGACCGCTCTTACAGTATAGACCCCATAGTGTGACCGCTCTTACAGTAGAGACTCCATAGTGTGACCGCTCTTACAGTATATACACCATAGTGTGACCGCTCTTATAGTATATACACCATAGTGTGATCGCTCTTACAGTATAGACTCCATAGTGTGACCACTCTTACAGTATATACACCATAGTGTGACCGCTCTTATAGTATATACACCATAGTGTGATCACTCTTACAGTATAGACTCCATAGTGTGACCGCTCTTACAGTATATACACCATAGTGTGACCGCTCTTACAGTATATACACCATAGTGTGACCGCTCTTACAGTATAGACTCCATAGTGTGACCGCTCTTAAAGTAGAGACCCCATAGTGTGACCGCTCTTACAGTATATACACCATAGTGTGACCGCTCTTACAGTATATACCCCATAGTGTGACCGCTCTTACAGTACAGACTCCATAATGTGACCGCTCTTACAGTACAGACCCCATAGTGTGACCGCTCTTACAGTATATACACCATAGTGTGACCGCTCTTACAGTATATACACCATAGTGTGACCGCTTTTACAGTACAGACCCCATAGGGTGACCGCTCTTACTATAGAGAGCTCCATAGTGTTACCGCTCTTACTATAGAGAGTTCCATAGTGTGACCGCTCTTACAGTAGAGCGCTCCATAGTGTTACCGCTCTTACTATAGAGAGCTCCATAGTGTGACCGCTCTTACTATAGAGAGTTCCATAGTGTGACCGCTCTTACTATAGAGAGCTCCATAGTGTAACCACTCTTACTATAGAGAGCTCCATAGTGTTACCGCTCTTACTATAGAGAGCTCCATAGTGTGACCGCTCTTACAGTAGAGCGCTCCATAGTGTTACTGCAGTGTCCCAGAACATGCAGACTACTACTCCTATTATGGCCATTTCTATTGCTGTGTCAATGCCTGTTCTGGTAAGTGTTTGCACTGCAACTGCTGCTGGTTTTCCCCTAGTATTCTCTGGTAATGTGCATTCTCATGTGTGTTCTCATGTATTCCTGTGTATTATTACAGTGTACAGTGGTATGCAAGGCTGTTGATCACGTGACCTGTAACCATGGTTCCTCCAATGGCTGACTAGCTCTGGCCAGGAGCAACCATGTGACCTCCCACTTCCTGCTGACAAGTCAGTTCAGCTCCTGCTTCCAGGCAAGGAGGTTGTGTGGTTCTATCCTCTCCCACAGAAGAGTGACTAAGTCTGCTGCTATATTCAAGTCTTCGGCTGTATCTGCCTGCTCAAGTGTCCGGAGTCTTCTCTCTCATCTGGGTGTCATTCCGTTATCTCTCCTCATCGCTGCAAGGATTCACAGCAAGTATTATTCTCAAGCTAATCCACCCAGCAACGCTATTCCTCTCATACTCCTACTCCCATCATCCGGCACGTATTCTCACAGCCTATGCAGCACCACTCCTGCCTTATTTGTCAAAGCCTGCTATATACCCGGTTGCATCCGGACAGAACTGTTGCTACTAGTTACTTCATCTATAATAAAACCGCTGTTACTGAACCCTGGCATTGGTGTCCACTAACTGGTGCCCTGACTAGGTGCAGCGAAGAATCGCATGCCCATCATCACCCGCAGATTCCACAGACCGGCCCTGCAGCTGTGCCGCCCTCAGGCCTATACCGTGACAAGTATAACCCCTGCAGCTGCCCCGGTCATTGCCCGCTCATAACACCAGCACTGCGGAAGTGGCCCCCAAGGGCCAGGGCATCGCATTTTTGGCGTCACGAACAGGATCTACCCGCCACGCGGTGTACCAGATCTACAGTTTAATATCGTCTCCAGAGACTTTGCTAAAATTGCCATGGGAGTTCTGATAACTGAGTCGCTGCACAGCTTGGACTGTACCCAAAATGGCCGCTTCTTGCTGTTATTTCTACCTGCGCCATCCCCCGGTGACGAGGGGGTTAACTGCCATGCGGCCGAGAAGCGGGAATTGCTTGGCGCCATTGATAATGACTGTGTCTCTCCTGATTGGCCGGCCGCTTCCACTGACGTCATTGTTGCTGGGCAGACTTTGGAGCCTGATCCTCCAGCCTGGCGCTCCTCCCCTTCCTGCTACAAGTTCCGGCCAGAGCGAGACAAGATGGCGACCTGGATCGAGGACACGTGTGCCGCTGCTGCCACCGTGTTGCCAAGCTATCCACAGCCTCTGCTCAATCCTGCGTGCCTGCTAATGCCGCTACCCTCCGACAGCGATATCAGTTGGGGCTCTACACCAGTCTCCAACGGTCCGGAGGAAGAGGCTGTCTCCATCGCCAGCGTCTCACCGGGATCTCGTTACTCCAGCACTCCCGAGGTTGCCTTCTCCACAGGAGGATCGACCTCGCCAGAAAACGATAGATCCGTGAGTACCGGGGTTCCGGGCGCTCCTCTTCCTGCCTCTAGCCAGGGGGATAACTTTAAGGCCACCTGCTACGCCAGTCCCTGGAGGCTCCCCGGGCCCGAGACACCATCCCTGCCTCAGTGGGTGTTTGGGGACGACCCGGTTATCAAGAAGTTGGCGGATGAGATCAAGCAGGCCCTAACCTTGCTACCTCCGGTGGCTAAAGCCCCCCTCACCATGGCTACTACGGTGACTCCCCCTACAACTGCCGTGGCTAAAGCTGCGACCACCACCACTACCTACCATGTGGCCCCTACTGTCTCTCCTGTGACCACCGTAGCCCCTACTGTCTCTCCTGTGACCACCGTGACCCCTAGCCTCGTGGTCACCACCGCACCAGATGAGGCTCCTGCTCCGGCTTCCTCCCGGTATTACCCCTGGGAGAAGAAGAGGGGTGCCACTTGGGGTCTTCCAGGACACCTCTATTAGGTGTTCTTTTCAAAGGCTGAGTTCTATGACTGTGTTTTTTTTTTTTTGTGTGCTGTTTCACCATTTAGTTCCTGCTATGCAACGTTCAAGGTTCGTGCCTGGTCCTCCTGACCAAGTTCCCTGTACTAACCAGCCATGAGCTGATGGACACTTACCATAACAAAAGGTTCTCTAGTGCCTGTCCCAGAGCCTTTTACATGGACGATGTCTAATTGCCTAAAAGAGACTCTACCTAACAGAGACACTTAACCCATTCCTTCCTAATGCACTTTCCTGTGATTGTGTGTTCCACACAGGGTATTATTGCACTTATTTCATTATTGCACTTATTGTACTATTGCATTCCAGTGTTATCGAAGTCTTTGTATTTCCTCCTCTGAGTAAGCACAAGGTTACATAGATAGCCTCAGAGTAGAGTGCCTCTTTTGTAAAACAGTATATTTTCCAGTGTCTAAGTCAGATAGCTCCTCCTCTGAGTAAGAGAAGTCAGTTCATATATACCTCAGAGAAAGTCCAGTTTATGTAGGAGTGTATTTTCTCATCCAGTCTCATTATTGTCTATATTATCTCTATAGCTGGAAAGATTTAGTTGAGCCAGTTTGTATTCAGATTTTCCTCAGATTTGTATTCAGATTTTTCTCAGATTTTCATTCAGATTTCTCTCAGGTTTCATTCAGATTCATGTGAGCCAGTTCTCCTCAAGACCTCGCAGTATTTGTTGTCTGTTGTGGTTCCCTTCCTTTTGTTTCCAGTATTTGTTCACCTCTGTCTTTTCCCAACACAGTAGTTATCACACATAGTCATACCTAACATTCACACTGGTTCATACATATCGCACCTTGGATACCCTTTCGTGTGTTTGGCCTATGGAGTGCTTGTGTGTGTGATTGAGTGGTATGAAAGGGAGCTCCCCATGTATGTTTGCTTTTATTATTTTGTTCTTTTCTCTTCCAGGTATCCAAGACACTACTCAGACACGCCAAGGTAGTACACAGGTCTTCACAGTTCTCTTTTCCAGTAGGGTAACACATTTAACAGAAAACCTACTGTCTAACTGGCTGGAATATTGAGGGTCACCCGCCAGCAGTTAAGTTGTCCTGGCTTACATGTCAGATGGGTCACGCACTAGCTACCTGGTCGCCAGAGTACGTTAGGCACCCCTAGGTGAAGTCCTGCCACTAGGGTTTCTCATTCTCTCTCTCTTCTCACCTGTCCCTTGGGCGTGGGAAACACACACCTCATCACACTCACTCTCATCATTCATTCCTGTTGTTTGATTGTCCAGTCTATTCATGTTTGCTGCCTTCTAGATTCGCCGAGGTCGGCTCAAATTTGCTAGGGAGGTATGCAGTGTCCCAGAACATGCAGACTACTACTCCTATTATGGCCATTTCTATTGCTGTGTCAATGCCTGTTCTGGTAAGTGTTTGCACTGCAACTGCTGCTGGTTTTCCCCTAGTATTCTCTGGTAATGTGCATTCTCATGTGTGTTCTCATGTATTCCTGTGTATTATTACAGTGTACAGTGGTATGCAAGGCTGTTGATCACGTGACCTGTAACCATGGTTCCTCCAATGGCTGACTAGCTCTGGCCAGGAGCAACCATGTGACCTCCCACTTCCTGCTGACAAGTCAGTTCAGCTCCTGCTTCCAGGCAAGGAGGTTGTGTGGTTCTATCCTCTCCCACAGAAGAGTGACTAAGTCTGCTGCTATATTCAAGTCTTCGGCTGTATCTGCCTGCTCAAGTGTCCGGAGTCTTCTCTCTCATCTGGGTGTCATTCCGTTATCTCTCCTCATCGCTGCAAGGATTCACAGCAAGTATTATTCTCAAGCTAATCCACCCAGCAACGCTATTCCTCTCATACTCCTACTCCCATCATCCGGCACGTATTCTCACAGCCTATGCAGCACCACTCCTGCCTTATTTGTCAAAGCCTGCTATATACCCGGTTGCATCCGGACAGAACTGTTGCTACTAGTTACTTCATCTATAATAAAACCGCTGTTACTGAACCCTGGCATTGGTGTCCACTAACTGGTGCCCTGACTAGGTGCAGCGAAGAATCGCATGCCCATCATCACCCGCAGATTCCACAGACCGGCCCTACAGCTGTGCCGCCCTCAGGCCTATACCGTGACAAGTATAACCCCTGCAGCTGCCCCGGTCATTGCCCGCTCATAACACCAGCACTGCGGAAGTGGCCCCCAAGGGCCAGGGCATCGCATTACCGCTCTTACTATAGAGTGCTCCTTAGTGTTACCGCTCTTACTATAGAGAGTTCCATAGCGTGACCGCTCTTACTATAGAGAGCTCCATAGTGTGACCGCTCTTACTATAGAGAGTTCCATAGTGTTACCGCTCTTACTATAGAGTGCTCCTTAGTGTGACCGCTCTTACTATAGAGAGCTCCATAGCGTTACCGCTCTTACTATAGAGAGCTCCATAGCGTTACCGCTCTTACTATAGAGAGCTCCATAGTGTGACCGCTCTTACTATAGAGAGCTCCTTAGTGTGACCGCTCTTACTATAGAGAGCTCCATAGCGTTATCGCTCTTACTATAGAGAGCTCCATAGTGTGACCGCTCTTACTATAGAGAGCTCCATAGTGTTACCGCTCTTACTATAGAGAGCTCCATAGTGTGACCGCTCTTACTATAGAGAGCTCCATAGTGTGACCGCTCTTACTATAGAGAGCTCCTTAGTGTGACCGCTCTTACAGTAGAGGATGCTCCCCACCATTCTCTGCCGGGGTCTCATTCAATCGCTTGTATCCAGATTACAGCAGATGGACGCCTGTTGCCGCATCTGTCAGTTGTGTCCAGGGATAAACAGCCATGATTAACTCTTTCTGGCACAGACTCTCTTACTCGGTACAGTTGTTAACCCTTTGTGTGCCTCTCTTTGGAGGTTGCACTCATTGTGAATATCAGGTTTAGTCAGTTGATGACAGGGGGGTCCTGGATACATAGCGGTCACCGTCCTGATTTGGGGGGGGGGTCATGTATGGATGAACCCCCCGTAGATCTCCATGTCCCTGGTATTATTGCCGTGTCCTGCTGATGTCACTGATGCACAAATCCAACACTAATCTGCAGTCAGAGGTTGGAAATTAATCCCAGTATTCTGCCTCTGACCAACACTAGAAACAAGCCGAGGATAGGAGAAGGGAGTGCAACCCAAACATCAGGAGTAGGGCTCCGGAACCTCCAGTAAAGGTCCAGTCTAGGACAACAAGGAGGGACGCCTGGAACCTAGAACATTGGTGGTCTGGATTTATACAGAGATATCCACAGACAGAAACTGAGGTTCCTACCTGCAGGGGGTCCACAGCAGAGGTAAGAGGAGATTTGAGGGTCTATGTGGATGGGGTGGGGGGCTCTTGCCATCCCCAGTAGATGATGGGGTGCTCTGTGACCCCATTGTTCAGCACCAGGTGCAGGGTCACTGGGATGGAGACATTGTCCATACTCAGCTCCTGACCCCGGTGGTCGCAAAGTCCCAAGTGGTGCAGAGGGCAAAGTGAGAACCATAAAGGGTGATTGTTATGGATTGGGGTCACCAACCGCATGTAGGTTCTTGGACAGTCCATAAAAATAGGATTGGTATACAGAGCTATAGACGCTTGGGTATATGGAGCTGTGGACTTATCTGTGTACTGGGTCATTGATGTGTTGGTATACAAACCATAGACATGTCCGTATATGAAATGATAGATCATTGGTCTATGGAGCTGTAGGCATATCGGTAATAGAGCCATAGACATATCAGTATATGGAGCCATGGACATATCAGTATATTAAGCCATAGAGATATCAGTATATGAAGCCATAGACATATCGGTATATGAAGCCATAGACATATCGGTATATGGAGCCATAGACATATCGGTATATGGAGCCATATACTTATCAGTACATGGAGTCATAGACATATCGTTACATGGGGCCATAGACATATCAGTATATAGAGCCATAGACATATTAGTATATGGAGCCATAGACATATCAGTACATGGAGTCATAGACATATCGGTATATGGAACCATAGACATATCGGTAAAAGAGCCATAGGAATATCAGTACATGGAGTCATAGACATATTGGTAATGGAGCCATAGTCATATCAGTATATGGAGCCATAGACATATCAGTATATGGAGCCATAGACATATTAGTATATGGAGCCATAGATATATCAGTACATGGAGTACATATTGGTAATGGAGTCATAGGAATATTGGTATATGAAGCCATAGGATTATGAATATATGGAGCCATAGACATATCAGTATATGGAGTCATAGATGTATGTATAGAGACCTTTGGACATACCAGTGAACAGAGATGTTGACATTTCTGTATACACAAGCATCAATGTGTTGGTATACAGAGCCACAGATGCATTGGCACATGAAGCTGTAGACATATTGGTATATGGAGCCATAGACACGTGTAGAGACCTATTGACATATCGGTGTACAGAGCTGTCAATGTTTTAGTATATGGAGCCTATGAAGCTATAGATAACATATATAGGTATATGGAGCCATGGACATGTACATAGAGCTGTAGACATGTCAGTATACAGACCCATGGACATATATGTATCCCTGTTGTAGATCCATCCATGTGGTCATGTATGACCGGTGACCACCCCCATATAACCTGATATTCTCCTCACAGGCCGCACATCACCTCCAAGGGGCCCGGCTGATGCAGAGAACTGGTCACTAGCTGTGATGGATGGACTGCCGATCCAGGTGAGGAGGTGTAAGGATCAGTAGGGGTAGTCATCATCTAGGAGATCTACCATACTTCTGTGTCTTCTTGACTACCGGGGGGGTGGATCTGGTTCTTTTCTGGTCACTAGCCAGCAGAACTTATACAGGGGGTCTAAAGTCTCCATATCTGCAAAGGAAAAATACAGTGCTGCCCTATGGAGCCCTTAAAGGTATACCTACCTAGTAATGAAGCCATATGGAGAAGACAAAGGGGGAGATTTATCAGACATGGTGTAAAGTGTAACTGGCTCAGTTGCCCCTAGCAACCAATCAGATTCCACTTTTCATTCCTCACAGACTCTTTGGAAAATGAAAGGTGGAATCTGATTGGTTGCCGGGGGCAACTGAGCCAGTTTCACTTTACACCATGTTTGATAAATTTCCCCCTGTGTGTCTACCCAAAGAACTAGACAGATTGGAATCAGAAAAGCTTGGGAACATCCCCTGTGGCAGTTCTTAGCCGTCACCCAGATTTTGCTATCTATTCACCACATTCACATAT
Source organism: Dendropsophus ebraccatus (assembly GCF_027789765.1). Lineage (NCBI taxonomy): Eukaryota > Metazoa > Chordata > Amphibia > Anura > Hylidae > Dendropsophus > Dendropsophus ebraccatus. Next base: position 85,385,255 of record NC_091465.1, read on the forward strand.
CAACACGGATTTGTGGGGTGACATGGTCCATGTGCTCAAACTTTGGTCCATCTAATATGGCGCCCGTTCCTATATCTCTATGTACACTGGGATAAACCTCATAGCCGGGGCCCACAGATTTCATTGGAGACATGCCACTGTCTGAGCCATTGTAAAGATTAGAACAGGGACATTGATAGTATACTGTGAGCCGTCTGCTGGTGCTGTCGGGGTTAACTCATAAATCCGTGCCGTGAATGAGGTCTGAGGATTACAGATTACTCAGAAAATCCCCGACGCTGCATCCGACCATGTCCAAGAGCACATGGCCGTGACGGTCAGTACAGAGGAGGGGCACAACCGCTTCACTATGAGGGAAAGGACCACAATACCATTGAGGCAGTGGCTGCCATGTTTACCTCACCAGTCCATCTCCATACTGCCCAGCTGCCGGCCACAGGTGTCCTCGCTTTCTGTATCCATCACACAGTAAAGATGGGCTGCAGGTCCAAGCTGCCATAAGGTCACAGTAACCCACTCTCCTTACCAGGCATGGTGGTCCAGAAGTGTCTGATTCTGGAAGACCATCCACCATGTACAATGAGACTATAATAAACACAAGATGTCAGGGTGTGACCAGGGATGAGCTCTGTGGTAACCGCTTTTCTCACCTGCAGCCATCTAGAAGGAGAGGCCTCAGTCGGACGACTCCCATCCATCTGAAGTGGACCCATCTGGGGCTGAGCCTTTTCTTTCTGGTCTCCATCACGATGACCGGCTGCTTCATCTGGCAATATAAACTCCCCAAACAGGAGCCGGGTATATATACGACATATTCCCTGCACTTCGCTGTATACCCTAAATATCTTACAAACATTTCCATGTACTCCACATGCCTTTCGCCCCTGTCCCAGTAAACCTCACACATGTTCCATCCTTATCCCCATGTACTCCACATGCCCTCCTACCTTTCCCCTGTGTACCCACGTGTTCTAGCCTTTTGTTCCCTTGTATCACACTTTTCCCCCCTCTCCTGTCCCAGTGAACCTCATGTGTCCTCCACACTTGTCCCCTATATATTTATTATGCACACATATCATAGTCATTGCTGTTTCTGATTCTCGTTGACTTCCAGCTCCGGAGGAGGAGAAGAACACTCCAGACTCAGTGCAGATGTGCCCCCGATTCCCAGAGCCAGTGTCTTTAGACCACCCTGTGCCAGTCCTGAAGGAGGCTCTGGAGAAGGTCAGTCATGGCCTCTGAAAATGAAGACCTGTGAACAGCATCGGACCTATAATGACCCCATACTGGCCACTCCCCCACCTCATTATATTTCTGAATCTTTTAACAGGTGGACAAGTTCCTCAGGAGTAAGATCCGTATACCTGGGCTGCCCGCCATGTCCGCCATAGTCACGTATAATGACACCGTACTGTGGACTGGGAACTTTGGAAAGAAGAACGGATCTGACCCTTTCTCAACCGCTCCCAATGAATACACCATATACCGGTGAGTGTCCACACCTGACCACTGCCGCAATGATCCGGTCACAATCATGTGCCGCTACACACATCCCCCAACTGCACCATTTTGTTTCATTTCTCAGTAATTTGCTGTAATTGTCAAAAACTTTGCAGATACTCCTCAGAGTTAACAGGACTGATGTGTGCAACCTTTCATTGTGTCCCAGGATCGCCAGCATCTCCAAGCTGTTCCCTTCCCTTATGTTGTACAAGTTATGGGAAGAAGGAGAACTCAACTCGCTGGATGACCCCCTGGAGCGATACGCAACCAATTTCTCCATCAAAAACCCGTTGGGCAGAGGGCGCCAACTGGAGCTCAAATACATGGCAGACGGATTGGCATTCATGGAGAAGGGGGTGCAGCCTGTGAAAGCCACGGCCGTGACACTGCGCAGGATGGCAAGCCAGCTATCAGGTAGTGGATGGCCGGACCTAAAAGGCAGGACGCCAGCAGAATTCTGAATTACAGAATCAAACAGATGACAGTAACGTAATGTGATTAGTAAGAAGGGTGATACCAGAAGGGAAAGCCTCTACCTCCCCTTCCCGGGGTCACTGGAGGCTGTACGGTAATAGAGTCGGGTTAAGGGGTGAGGGTGTCCTCACACATCCTTTTTGTGTGGCGTTTTTCAGGCCATCAAAAAACACGCAAGAAAAACTTCCAATGCGTTTTATCTATGCATTTGCGTTTTTTTCTGGCATCTTTTCTGGCATTTTTTACTTTATGTGTGAATGATCTTTTTTTGTGGTTTAGGCGTTTTTGTGTGCTGAACTTTTTTTTCCTCTGCCATCACATGACCTAGAGGCTGGACTACAAAAGGTGACAAAAATGCCAGAAAAAACACCATATGCACAGCAATGACTTTTTTGAGACAACAGAACAATCCCATTGAAGTCTATGATAGAAAAAAACACCACAGTTTGCCAAAAAAAACACCACCCCCTTAGCTTGCCGCATTTTGGAAAAATGTCCAAAGAGACTCAAAAACACCAGAGAGGAGAGAAAAACGGCATCTCAAAAAAACGCTGTGTTTAAGGCCGATCAAAAACTTCCACTGACCTCCGGCTAACACCTGTCAGCCAAGGCGTTTTTATTGTGGTTTTTCCAAGATTTAAGGCAGTGTGAAGCCAGCCTGATAACATGAAAGTCACTGGAGGCTGGCCAGAGAGACTCTTACTTGTTTTATGGCTATTAAAGTACAAGTGAACTGCGAGGTGCTTTTCCCTTATACAACTTTTATAACTTTGAATTTCCACATTTTTGAGAATTTTGCTCCTCTTCTTTTTCATAGGTCTCCCACGACGGCTGCGATCCACAAGTTTGCTCTGGAAAGGAACCACTCAGGAGGCCATAGAGCTTCTCCGCGATGATGTCTTGGTGGCTGATCCTGGCACCAGGTAGGTGAGATGGATTTTTTTGGGTGGTATCAGGAGTAGTGTTGAGCAGACTTGCCAAACTTGCCTGAAGCCTAGGGCTGCCTTGAAAACATGGATACAGCCTATGGCCTATAGCTGTTTTCCAGAACTCCTTAGGGCGGCATTAAATTTCTCTAGCCTTTGAAGTCAAATGCCGAATGTTCAGGTTCGGAGAACGTTGTTGAACCAGAACAGTTCGGCAACTCCACTCAACACTTCTCAGGAGCTGATAGGTCACTGTTATGATTGGCTCCAGTTTAATTTGGGCTCCATTTCTTGAATAACATCAATGCTTTCAGCTACACGCCTTCAGTTTACCGCACAGTTCGCCTTCCTGTCAGTAATTTTTGGTATCCCCTCCTCATGAATGAAGTCACCGGCACTGTACCGCTTTCATTTTAGGTGTCACTACAGTAACCTGGCATTTTCCTTGCTTGCCCATGTTTTGGCTGAACACACGTCTGAAGGCGAGTACCAGCGCTGGGTTGCAGACAACATACTGGATCGTCTTGGCATGGAAGACACTGGATTTGAATTTACCCCTCCGATCCTTTCTCAGATGGCTGTTGGTTTCTACGGCAGTGGTCAGGCGGCACCACTATATGATCTGGGCTGGTATCGCCCCTCGGGTCAGATGTATTCCACGGCAGCTGATATGGCCAAGTTGGCAATGGTGCTTTTAGGTACATACCACCGCCGGATTTTAGAGCCAGACACATTGAAGACAATGCTAACTCCGCTCTTCAAGTGTTCCACAAACTACTTCGCTAACAAAACCGGGACCCCCTGGGAGGTCAATGAGCTGCTTGGATACGATATCATCCGCAAAGATGGTGACTTGGATGGATACTCTGCCACCTTCTCGTTGATTCCTAAGCTCTATGTGAGCTTTATTGTCCTCATGTCCGGGACGAGACCTCAGGATGAGGACATCATTGCTAAGACTTATAATTATTTGATTCCCGCTATGGAGAAAGCGTTCAGAGAGGCAGAGAAGAAATTCCGCCCGGCTCCTAACCCCGCTCCTTATATTGGATTTTACACCTACTCAAATCTGACATTTTATGAGATCAAGGTTGGAGCCAATGGAGTTCTAGTCATGCAGCAATTTGGGCCTCACATCGAAGAGCTGATCCCGGAGCGGTATCGGACAATCCAACTCCATTACTTAGAGGAGAGGGTCCTGCAGGTCGTGTTTGACAAAGAGTTCCCATGTATCCTGCACCTGGGATCCGCATCAGTCTCTCTAGAGACCCAGGACAGACAACTCTTTAACTTCTACCCATATGACTCGCAGGGGTTGTCTCCTGGGTTTGACGCTCCTGGTCTGAACACCTACAATGTTGTGCGCATCCACCAAAAGCCGGTGTTCTACAACTGATAGACATATGCGACACGGAGCTGTGTGCACATACAGAGGAACTCAAAGCCTCCATGACTGCCGAGAGACAGGGGGCGACGCAGAGCAAGGGGGCAGTCATTATATCACTGTCTCTGAGATGTGGAGGATCGGAGCAACAAGAAAACAATGAGGGGTTAATGGGGGCAGGAGTGAGATGATAAATATATGATATTTAAAGGGGTAGTGCGGCGGTAAAGAATTATTCACAGAATAACACACATTACAAAGTTATACAACTTTGTAATGTATGTTATGTCTGTGAATGGCCCCCTTCCCCGTGTCCCCGTGTGTGTGTTATTCTGTGAATAATTCTTTACCGCCGCACTACCCCTTTAACCTTCTCTTCGGATCTGCCGACTGTGAACATCATGATGTCATTGTTGTGACATCACACATTACATTTGCGGGAGCATTGTACATTTATAACAAACCTACCAATAAAGGTGATGTTATTCTATCGCAGTCTCTATTCCCAGTGTCCCAGCACCTTGTGTGAACTCCATCCTAATAAATACTTTGTATATGATGACGTATATGATTCATCCTGTCATGGATAGATCTAGGGCAGAACAGATAAGACTTTTGGTACAACTGGGCTACCCCTTTAAACAGACTCCAAAACACTGCCCTATACAGCTGCTCCATATGTTATACACTAATATCGCCCCCTGCTGGATATTATGCATTCCAAATTTTGCTATGATCACTGCTTCTTCAGGATACAATAGATAATGCTGGGCCATACTGAACACACCAATTACCTACCTGTGACTGTCCTGTCCAGGCAGGTTATATGCAGGAACACCAAACAGAGAAATGCAACAGCTCACCGCAATGGCAAGATACAGACCCACTACAGACATTAAAATGGTTAAAAGCAGTAAAAAGCAGAGGCTCTTGTGTACGATCAACACTGATGGAAATGCTTCTACCCTCTGATGGGTGGGGGCAAAGGGTAACATGACTTCTGGGCGGTGGGTATCCTAGTCTGGAGTGGAGAGTAATGTGTCTCTCTGGTAGGGTGGTGGGGTGGTATGTAACTCTCTTGGTGGTAGGGGGGTATGTGACTGTCTCTATGGTAGGCTGGTGGGGTGATATGTGACTGTCTCTGGGATAGGGGGGTATGTGACTGTCTCTATGGTAGGCTGGTGGGGTGATATGTGACTGTCTCTGGGATAGGGGGGTATGTGACTGTCTCTGTGGTAGGCTGGTGGGGTGATATGTGACTGTCTCTATGGTAGGCTGGTGGGGTGATATGTGACTGTCTCTGTGGTGGGGTGATATGTGACTGTCTCTGGGGTGGGGTGATATGTAACTGTCTCTGTGTTGGGGTGATATGTGACTGTCCCTGGGGTGGGGTGATATGTAACTGTCTCTGTGTTGGGGTGGTATGTGACTGTCTCTGTGTTGGGGTGTGATAAGACTAAATTTATATGTTGACATCTCTCTATGGAGAGAAGCCGAAAACCCAGGTAAAGGATGGTTTTTTAATTATATCTAGAGTTGGAATCCTGCAGTATTACCAGCTCGTTACTTATACGTCACTGACACAGATAAGACAATGTATCATGATTATAAGCCTGGAGAAAATGGCCCAAGTTTTATTATGGTCATCACATTTTATAGACAGATAAAATATAGGGTGGTAACAAATGCTAATAAGACATAGATGAGGCGGTGCTAGTGATTTAGATATTCAGTCATGCGCAATGCCATCTATATTAGTATTCATTATTATTATTCAAAAAGGTCAAAAAGGTTAGAGCAATACATTCTGTGCAAAGATACTTTTTCATGAATCCAAGAGCACAATGTATTTGTTTTCCATAAATTGTTTATAGATAAGAGTCTCTGGGTCCTTGGGGATTGTGTCTACAAATGATAACTTTCCAGGAGTTGTTCTAAGTGACGTGCTTCCAGCATTCCTCTTCTTCATCCAGAACATCTCTCTGTCACCCTCTGATCACGCTCTCATCACGCTCTGATCATCTCCAGTCTCTTAAGAGGGCAATATATATAGGTGTAGTCATATAGGTACGGTGCAAGTAGGTAAAATCCCATAATCTGGTCTTATCATTCCCCCATTTGACATCCGTGAAGCCTTGGACTGGAATCACTGTGGTTGGTACATAGCCAGAGGTTCCAAAGATACTGTCTGAGCCGCGGGTTGCTCAGGGGTCACATCTTCTCCATAGGGTGAACCCTTCCTCCAAGTACTTGTCCAGCATCCAACCTCCAGAAATGTCCAGGCGACACAGATTCAAGAGAACTGATAACAGAAAGAAACATAATCACGTTAGTTACCTATATGATGGTAGACCTTCTTTTTGTTCGTCAAGGTTTTATACGAGAGAGAATACACATAAACACTTTTACTGACTAACAGATCAGTATTATACATAAGACCACTTGGATGAGACCCTGAAGGACTCCCATTAGTTTATGGGCATCACCATAGGATAGACAAAAATAGTACCATATATTTTATTGAAAGTTATAGATGGCGGAACAAACTTACAGCAGATGTGGTAGTGAGATCTGCAATAACCGAAAGAAAATACTAAACAATGGGCGAGTCTTTATAGTATACATCAATATACAGCTTAGTTACAACAAAACAAATAAAAGCTTATTATCAATACCCAAACTAATATATATATATATATATATATATATATATATATATGACAAATACATCTCCGGATTTTATCAAAATAACAAAACCTTATTGTCTTATCACTGTATATAACAGACGTGACTCTATAACAAGGACTCTACCACTTCAGCATCATGTGGGTATTGGAAAGTCACAACAACTAACTTTAAAAAGTTTCTGAAAAGGGAAAGTTTAGATGTCAGCAAATCTTATCTCATGGCAAAAGCAAAAATAAAAAGTTGATTGACACATAAACCAAAAACAGCATAACAGGTAAATGCAATAAAATCTCCACAATGTGACCTACTATGTAACCACTAGATTCACTTAAAATAACCAGATAATGAATTCACACTCGTCAGTATGAGATCTTCAGAATTTTCCACTTCTTTTTAGTCTTTTTTTTACTTCGTTTTGTACATAGAAAACATCTTTATAATTAGATCACACAGGCCTAATGACTGGTCTCATGGTCCCATCTCTTACTGTACATAATCATATAGTATAATACATACACCAATAATATGAAGTAACTGGGCGCTTATTACCGATATAATATTTGGATCCTACTGAATTGTCTCTTGTCTCACTGAGATCATCACATATTACACATAAGATAACCACCATAGAAATAACAGCAAAGTGTAAACGATACATCACCTAAGGTTTCAAAGCCTTTTTATGAGAATAATATATCATATGATCCTTTTTGTAATAGTAGCATTGGTATGGATCCTTTATCCTTAAACCCATCTTTTGACTGACAGGCCTCTTTACAGACACTTGGACTCTTGGCCTCAGTTATATCGCTTCTTTTAAGGCCACTAGTATCACCTCAGACATTGGCTTTGTCGTCTCCCATAGTTTTGGCTTGACCTGTAAAGAAGACACCAGTACAGACAAGGACATATCTATATAGGCCACCTGTGGCAGCTGCCTGAAACAGGCAGGAAGATGACAGACTATGCAGACAGGCACTTTACGGTGTTACTTACAGTAGGTTATGACAGGTGTAGACAATACAGCCGTACACAACCCTCTCTGCTATATTTGTTGTCCCCTGGGCCGCCCAATGTGAGGATACTACACCACATTACACATGGCTTTCTTCTGCTGGTTTTGTCAGATAACTTACAGTGGGATACAAGGCAGGCGGCAAACACAGTTACTTACTGTCTGACTGCCATCTTTACCCAGTACCTCTTCTCCATCCGCTGGTCTCACAGCTTGTTGCTGATTGTCTCTGGAAAAGACTTAAAAACAAACAGATCCACATCTCCTCCTCCACCTGTACACTATGTACGGTTACCTCAGGAAGAGACTGGAAATATCTCCCCATTCCCTTGTACGCTTTGTACGCTGTTACCTTGGGAAGAGCACAGAAACCACCGCATCACCAGCTTTATCCATCATCCATCACCCTTTTTGGCATCAGGGTTTGTCTGCGTGAACGTTGCGTCAGCCGCTCTATGGCAGCTTTTCTTCTTCTTTGAACAGTTTTTTTTTTTTTTTTTTTTTTTTTACAAGTGTTTTTGGTAAGCCCAGGGACCAAACAAATCTCTAATTTGCCAATTAACCCATAATGGTGGGCTTCATATAGACATCTGCACAGTTACCTTCAACCATCTTACATGTCTCAGTGATTGTCCTCACGTCCAGCTTATGGCAGGAGCGGTTTCTGCAGTGGAACGTCACGCTGCATGGCGGTCACCATATATCCTTGCGTCTTGTGTCATCCATCTTTGAAAAGTCTGAGATAATCTACAATAAAAAACTTTTAAACTTTCATTAATATTTGAGCTTTCAATTACATTTTTATCTTTCACAATTTAAAATATCAAACACAATAAGTAATAAAAAACATCCTTATTCAAAAATAAAAAATTTGTACGGTGTTTAAAAAAAATTTAAAACATCAAAATTGGCTACTCCATCAAAATGGGCTGCTCCCATTTCCATTCACCTCTATCCCCTCCCCCATTTGAATCTACATCAAGAGGCAACAGAGATGCTGGATTCAATGCACTTAACACAAAATATATATATATTGGGGGGGCATAAGGAGTGCAGACTGGAGCCATGGATATGGGTTTGGTTTTTACTAGGGATAAAACAATACATATATATTCATGAGCTAGTCTGCCATAATCATCACAAAACTGTTAACCCTAAAAATAAAAACATAAAAAAAATTAAATGAATCCGCTGAAATGAATATTCCTTCAATATGCTGCTCTTATCAGTAAACAGAACGCTCTGTGCTTCACTTCTAACCTTGAGCAGTGAGCAGTAAAATCATAGATACAAGAGTTAAAACTTCTTGGAAGTTTTTTTTTTTTTTTTTTTTTTCAAACATCCTTGAAGTTACAGAAGATATCAGCGCTGTGCTCTTATACACCAGACTGTAACCTTGGACAGTGGCACACATAACATAACTTAGTAGGAAAAAAAAACAATTTGCATAGAACTTATTAGGATAGATGTGTACACATATATACACATATATATAAAAACTTGTTAAATAAAGTTACATAGAAATATATATTACAGTAGTAAGTTACTACTCCTTAGAAATATATATATTTTACTGTAGTAAACTACTTACTCTTTGAAATATCATACGTTGGGGACACACACTTAAAGAAAATCTGCTTACAATATATATTGGGATACATATATATATCTACAAAATACTTTTTTTTAAATAAAAATGTGTAAGTTACAGTAATAAGTTACTACAGGCTCCTTATACCATTGGGTTCTTAATAAGTGCACAAAATTCTGCGTTTGATCTTTACCAATTATCACTTTTCTCTTGACATTCCTAATAAAACGTACTTTTTCTCTCTGACTCCTACTGACACTTCCGTATAACAATCTTATACACTAACAGGTCTACTAAACCGGACTTCTTCAAACAGTCTCATTGCTTTTCCTTTCAACAAACCTTTGTCTAACTTTCCTCACCATCAGGTAATAACATTTCTTAATAAATGTGCAAAACAGTTGTTAGACTCTATCGGAGAGTCCTGTGCCCGCCCCCTCAGTGACACTAAGCAGTATGGGTGGAGGACAAAAATGCCAGGAGCTAAAATGGCCACCGGACTAAATAACCGGATATAGGGGTGTTGGCTTAGGGCATGGTTTTGAGACGTCACAATTATAATACAGACGTGGATGATATGGGGAGTGGTTGGCTTTCAGTCGCCATCTTTGATTACAAAAAAACTGGCGTACATGAATAAGCAAATGTTCCACGGTCGGGACAACAGAAAATGATCAACATTTTGTAACAAGTCACATACTACTTCTAAAGGGGAACACCAGCTTAGTAAAACTGGCTGAAATACAACAGTATATAATGTAGGAGCGTACATTACATTACACTAACAGCTCTGATTCTTTTTTTTCCCTCTAACTCTGCTTGCATGTGATCTGCAGCCCTCAGAGCTGGTTGATGGCCTTGTACAAAACATAACAAATAACACACATTATGTACTTTGTATGCTGCTTCACTACGCAGCATTAATTAACCTCTTCAGCTCTCTCAGTACTGTATCTAGCAATGAGCTGGACTGTTCTCCTTGTCTGAGTACGTGGCATTGTACTTAGACACTTACATGGCAATATACACTATTTGAGGTTAGGCTGCCCACCTCCACAAAGGCATTGGTCTTACTATCAGGTAAGGGGCACTTTAAATCAAAGTAACTACTTCAACAGCCGACCAAGGGGAAGATTCCTGCAGAGCAAAGGGTCTATACGCCACCATTGGACGTAGGTTGGCTTTTCGCAGGATCTGGGGTTTGTATACAGATATAAACTGGGTACAATGGTGTAACATAATGATGTGGCTTGGGTCTGCCACACACACTACAATATTCTGTCTTATCTAGATATTGCTGGTCAACGGCACATGACATGTCCACCCAGCTGGACCTGTGCTTCCCACCCATTATCCTGAATGTTTTCCTTCTGTCTGACCCTCTGGCTCTCATCTATCTACTCCACACCCTCCCCTCTTAGAACTCTAATCCTTGATTCCCCCTTAGGGATAGTACTTACATTGACCCCTAAGGTTCCTGGAAATTCCAAGGACCCATTTGCCCTGCATGTTACATGTAGGTCTGGTTACCTACCCACAAGGCAAAAATAAGTGTGCACAGGAGTGTGAGTGGTTTCCCAGGTGTTGGTCAGAGAGCCAGAGGTTGGTGGGGCTAAGGCATGTATCTGCCTTCATATCAAACCTCCTAAAGATCTGTTCTAGATCTTGCACTGCATCTTTTCATGCCCGTCGCTAACTATATCTTAGCTGTTCAATTTCCCATAGCCCTCCCATAAAGATGATGGGTTCCTCTTTAGTGAACATCTTTCCCATTCTCACCCTGATCCTAGATAGCTTATCGGGGACTCTCCAGACCTGTCTAGGTCTTGTCTAGTAGGCTCCTGCTTGCGGCGGGATGCCTTCCCTCTTTGCTCTCTCCTTCTAGGAGGTGAGAATCGTCCACGGATCTACTGATCCATGCCGTGTATGTCGGTAAGCCTTCCACAAGGCAAACCCAAGGAGTGGAACTAATACAAGTACTGTTTCCACCATCCTCTGGACAGATAATTCTCAGTTCAGGAACCCATTCATACAAAGAGTCTATGCGCCTACTGTCTGTGACCTTGCAGCTGCTCTCGATGCCATGCTGTATTACAAGGGTTAAGCATTAATCACAGCCTCCCCATAAGGACGCAGAAGTGATCATGTTCGGCAATCCCTTTCCTTAATTCAGCATGAATACAGCAACAGCTTATCTCAATCACACCACAGTTTGCGACGGCAATGCAGCACTTTAACCTTGTCCTATCCTGGGTTACAGAGTTCTTTGTCTAACAAATAGACTCAGCTTTACAAACATATATAGAGAACGCAGGTGTGACGGGAATCTGATTAGATCCGTTCCCCTGAGGCACAGATAGTACGTAAGAAAGGAAAGTCTTTCTTACCTGGCCAGTTATATCTGCGCGTCCGATGACGGATAAATCACCGCATCCCGTCTGTCTGCGTTCTGGTTGCAAGCGGCTGAGTCCCTGTTCGGGCGCCAAATGATAAGACTAAATTTATATGTTGACATCTCTCTATGGAGAGAAGCCGAAAACCCAGGTAAAGGATGGTTTTTTAATTATATCTAGAGTTGGAATCCTGCAGTATTACCAGCTCGTTACTTATACGTCACTGACACAGATAAGACAATGTATCATGATTATAAGCCTGGAGAAAATGGCCCAAGTTTTATTATGGTCATCACATTTTATAGACAGATAAAATATAGGGTGGTAACAAATGCTAATAAGACATAGATAAGGCGGTGCTAGTGATTTAGATATTCAGTCATGCGCAATGGCATCTATATTAGTATTCACTATTATTATTCAAAAAGGTCAAAAAGGGTAGAACAATACATTCTGTGCAAAGATACTTTTTCATGAATCCAAGAGCACAATGTATTTGTTTTCCATAAATTGTTTATAGATAGGAGTCTCTGGGTCCTTGGGGATTGTGTCTACAAATGATAACTTTCCAGGAGTTGTTCTAAGTGACGTGCTTCCAGCATTCCTCTTCTTCATCCAGAACATCTCTCTGTCACCCTCTGATCACGCTCTCATCACGCTCTGATCATCTCCAGTCTCTTAAGAGGGCAATATATATAGGTGTAGTCATATAGGTACGGTGCAAGTAGGTAAAATCCCATAATCTGGTCTTATCAGGTGATATGTAACGGTCTCTGTGTTGGGGTGATATGTAACTGTCTCTGTGTTGGGGTGATATGTAACTGTCTCTGTGTTGGGGTGATATGTAACTGTCTCTGTGGTGGGGTGATATGTGACTGTCTCTGGGGTGGGGCGATATGTGACTGTCTCTAGTAAGATTCTCTGTGTTGCTCCTAACAACCAATCACAGCTCAGCTTTCATTTGACCAGAGCAATATGAGAAACAAAAGCCTAAGGCCTCGTTCCCACGTTAGCCTCCCACTCATAATGGGAGTCTATGGGAGGCGCGCGCTCCTGCTCTGTCCGCGCTGAAGAATGAACATGTTTATTAGCGCGGACAGGGCAGGAGCGCGCGCCTCCCATAGACTCCCATTATGAGCGGGAGGCTAACGGCATTCCGCTAGTTTTGCTCAGTGGGAACGGGGCCTAACTGTGATTGGTTGCTATGAGCAACACAGAGAATCTCACTATTAGGCAGCGCAAAATATTTCCTTCAGTGTGTGAACACGGTCTATATAGGCGTCCTTCATTGATGATCCACTCCTGGCTGTGGCTTCAGTAATTGCAATTAAAAACCTGACCATGTGAACACTGCCTCAGGCTATCTTCACACAAGCGTATACACATCCGAATTATATGTCCCATCCTGACCGCAGGTTTGATGACCCGAACTGACACCAATCATCAGACACCATTATAATATAAATACATCCTTATAATACGAAAATAACAAGGTGACAATAATATAATATAAATGTGCAATATCATATAAACATATATATGGCGGTACATGGAGAATCTCTGTAATGTTGCAGCATACAGAGCACTATATGGCAGTACATGGAGAATCTCTGTAATGTGGCAGCATACAGAGCACTATATGGCAGTACATGGAGAATCTCTGTAATGTGGCAGCATACAGAGCACTATATGGCAGTACATGGAGAATCTCTGTAATGTGGCAGCATACAGAGCACTATATGGCGGTACATGGAGAATCTCTGTAATGTGGCAGCATACAGAGCACTATATGGCAGTACATGGAGAATCTCTGTAATGTTGCAGCATACAGAGCACTATATGGCGATACATGGAGAATCTCTGTAATGTGGCAGCATACAGAGCACTATATGGCGGTACATGGAGAATCTCTAATGTGGCAGCATACAGAGCACTATATGGCGGTACATGGAGAATCTCTGTAATGTGGCAGCATACAGAGCACTATATGGCAGTACATGGAGAATCTCTGTAATGTGGCAGCATACAGAGCACTATATGGCGGTACATGGAGAATCTCTCTAATGTGGCAGCATACAGAGCACTGATCAATGTGGAACGGGGCCCAACAGATGGTGAAGACTATGGGCCCTATTCCACCGGACGATTATCATTCAGATTATCGTTAAATCGTTCAAATCTAAACGATAATCGTTCGGTTGAAATGCAGTTAACGATTAACGACCGAACGAGAAATCGTTGATCGCTTTATAAGACCTGGACCTATTTTTATCGTTGCTCGTTCGCAAAACGTTCGCAAATCGTTTGCATTGAATAAGACATCGTTCAGTTGTTCGCAATAGATACGAACGCAATAGCGAATAAATAGCGAAGAAAAACGATCGCAATTACAATCATAATGCCCCTATTCCACAGGTTGTTTAGAGGAGCAAACGAGCGCTCTCAGCGCTCGTTTGCCCCTCGTTCCCCGCTCGCTGCCGCCGCTATTCAACGCGGCTGCAGTGAGCGGGTGAGTGCTTGAGGGGGTGGCGGGGAGCTGCGGGGGGGCTGCCCGGGGGATCGCTGATCGTCCGGGCAGCCCATAGGATATAGCTGCGTCTGCTGCCGATGCTCCTATTCAACGGAGCGCCGGCAGCAGATCGCTGCTATATCAGTCGCTTGTTTTTCAACATGTTGAAAAACAAGCGACTGCAACGATCAGCCGACATGAACGATGTCGGCTGATCGTTGCACTCTATTCCACCGGACAATTATCGTCCATATCGGCCGAATACGAACGATAATCGTTCCGTGGAATAGGGCCTTAAGTAATGATTATTGTTCCATGGAAATGAGTGAACGTTTTCAGGTCTTTCGCAATAGCGGTCGTTTGAGATCATTAATCGCTAACGATTATGCAAACGATAATCGTCCGGTGGAATAGGGTCCTAAGACAACCACACCTGCCAGAGACACAACCAGTCAATTGCAGTATAATAATAACCAACACCGAGGCAATATTATAGTAGTTATATTCCTGTATATAGGAGCAATATTATAGTAGTTATATACACAAGCCAAAAAGACAGAAATGGCTGCACATCGCACCCATGGCTGACACGAAAGCTTATTCAGTTCTTACCTCTCTCCCTTCCTCTGCAGGTGAAATGGGAGAATACTAGGAGATCCTCCCCTTATGTACACAGGTGCTTCCTGCTAATTTGGATCACATGGGTCTTACACAGCACGAGTGCTGGCCACAATTAAAAAAGGGACAGAATACATAAAATATGCACAAGCCAAAAAGACAGAAATGGCTGCACATCGCACCCATGGCCGACACGAAAGCTTATTCAGCTACATTTAAAACCAACATCAGAAGTTAGTATATAATTTGGCCAAACCATATTGCCTCATGTACCACGTGCAGGTCTTCTGATACACATGAGTCCCTAACCAAAAAACATCACTGTGCCGGTCAGCAACCACAATCCCCGCAAAACGTGCGCAAGCAGAGAAGGGGGGCCACGGAATGGCCGTGCAACCCCATTGTCACAGGACCAGACCCTAAAGGGCCCCCCCGGACGCCGCAGGCGCCACCGGCGGAAAAAGTGGACGCCAAGCAACACAAGTGTGAACAAGCAGTATTGCAGTAGTTATGTATATGGTTTAGCAGTTTATTTCCTATTTGGAGATGTCGGATGAATTCTGGGCTTCATTCTGAGGCATGATGGGAGTGGCCTCTTCAAGGCTATATTTGACTAGTAAAACATTTCACTCTTACAGGCTATGCTTAAACGCCATCAAAATGATGGATGTTTTTCTAGGACAAACATTTTTTCATGGCAAGTTACGGTCATTATTACACCACGAATAATGGTCAATGTTATAAAATAACGGCCATTCGCAGTGAAAAGACGCTAATCCAAGAAAAACGTCCATAATTTTGATAGTGTGAACCTAGCCATAAGATCTGTAGGCATTGACTTACAGAGCATCTTGGTGATCTGCCTCCTCTTCCCACTCTCCAGGGCTATCCTCCAGGTTAGGTCCTTCCTGCAGCTTTTCCCTAGCCATCTGATTGGGATTTATTTCTCCCAGGTGAGTCGGCAGCTAATCAACAGATATAAGACAGTGATAATGGAGACGGGGACAAAGTAAAAGAATATGGTGGTCAGCTGGATGACCAGGTTATAGACCCACCTGGGCTGCAGCATAGTGCAGGTGCCCGACTCCTCCACTCTCTCTAGGGATGGCAGATAGATGTAGTACATGCCGTGTAGGGAAGTGTTGGGAATGGCACACAGCAGGGACATACACCACACAGCACCGATGACCCGCCTGGCGTGTGCGTTGGTCATGACATGTTTGGTTTTAAGAGGATGGACGACTGTTAAGTATCTCTCCACGCTCAGCGCCGTCACATTAAGAACCGAGGCAAAACAAACCGTCTTAAATAGAAATGTCTTAAAATAGCAGCCGCCCTCCCCGAAAGGGAAGGGGTAGTTTTGCCACATCTCGTACATCTCCAGCGGCATTCCCACAACCAAGACCAGGAGGTCCGAAATGGCCAAACTGAACTAGTAGAAGTTTGTCGGGGTTCTCATCTTCTGGTGTTTTGCTATCACGATGCAGGTGAGGAGATTTCCCGCCACCCCGGTGAGGAAGATCATCAGGTAGGTTAGAGACACCGGCAGGAAGAAGGAGGACATCTTGGGGCCCAGAATACGGAAGAGGAGTTTCTGCACCACTATGGCCCGACCCTGACCGCCGCTCCATGTGTCATTGTTCAGGGTCCAGTTACAGGATTTCAGCTGAAGATCTACAGAACAAATGTAGAAGAGATCTCCCCGAGCCACAAGCTCCATTACTGCGAGGAGAGAAGATATTAGGTGGGCGCTCTGATACAAGAGAGAAAGATCAGACATTTCCCATCCCCCCAATGTGCTGCAACCCCCCTTAATATACAGTGCCCCCTGAAATAAGGTATAATGCACAGCAACCCCCCCATGAGGAATAATGCACTGTGACCCCTGTAATTACATATAATCCACTGTGACCCCTGTAATTACATATAATGCACTGTGACCCCCTGTAATGAGGTATAATGTACTGCACCCCCCGATGAGGAATAATGCACTGTGACCCCCTGTAATGAGGTATAATACACTGTGACCCCCTGTAATGAGGTATAATACACTGTGACCCCCTGTAATGAGGTATAATGCACTGTGACCCCTGTAATAAGGTATAATGTACTGTGACCCCCTGGAATGAGGTATAATACACTGTGACCCCTGTAATTACATATTATGCACTGTGACCCCCTGTAATTACATATAATACACTGTGACCCCCTGTAATTACATATTATACACTGTGACCCCCTGTAATTACATATTATGCACTGTGACCCCCTGTAATGAGGTATAATACACTGTGACCCCTGTAATGAGGTATAATGCACTATGACCCCCTGTAATGAGGTATAATACACTGTGACCCCTGTAATGAGGTATAATGCACTGTGACCCCCTGTAATGAGGTATAATACACTGTGACCCCTGTAATAAGGTATAATGTACTGTTGCAGTGTCCCAGAACATGCAGACTACTACTCCTATTATGGCCATTTCTCTTGCTGTGTCCATGCCTGTTCTGGTAAGTGTTTGCACTGCAACTGCTGCTGGTTTTCCCCTAGTATTCTCTGGTAATGTGTATTCTCATGTATTCCTGTGTATTAATACAGTGTACAGTGGTATGCAAGGCTGTTGATCACGTGACCGTGCCAGTGCCCTGTAACCATGGTTCCTCCAATGGCCGACTAGCTCTGGCCAGGAGCAACCATGTGACCTCCCACTTCCTCCTAACAAGTTAGTCTTCCCCCTGCTTCCAAGCAAGGAGGATGTGTGTCGTCCCTCTCCTGCCTCAGAGGAGTTGGGCTTCTCTGCAGCTCCCACTTCACCACTAGACGTGTGGATCAGGTGCTCTGCTGTATTCAAGTCTTCGGCTGTATCTGCCTGCTCAAGTGTCCGGAGTCTTCTCTCTCATCTGGGTGTCATTCCGTTATCTCTCATCATCGCTACAAGGATTCACAGCAAGTATTATTCTCAAGCTAATCCACCCAGCAACGCTATTTCTCTCATACTCCTACTCCCATCATCCGGCACGTATTCTCACAGCCTATGCAGCACCACTCCTGCTTTATTTGTCAAAGCCTGCTATATACCCGGTTGCATCCGGACAGAACTGTTGCTACTAGTTACCTCATCTATAATAAAACCGCTGTTACTGAACCCTGGCATTGGTGTCCACTAACTGGTGCCCTGACTAGGTGCAGCGAAGAATCGCATGCCCATCATCACCCGCAGATTCCACAGACCGGCTCTACAGCTGTGCCGCCCTCAGGCCTATACCGTGACAAGTATAACCCCTGCAGCTGCCCCGGTCATTGCCCGCTCATAACACCAGCACTGCGGAAGTGGCCCCCAGGGGCCAGGGCATCGCATTTTTGGAGTCACAAACAGGATACAGACTGTGTTGTGCCAACTGTCAGTGCCCCCAGAACTGTACTGAAACCCCCTAGAGACTTTGCCGATTACTATGGGGGTGATTGAAGTGTTTCGGGCCCTAAACAGTACACAAGATGGCCGCCGTCCTCTTCAATTTCTGGCTGCACCATACCCCGGAGAGGAGGGGGTTAACCGCCATGCTGCCAAAGCGCGGGAATCGCCCCGCGCCATAGACTTTGCTGCTGCCTCCCCTGATTGGCTATATCAGGCCGCTGATGTCACAGTTGCTGGGCAGATTGGGGAGTCGAGCTTTCTGCCCTCTCGCTCCTCCTCCTTCCTCCTCAAAGACACGCTGGAGCGTGACAAGATGGCGGCCCCCGAGAAACATTTGCCTGCAGCCGCAGCTCCAGTGATACCGGAGCTGCCGGGGAGCAATCCTGGCTGCCTGCTAGCACCGCTCCCATCCTACAGCGACACCAGCTGGGGCGCTGCCCCGTCGGACGACAGAAGTCTTCGCCGGGCCTTCATCCTGGCCTCTGCTGATCAGACTGAGGGGACCATAGCTGAGACCAGCATTCCTCCGGGACCCGGTCACTCCAGCCCCGCTGGTACTATTCCTATGCCCACAGCTGCCACAGGGGTGCAGTTCTTCATCGGCTTCTCCCGTCTCTCCGGCTACAAGGAAGAGCCTCCGGACTCGCAGCTCACCCAGGCCGAGGAGGACTCCCCAGACGAGATGGACACTGCTCCAGTGTCCCCGGAGGGCACCCCGGATCCAGAGGAGGTCCAAAAGGCTGCCATTCTGCATGCCTGGCGTCACCAGCTCCAAGCCCTCTGGGAGCATCATCGGGCAGAGGTCATGGCCGCCAATGGGGAAGCCACGATTGCTATCTGGCAGCCGACTGATCCTCCACACCCCGGGCAAGAGTAAGCTTCTCTGGGAAGCTAGGCCGACATGGCCATCCTAACTGTTCTCACTGTAACTGTTCATATGACTGTTTTGTTTCAGGTTCCTGCTATGCAACGTTTAAGGTTCGTGCCTGGTCCTCCTGACCAAGTTCCCTGTACTAACCAGCCATGAGCTGATGGACACTTACAATAACAAAAGGTTCTCTAGTGCCTGTCCCAGAGCCTTTTACATGGACGATGTCTAATTGCCTAAAAGAGACTCTACCTAACAGAGACACTTAACCCATTCCTTCCTAATGCACTTTCCTGTGATTGTGTGTTCCACACAGGGTATTATTGCACTTATTTCATTATTGTACTTTTTCTACTATTGCATTCCAGTGTTATCGAAGTCTCTTATATTTCCTCCTCTGAGTAAGCAAAAGGTTACATAGATTGCCTCAGAGTAGAGTGCCTCTTTTGTAAAACAGTATATTTTCCAGTGTCAGAGTCAGATAGCTCCTCCTCTGAGTAAGAGAAGTCAGTTTACATATACCTCAGAGAAAGTCCAGTTTATGTAGGAGTGTATTTTCTCATCCAGTCTCATTATTGTGTATTATTATTATATCTATAGCTGGAAAGATTTAGTTGAGCCAGTTCGTATGTAGATTTTTCTCAGATTTTCATTCAGATTTTTCTCAGATTTTCATTCAGATTTCTCTCAGATTTTCATTCAGATTCATGTGAGCCAGTTCTCCTCAAGACCTCGCAGTATTTGTTGTCTGTTGTGTTTCCCTTCCTTTTGTTTCCAGTATTTGTTCCCCTCTGTCTTGTCCCAACACAGTAGTTATCACACATAGTCATACCTAACCTTCACACTTGTCCATACATACCGCACCTTGGATACCTTTTCGGGTGTTTGGCCTGTGGAGTGCTTGTGTGTGTGATTGAGTGGTATGAAAGGGAGCTCCCCATGTATGTTTGCTTTTATTATTTTGTTCTTTTCTCTTCCAGGTATCCAAGACACTACTCAGACACGCCAAGGTAGTACACAGGTCTTCACAGTTCTTTTCCAGTAGGGTAACACATTTAACAGAAAACCTACTGTCTAACTGGCTGGAATATGGAGGGTCACCCGCCAGCAGTTAAGTTGTCCTGGCTTACACGTCAGATGGTTCACGCACTAGCTACCTGGTCGCCAGAGTACGTTAGGCACCCCTAGGTGAAGTCCTGCCACTAGGGTTTCTCATTCTCTCTCTTCTCACCTGTGCCTTGGGCGTGGGAAACACACACCTCATCACACTCACTCTCATCATTCATTCCTGTTGTTTGATTGTCCAGTCTATTCATGTTTGCTGCCTTCTAGATTCGCCGAGGTCGGCTCAAATTTGCTAGGGAGGTATGCAGTGTCCCAGAACATGCAGACTACTACTCCTATTATGGCCATTTCTCTTGCTGTGTCAATGCCTGTTCTGGTAAGTGTTTGCACTGCAACTGCTGCTGGTTTTCCCCTAGTATTCTCTGGTAATGTGCATTTTCATGTGTATTCTCATGTATTCCTGTGTATTATTACAGTGTACAGTGGTATGCAAGGCTGTTGATCACGTGACCATGCCAGTGCCCTGTAACCATGGTTCCTCCAATGGCCGACTAGCTCTGGCCAGGAGCAACCATGTGACCTCCCACTTCCTCTTGACAAGTTAGTCTTCCCCCTGCTTCCAAGCAAGGAGGATGTGTGTCGTCCCTCTCCTGCCTCAGAGGAGTTGGGCTTCTTCTCTGCAGCTCCCACTTCACCACTAGAAGTGTGGATCGAGTGCTCTGCTATATTCAAGTCTTCGGCTGTATCTGCCTGCTCAAGTGTCCGGAGTCCTCTCTCATCTCGGTGTCATTCTGTTATCTCTCCTCATCGCTACAAGGATTCACAGCAAGTATTATTCTCAAGCTAATCCACCCAGCAACGCTATTTCTCTCATACTCCTACTCCCATCATCCGGCACGTATTCTCACAGCCTATGCAGCACCACTCCTGCCTTATTTGTCAAAGCCTGCTATATACCCGGTTGCATCCGGAGAGACTGTTGCTACTAGTTACCTCATCTATAATAAAACCGCTGTTACTGAACCCTGGCATTGGTGTCCACTAACTGGTGCCCTGACTAAGTGCAGCGAAGAATCGCATGCCCATCATCACCCGCAGATTCCACAGACCGGCCCTACAGCTGTGCCGCCCTCAGGCCTATACCGTGACAAGTATAACCCCTGCAGCTGCCCCGGTCATTGCCCGCTCATAACACCAGCACTGCGGAAGTGGCCCCTAGGGGCCATGGCATCGCACTGTGACCCCCTGGAATGAGGTATAATACACTGTGACCCCTGTAATTACATATAATGCACTGTGACCCCTGTAATGAGGTATAATACACTGTGACCCCCTGTAAGGAGGTATAATGTACTGCACCCCCCCCCCATGAGGAATAATGCACTGTGACCCCCTGTAATGAGGTATAATGCACTGTGACCCCCTGTAATAAGGTATAATGTACTGTGACCCCCTGTAATGAGGTATAATGTACTGTGACCCCCTGTAATGAGGTATAATGCACTGTGACCCTCTGTAATGAGGTATAATACACTGTGACCCCTGTAATGAGGTATAATACACTGTGACCCCCCCTGTAATGAGGTATAATGTACTGTGACCCCCTGTAATGAGGTATAATACACTGTGACCCCCTGTAATGAGGTATAATGTACTGTGACCCCCTGTAATGAGGTATAATGTACTGTGACCCCCTGTAATGAGGTATAATACACTGTGACCCCCCTGTAATGAGGTATAATACACTGTGACCCCCTGTAATGAGGTATAATACACTGTGACCCCCCTGTAATGAGGTATAATACACTGTGACCCCTGTAATGAGGTATAATGTACTGTGACCCCCGTAATGAGGTATAATGTACTGTGACCCCCCCTGTAATGAGGTATAATGTACTGTGACCCCCTGTAATGAGGTATAATGTACTGTGACCCCCCTGTAACGAGGTATAATACACTGTGATCCCCGTAATGAGGTATAATACACTGTGACCCCCCCTGTAATGAGGTATAATGTACTGTGACCCCCTGTAATGAGGTATAATGTACTGTGACCCCCCTGTAACGAGGTATAATACACTGTGACCCCCTGTAATGAGGTATAATGTACTGTGACCCCCTGTAATGAGGTATAATGTACTGTGACCCCCCCAATGAGGTATAATACACTGTGACCCCCTGCAATGAGGTATAATACACTGTGACCCCCTGTAATGAGGTATAATACACCGTGACCCCCCCCTGTAATGAGGTATAATACACTGTGACCCCCCCTGCAATGAGGTATAATACACTGTGACCCCCTGTAATGAGGTATAATGCACTGTGACCCCCTGTAATGATGTATAATGTACTGTGACCCCCTGTAATGAGGTATAATACACTGTGACCCCCTGTAATGATGTATAATGTACTGTGACCCCCTGTAATGAGGTATAATACACTGTGACCCCCTGTAATGAGGTATAATGTACTGTGACCCCCCTGTAATGAGGTATAATACACTGTGACCCCCTGTAATGAGGTATAATACACTGTGACCCCCTGTAATGAGGTATAATACACTGTGACCCCCTGTAATGAGGTATAATACACCGTGACCCCCCCTGTAATGAGGTATAATACACTGTGACCCCCCTGTAATGAGGTATAATACACTGTGACCCCCCCTGTAATGAGGTATAATACACTGTGACCCCCTGTAATGAGGTATAATGCACTGTGACCCCCTGTAATGAGGTATAATGTACTGTGACCCCCTGTAATGAGGTATAATACACTGTGACCCCCTGTAATGAGGTATAATACACTGTGACCCCCTGTAATAAGGTATAATGTACTGTGACCCCCTGTAATGAGGTATAATACACTGTGACCCCCTGTAATGAGGTATAATGTACTGTGACCCCCTGTAATGAGGTATAATACACTGTGACCCCCTGTAATGAGGTATACTACACTGTGACCCCTGTAATAAGGTATAATACACTGTGACCCCCTGTAATGAGGTATAATACACCGTGACCCCCCCTGTAATGAGGTATAATACACTGTGACCCCCCCTGTAATGAGGTATAATACACTGTGACCCCCTGTAATGAGGTATAATACACTGTGACCCCCTGTAATGATGTATAATGTACTGTGACCCCCTGTAATGAGGTATAATACACTGTGACCCCCTGTAATGAGGTATAATGCACTGTGACCCCCCTGTAATGAGGTATAATGCACTGTGACCCCTGTAATGAGGTATAATACACTGTGACCCCCCTGTAATGAGGTATAATACACTGTGACCCCCTGTAATGAGGTATAATACACCGTGACCCCCCCTGTAATGAGGTATAATACACTGTGACCCCCCTGTAATGAGGTATAATACACTGTGACCCCCCCTGTAATGAGGTATAATACACTGTGACCCCCTGTAATGAGGTATAATGCACTGTGACCCCCTGTAATGAGGTATAATGTACTGTGACCCCCTGTAATGAGGTATAATGCACTGTGACCCCCTGTAATGATGTATAATGTACTGTGACCCCCTGTAATGAGGTATAATACACTGTGACCCCCTGTAATGAGGTATAATGTACTGTGACCCCCCTGTAATGAGGTATAATGTACTGTGACCCCCTGTAATGAGGTATAATACACTGTGACCCCCTGTAATGAGGTATACTACACTGTGACCCCTGTAATAAGGTATAATACACTGTGACCCCCTGTAATGAGGTATAATACACCGTGACCCCCCCCTGTAATGAGGTATAATACACTGTGACCCCCCCTGTAATGAGGTATAATACACTGTGACCCCCTGTAATGAGGTATAATACACTGTGACCCCCTGTAATGAGGTATAATACACTGTGACCCCCCCTGTAATGAGGTATAATGCACTGTGACCCCCTGTAATGATGTATAATGTACTGTGACCCCCTGTAATGAGGTATAATACACTGTGACCCCCTTTAATGAGGTATAATGTACTGTGACCCCCCTGTAATGAGGTATAATGTACTGTGACCCCCTGTAATGAGGTATAATACACTGTGACCCCTGTAATAAGGTATAATACACTGTGACCCCCTGTAATGAGGTATAATACACCGTGACCCCCCCTGTAATGAGGTATAATACACTGTGACCCCCCCTGTAATGAGGTATAATACACTGTGACCCCCTGTAATGAGGTATAATACACTGTGACCCCCTGTAATGAGGTATAATACACTGTGACCCCCCCTGTAATGAGGTATAATACACTGTGACCCCCTGTAATGAGGTATAATGTACTGTGACCCCCCCTGTAATAAGGTATAATACACTGTGACCCCCCCTGTAATGAGGTATAATACACTGTGACCCCCCCTGTAATGAGGTATAATACACTGTGACCCCCTGTAATGAGGTATAATACACTGTGACCCCCCCTGTAATGAGGTATAATACACTGTGACCCCCTGTAATGAGGTATAATACACTGTGACCCCCTGTAATGAGGTATAATACACTGTGACCCCCCCTGTAATGAGGTATAATACACTGTGACCCCCTGTAATGAGGTATAATACACTGTGACCCCCTGTAATGAGGTATAATACACTGTGACCCCCCCTGTAATGAGGTATAATACACTGTGACCCCCTGTAATGAGGTATAATGTACTGTGACCCCCTGTAATGAGGTATAATACACTGTGACCCCCTGTAATAAGGTATAATGTACTGCGACCCCCATTGTGTCAGTCATTATGTGTCAGTCACTGTGTGAGTTGGTGCCCCCTGGTGACTGATGGGGTAATGTGCACGGTGCGGTCCCACAGGTCGCACACCCCTATGGCCGGCCCTGGTTATGTGTCAGTCATTATGTCAGTTATTCTGCGTCAGTCACTGCTTGTCATGTATTATGTGTCAGTCATTATATATCAGTCAGTTATGTCTCAGCTGTTATATGTCAGCTCTTATGTGTCAGTCATTATATATCAGTCAGTTATGTCTCAGCTGTTATATGTCAGCTCTTATGTGTCAGTCATTATATATCAGTCAGTTATGTCTCAGCTGTTATATGTCAGCTCTTATGTGTCAGTCATTATATATCAGTCAGTTATGTGTCAGTCATTATATATCAGTCAGTTATGTCTCAGCTGTTATATGTCAGCTCTTATGTGTCAGTCATTATATATCAGTCAGTTATGTGTCAGTCATTATATATCAGTCAGTTATGTCTCAGCTGTTATATGTCAGCTCTTATGTGTCAGTCATTGTCATGGTGTCTTAATCATTATATATATCATCTTCAGTTGTGTACACTAGTTGTGTCCCGCACACACACTCTATCTGACTATAGATGCAGTGTACAGACTCTCTCACATTCTGTGTTTTGTAGCTTTGTGTGGTTTCCCACCATGTTATATATAAACCATCTTCTTTGGATGGAAACATTGTGAGTGCCGTATCTATTGTCCCCTTTGTATAGTTTAACACATTTGTCCGTCAGTCTGTCTGTCTTTGTTATTGTCATTGTGTGTCAGTCATGATTTGTCACTGTCAGTCATCACTGCCACCACTACCATCATCACCACCACTACCATCACCACTACCATCACTGCCATCACTACCATCATCACCATCACCATCACTGCCACCACTACCATCACCACTACCATCACTGCCATCACTACCATCATCACCATCACCATCACTGCCACCACTACCATCACCACTACCATCACTGCCACCACTACCATCATCACCACCACTACCATCACCACTACCATAGCCATCATCACACTACCATCATCACCATCACTGCCACCACTACCATCATCACCACCACTACCATCACCACTACAATAGCCATCATCACACTACCATCATCACCATCACTGCCACCACTACCATCATCACCACCACTACCATCACCACTACCATAGCCATCATCACACTACCATCATCACCATCACTGACACCACTACCATCATCACCACCACTACCATCACCACTACCATAGCCATCATCACACTACCATCAGCACCATCACTGCCACCACTACCATCGCCATCACCACCACCATCACTGCCATTACATCACCACCACCATTACCATCATCAGCACCATTACCATCATCACCGCCACAATCACCATTGCACCCACCACCATTACCATCATCATCATCGCCAATAGGTTACTCACAGATTTCTCCGCATCAATCCTGATCTCCAGCTGTTACAGACACAGATCCCATCAGCTCCGTGATCTCCTGAGAGATCTGACTGCTTCTCTACGCTCTCACCCCCTGCCGGCATCTCTCATAGAGGAGATCGCAGTGTGATGGAGGTGATGATGATGATGATGATGATGATGAAGGATCGCTGCCATGTATCACTCACCATCACAATTCATACTCATCCACACAGAAGTCTCTCTTCAAACACCCCTCATATATAGTATGTAGTATGATATGGTATGTAGTGTGTAATATGTGTGTAGTGAAATATATGATGTGTGGTATTGAATATAGTGTGTAATGTGTGTGTAGTTAGATATAGGATGTGTGATAGGGTGTATAGTGTGTAATGTGTGTGTAGTGAGAGATATAATGTGTGATATGGTGTATAGTGTGTAATGTGTGTGTAGTGAGAGATATAATGTGTGATATGGTGTATAGTGTGTAATGTGTGTGCAGTGAGATATATGATGTGTGATAGGGTGTATAGTGTGTAATATGTGTGTAGTTAGATATAGGATGTGTGATAGGATGTATAGTGTGTAATATGTGTGTAGTGAGAGATATAATGTGTGATATGGTGTATAGTGTGTAATATGTGTGTAGTGAGAGATATGATGTGTGATATGGTGTGTAGTGTGTAATATGTGTGTAGTGAGAGATATAATGTGTGATATGGTGTGTAGTGTGTAATATGTGTGTAGTGAGAGATATGATGTGTGATATGGTGTGTAGTGTGTAATATGTGTGTAGTGAGAGATATAATGTGTGATATGGTGTGTAGTCAGGGGCGGTCTTGGCATTTCTGGGGCCCCAAGCGAAGTTATGTCTGCCCCCCCCCCCTTCGACACGCGCTCCAAAACAATAGACCGCTGTGTGTTGCCCCCAGTAGTATATACCCCTTGTGCACTACCGCCAGTAATATATACTTCTTGTGTGCTGCCCCCAATAGTATATACCCCTTGTGTCCTGCCCCCAGTAGTATATACCCCTTGTTTGCTTCCCCCAGTAGTATATAGACCCCTGTGTGTTCCCCCAGTTACATATAGCCCCCCCGTGTGCTCCCCCAGTAGTATATAGACCTCCTGTGTGCTGCCCCAGTTGTATATAGACCCCCTGTGTACTGCCCCCAGTTGTATATACCCCCTGTGTGCTCCCCCACTAGTATATAGCCCCCCTGTGTGCTCCCTCAGTGGTATTTAGCCCCCCCTGTGTGCTCCCCCACTTGGATATAGATCTCCTGTGTGCTCCCCCACTTGGATATAGACCCCTGTGTGCTCCTCCAGTAGTATATAAACCCCCTGTGTGGTTCCCCCAGTAGTATATAGACCCCCTGTGTGCCCCACCATTATTATATAGACCCCTTGTGTGCTGCCCCAGTAGTATACAGACCCCTGTGTGCTCCCCCAGTTATATATAGACCACCTGTGTGCCTCACAAGTAGTATATAGACCCCCTGTATGTTCCCCCAGTAGAATATAGACCCCCTGTGTGCCCCACCAGTGGTATATAGACCCCTGTGTGCTCCCCCAGTAGTATATAGCCCCCCTGTGTGCTCCATCACTTGGATATAGACCCCTGTGTGCTCTCTCTCCCATACAGTATATAACACAATAAAACAAACACTGATACTCACCTGGGTCCGGGCGTCTCCTCTTCTCTTCACTCTTGTGGCCGCAGGAAGGGTTTTCCCTCCGATCACAAGAGGCCGCACTCCCCTTGTCCTGGCGCCGATGCTCCAGTGATGTCACTGGAGCGCCGGCACCACATGGACAAAGCTGCCACTTGTGACCGCAGGGAAAACCCTTCCTGCGGCCACAAGAGTGACTGACAGGAAGGGAGCCAATGTCTCCCGCCCTGTCAGTGCTGCTGCATGTAACTATGAGCGCTCATTACGAGTGCTCATAGTTACAGTTCAGATGGCAGCAGCGAGCGGGGCAGCGGCCCTGTCCAGCGGTCTTGAGCACAAGAAAGGGGAGTGGGGGCCCCCCTGGGGCCCCAAGCGATCTCTTGGGGTGCTTGGTGCCAAAGACCGCCACTGTGTGTAGTGTGTAATATGTGTGTAGTGAGAGATATGATGTATGATATGGTGTATAGTGTGTGATATGTGTGTACTGAGAGATATGGTAGATACTAGATACAATAGAGATACAAGATGTGAGGATTACTATACAGGGAGAGGGTTGTTATATCATGTGAGGGATAATATATAATAGGTGGAATATATTGTGATATGATAACTATACAGGGTGGGGGATACCATACAGCATGAGAGACCTATGATAAGTGGGATACTTTATCATATGAGAAATATTATATAATAAGGGGGATATCATATGATATGAGGGATATTATACAGCGTAAAGGATGGATGTATTTCCCTTCTCTCATAGTTCTGTGAGGCGGCTTTGTTTTGAATTCACATACAAGACATATAACCCCCCCACCCACCACCAGCACCGACCGATTCATTGCTAATTAACCAGTATGTCCCATCATATAAGTAATGAATAACTTTTACAAGCCACAGGAGATAATGAAAGGGGCGCGCCCACCGTTAACCCCATGGAGTCCTAAATCTTCTCTGCTTCCAGATGGTTCAAAAACCTATTCAGCCATTTCTTATTTAGCTGGGTGCCTACTAATATGACTGTGAGGGCTTCTCTACTGTAAGAGCGGTTATACTGTAAAGTATTCCCCCCCCCCCCCCCCCCCATAACAAGGTAGTAGTGTCAGAATCAAGAAGAAGATTAATAGAATGAATAAAAGGTATCACTTTTAAGGTGAGGATCATGAGGATAGGGAGGGCTTCTTTACTGTAAGTGTGATATAGTATGAAATATCAAAATGTAACAGGGAGTTCTTTTTTTTAAATTGAAAAAAATATTTATAAAATTTCTGAAAGCCATCACTTGGTTTTTTAAGAGGTTGATGAGTACAGGGAGGGCTTCCTTACAGCAAGAGTGATGAAACTATAAACCAGCCCACTATAACAAGGCGTAATGTCAGAATGGGTAAAACGATTTATAGATATACCAGTAGGCATGTGTAGGGGTAAAGGATCATGAGTAGAGGGAGTGCTTCTATAAAATCAGAGGGGATTTATTGCTTGTGGAAGAGACTCATACCTAGAAGGCTTCTTTACGGTAACAGTGGTTAAAATATGTAATATTCTACTATGATATAAAATAATGTAAAACTAAATAAGAAAAATTATATATATTACCATAGACACCACCTATGTGTGATGGAGAGGGTCATACGTACAGGGAGGGCTTCTTTACAGTAAGGGCAGTTACTCATGAATATCACATCATAAGAGGCTGTAATAGCAGAATTGGTAAGACGATGCATAATGGAATCAGGGGACATTAGCTGCACATGGAGAATCAATCAATACCTGAATTGCTTCTTTACAGTAAGTGTTAAGGGCATGCTGGAGCAGCATAATATTCAGCAGGATGTTGTAATGTTATGGCTGAACACGTAAGAGAAGGAATTGGCTGAAACACAGGATCGCCTCCCCGTAACCAGACACCACTTTTGGGGCACAACCAGTTGTTTCTGAGGTACATGACACTCTTGGGCAATGTCCAGGTGTCCGACAAGTGGTCATATTCTTTATGGTTATTGGCTGAAGGGCTGATGATTCAGAACAGTGTTAGGATAGGAGGAGATATCTCCAATTATACCAAGTATCACACCCTAAGAGATAAGATATCATCCCGGCAACATCAAACAGAGCGGAGCGCCAAAACACCCGGATCTGGGAAACAATGGGGCAGACAGTACAATGGAGATTCACTCTAAAGAGTCATTTTAAGCAAGTTCTAATAGTGTCCTATTATATAAGAATACTGCTCCCCAATGGTCGGTAACCTGCTGGGCTGTGATGGGTCCTTTGAGCTCTTATCACTGTGGTCCAGAGTGGAGTGATGACCCACCCGGACTATCGGTACCGCCACCAACCAAAAGGGGAAAATGACCCAAGGTGTGTAGCGGTGAGGTACAGGTGCTGGTGCAGGTGCAATGATGACTGAGTCCCAGTAAAATATATATAACGGTTTTACTATACAGTCACTGGTAATACAGGATACTTTGGCAGTAAATAACTTCTTTTGGTTCAGACTGGTGTTTCACTGGATCTGTGTTGAGATAGAATAGAGGTAGACATAGCGGTACTGGTGTAGCTTAGCGTTGAGCAGGGTAGTAGTGTGCTCTGCCGGACCTTTAGAGAGAATACTTGATAGACTGAGAAATACTTGTGCCCATGTTTTAACCACCTTCTGCCCTGTAGTGTCGGGGTACTTGTCCTATCAGGGTGACACAAGCCAATAAATTCCTTCATCACCACCTGACCTGTGAGTGGAGGGCTTTTGTGACAGGTGTCATGCAAGAAACACCCGTGGTGGGACACCACATACTCCCCCACTTGAGAAAAGTCGTCCACGGCGTAACACCTGGAGAAAAAGACTTGCACAAAAAGGTAAGGCACAGCAAGGGTTATATTACAAAATAGACATGAAAGTTTTTTTTCCTTTCACAGCAGAGCCAGGCACAAACTCTTGAACCGTTACAGCACACATGAACTTGGGCCAACAGGCCTAGTCACTGTGGTGAGTCCCTAATTTCACCTGCAGCCATACAGGGCTACTCCGTCTTCTTGATGGCTAGGGCCTCAGCCTCAGCCTGTTGAAAATCCACTCAAATAGCTTGTCCCTGTAGGTGGCACCTCTGGAGCATAACGACCCTCTGGCACTCCTCCGCTTCCCTGGGGAGATCGGGGCAGTGTCTGATTCATCAGATGAGTCCTCTTGGACTTGAGACAGGTCAGCAGCAGGAGGTGCTTACCCACTTGCAGTTGCGGACTGATCCAGTAGTAGCGGAAATGGTGCAGCACCGGTGGATGCCGGTGAATCAGATTGGTGTTTAACTGGATCTGTGCTGGGAGATACTTTAAGTGCTGAGGTAGAATAGAGGTAGATATAGCCAGGGTCGTATTAACAGCTGCTGCTGCCCTAGGCACTTAACCTGAACACGTCCCATCTTAAGGAGCGTGGGGGAGTGTGGTTTCGGCCACATGCATTTCTCTACATTGTCTGAATCACGTTTTTCATGGTTTTTAACTACTTAAAACCTAAACTGTGACTGGATAACACCGCCATACCAGACCTGACCAATACCACCATACCCCCCTTCAAAAAGAAACAAGATTTACTGCTGCTCCCTGGTGCTGCCCCCCGAAAGGTGCTGCCCTAGGCACTGGACCACAGGTGCCTACTGGTAAATACAGCCCTGGATATAGCAGTACTGGTGTAGTTTAGCATTAAGCAGTGGAGAGGAGTTTGTCATGGGGGTCCCAACCCAGGGTAATAGTGTGCTCTGCCGGAAGTTTGGAGAGAATACTTGATAGACTAAGAAATACTTGTGTCTTTGTTTGACTATATCTGACCACTTTTTACCCTGCAATGTCGGGGTACCCGTCCTATCAGGGTGACACAAGCCCCAGTCATAGTTACCTGGGTGTAGGTAAGTGTCCGAAACTATCCAGTGTCACCCACGCTGCGATATAGAGTACGTAGACCTTTCTTACAGTAGCTTTGCTCTATCCGGGTCAGTTCCTCTGTCCTAGGATACTGCCCTGCACTATATAGAGAGGTTCTATGCGTCGGCTGTAATGATCCCTGACTTGTCCTTCTCGTAGGATCTAGCACTGCATAGTTGGGATAGTTGATAGGCTGAAATACCTGTGGTGGGACTCCACATATATACCACCGGTCATTAGGGCCATATTACATGGGGGATTATTGTAGGGAGGGGGACTGATATCTCCCTGTGTAACAGGGCCAGCGATCAGCTAGAAAAACAAACAAAATCAGTGACTGTCAGTCAGAGATCCCCCATAGGCCGATGGGTAGTTGTATCAAAGGTCCAGTGCGGCACTGGTCATCAGGACTATACACTGTATATACCACCGGTCATTAGGGATGTATACTGCATATGCTACTAGTCACCAGAGCTGTACACTGAATATACCACTGGTTAAAAGGACTGCACACTGTATATACCACTAGTCACCAGGGCTGTACACTGTATATACCACTAGTCACCAGGGCTGTACACTGTATATACCGCTGTCTATTGTTCCCCATACTGGACAATGTATCGAGCACTGGTGCCCAGGTTCATACTGTATGCTGGTGGTTATATGGAGACGTGTAGCGCAGGATACTCTTCCTCTTCCTCCGTTTTATAGTCCCAATATTTACAATATTTCCCATGTCACAACAATCAGATTAGGTTTTATTTCTTCTGATACTGACTAATAGACATCAGGTGACCTTGAGAAAGCCATAAAGGTTTATGGTGACGCCCGTGATCTGCTGCCAAGCCCCATCCATGCAGATAAGGGCACAGCATATAAAGCGGATGGCTGTGGCCCCCAGGGAGAACCAGCGGAGCCCCAACATGTGGACCCGGGTGCTGTGTCTCCTGGCTCTTGTCCACATCAGTGCAGAAGTGACAGTGAAGGTAAGAGCTGCCGCCCCAGGACCCTGAACTGAGACCCTCTCCATGCACCAGGGAGATCTGGATGAGAGCAGTGCCAGGGACTGGTGACAAGAGACTGCAGGGAGCAATAATATATGGACCCCCTACCCCAATCCCCCCACCAGAACTAGTCATCCCCCAATACAAGATCTGTCCAACCTGGGGTGCTAAGAGAAGAAGAAGAGATAGATAGATAGATAGATAGATAGATAGATAGATAGATAGATAGATAGATAGATAGATAGATAGGAGATAGATAGATAGATAGATAGATAGGAGATAGATAGATAGATAGATAGATAGATAGATAGATAGATAGGAGATAGATAGATAGATAGATAGATAGATAGATAGATAGATAGATAGGAGATAGATAGATAGATAGGAGATAGATAGATAGATAGATAGATAGAAGATAGATAGATAGGAGATAGATAGATAGATAGATAGGAGATAGATAGGAGATAGATAGATAGATAGATAGATAGATAGATAGATAGATAGATAGATAGATAGATAGGAGATAGATAGATAGATAGAAGAAAGATAGATAGATAGATAGATAGATAGATGATAGATAGATAGATAGATAGATAGATAGATAGATAGGAGATAGATAGATAGATAGATAGATAGATAGATAGATAGATAGATAGATAGGAGATAGATAGATAGGAGATAGATAGATAGGAGATAGATAGGAGATAGATAGATAGATAGATAGGAGATAGATAGATAGATAGATAGATAGATAGATAGATAGATAGGACCAGTGACCGGGCTGCTGCTCTGATGTATTTTCTGTCTTCTTGCAGGTTGGAGATTTCACTTTCCCTCTGGAGACTGTAAAGAAGCTGAAGGAAATTGTGGAGGACACAGAGCTGGGAGACAACCATGTACAGCGGGACGAGATGACATCATACCAGGAGATGTGCAGCGCATTACCGGGACTGCGGGATCTGTGCGCCACCCAGCGGCCGGGCCTGATCATAGAGACTCTGCGGGGACTGGGTAATAACATGTCCTGAGTGAGACCGCCATATACTCCCTTATTCCTCACAGTTATCACCATCTCTGCTCATTGTGATGACTGGTATAGCTGTAGGGACCAGGAAAGAAATCCCTAAGTATGGTGTACTCCAAATCTCCTATACAGTGTATTATCACTCCCATCATCATCCCCGACAACAAGGAGCTCACACTCTAATCTCCTATCACACACAGTGTATCATCACTCCCATCATCATCCCCGACAACAAGGAGCTGACACTCTAATCTCCTATCACACACAATGTATCATCACTTCCATCATCCTCCCTGACCCCAGGAGCTCACACTCTAATCTCCTATCACACACAGAGTATCATCACTCCCATCATCCCTGACCCCAGGAGCTCACACTCTAATCTCCTATCACACACAATGTATCATCACTCCCATCCTCCCTGACCCCGGGAGCTGACACTCTAATCTCCTATCACACACAGTGTATCATCACTCCCATCATCCCTGACCCCAGGAGCTGACACTCTAATCTCCTATTACACACAGTGTACTATCACTCCCATCATCCCTGACCCCAGGAGCTCACACTCTAATCTCCTATTACACACAGTGTATCATCACTCCCATCATCCTCTCTGACCCCAGGAGCTCACACTCTAATCTCCTATTACACACAGTGTACTATCACTCCCATCATCCCTGACCCCAGGAGCTCACACTCTAATCTCCTATTACACACAGTGTACTATCACTCCATCACTATCCAGTGTACTATCACTCCAGGCTTTACTGTTATCTTCTGTTGTTCTGTATTGCTGTGGGTTTTCTATACTGTGCTGTATACTGCAGTCTCTTCCTGTATATACCCTGTATAATATATTATCCCTCCCCCAGAACGTGTTGCAGAAGACTTGGATGAATGTGAGATCTGCGCCTTTGCGGCCTGTTCCGGCTGCTAGCTTTCTGATTGTCCGCTGATCTGCCGGGATCCATGTTTGTTATGGAGAATCTTTTGTACCATGAAATGTCACATAATAAAGTAATAAGAATAGTAATACTAATAATAAAAGCTGAAGTCTTCTCATACATTGTCTGTATTGTCTGCGGCAAAGAATGACCCCCACTCCATGCCTGAGTGACAAATATTAAAGGGGTTGTCCAGCGCTACAAAAACATGGCCACTTTCCTCCTACTGTTGTCTCCAGATTGGGTGGGGTTTTGAAACTCAGTTCCATTGAAGTAAATGGAGCTTAATTGCAAACTGCACCTGAACTGGAGACAACAGTAGGGGGAAAAGTGGCCATGTTTTTGTAGCGCTGGATAACCCCTTAAGGCTACAAACCCATTTGGCGGGTCTGCAGCGAGTCCCCTCGCTGCGTATTTGCAGCGCGAGTCGCTGCAGATCCCGGCCCTATACTTTTAATAGCAGACAAACACGCAGCAGGGATGTACATCCCTGCTGCGAGTTTGTCTGCAGCCCACCCCATTAACCCCCCGGTTCCAGGTGAAGTATATGCTCCAGCCAGCCGCCCGCAGCCCCGGCCGCCCGATCTCCCCCCCGCAGCACCGATCGCACACCCCCCCGCAGCACCGGCCGCTCGATCGCCCCCCGGCAGCACCGATCGCCCCCCTGCAGCCCTGACCGCCCGATCGCCCCCCCCCCCGATGGGGGCTGCAGGGGGGCGATCGGTGCTGCCGGGGGGGGACGATTGGGGGGGGCGTGCAAGCGATCGGTGCTGCGGGGGGGGCGTGCGATCGGTGCTGCGGGGGGGCGATCGGGCGGCCGGGGCTGCGGGCGGCTGGCTGGAGCATATACTTCACCTGGTCCCCGCTCCGGCTTGCTGAAGTCATCGGCTGTATCCCAGTTTTTCAGGCGGTCCTCCAGCTGTATCCACCCTCTCCACGGAGCCGGCAGACTGCGGTAGTCAGAAGCAGAGAGTTCAGGTTCATACAAACCCGAACCTCGGCAGGTTCACACATCTCTAGTAGTGACCCACCTGGACTTTTGGCACTGCCACCCACAGAAAGGGGAAATGTCCTAAGGAGTGTGTATATACTGTGTTGGTGCAGGACGAAGAATCACAGAGTCTCTTTACCATAAATAAAATCTTGTTTACTCTGAAGGTACTTGTGTGCAGCAGAACATACAGCCTTACATTGACAGAGTACTTTATATTTGATAGGACACTTAGAGTTTATAGGCTTCTAGTAACTTTGCTCTATCCGGATCAGTTCCTAGCTTTCTGCCTTTGTGCATACTGTCCTGCATTGTGACTCTCCTAGTCCACAGCGTGGGTTGAGATAATATCTGACTTGTCCTCTCCTGTAAAGGTTTTAACACTGCATAGTGCTAAATAAGGTTACTTGAAGAGAAACTGTTAGGTGCATCTTGGCTCTACAGAGTCTAGTGACCAAAGACCTCATACCAAGATTGGGGACCTGGCAGAGGGCCAGGGCCCAAAAGAGCCACTGTAGGGAGTGTTCTAGCTTGCGTTCTTCCCCTACAAAGTCCAATACCAAAAGACACACACTTCCTCTACCCACGTGATTTCCTATCTACAGCTCCCTGTAAGGTGCGCTGTGAATGGGTTAAGAGTCCATAAAGAAGAAGTAAAGAAAGAGATGATAGGACAGAAGAAGAAGACATTTTCATTGGTTCACAGATCCATGTGACATATAAGCAAACAATAACTCTTTCCATACTTCAGCTGTGCAGCAACTAAGTACTCATACTTACAATAGTGACATCCTGTGGCGAAACTCTATTACTACATCACCACTTACCAGAAAGTAAAGGCTTTTGCGAGGGGTTTAACCAATAGTAACACCTGTGGTGGGACACCACAAGTATACAGTATAGTATAAAGAATAATACACACAGCAATATGCTGGACACATACAGAGCAGTACAGAGAAGCTGCATTATTAGCAAACTTGGGCTGAGGAACTGCTCCAAGCGTCATGTAAAGGGACAAAAACATCAGACGTCTCCTTCTTGGATGATAAATCCCGGAGTAATAATGGGGGCCCAGTGTGATATCTGGGGCCACATCTCACCTACATATACACCACGATATAGTAGCTCTCTGTGTGTTCAGCACCAGCACTATTTGGGTAGATACCTCATGGGAGGTGGATCTCTGATTACATCACAATGTCACCGCCCTCATACAGTGCACAGCGCGGGATAGAAGTCCGGCCCATGAGGAGGAGAAGGATTGTGTCTTTTACAGTCAGTAACACATGACACGAGTCAGTGGAAAGTCTGTGTTTTATTATACACACATACATACAGAATACATGGGGTACTTATATCAGAGACAGGGGTATGGGGGCGACAAAATGCCCCGATGGAGTAAACTGCCCCTAGGAAGGTATCGCCCAGATTATGGGCAAATGTTGTGGATTAGGGGTCATTCACATCACGCTTGTGCTTTCTGAGATGGATACATGTCTAAGTGGCGTGTTGACATATCTGTGCATGTACAGGCACGGTCCTCTTAGTTTTAGTGGCCCAGATGGCTAAGCTAGTGACTATGTGTGGGTCATCTTCCAAGTCTATATAGGGATAATAATAGACTCAAAAGTGTGGTCTGCTCCGATTTTGGATTCTAGTAAAAAATATACGCTTCTAAAATGACTCAAACATCACTAAAGCACATCATCCGGGCCACTGAAATCATTGGGGTCTCTGGCACGCCTCAGAGGGCACAAACACGGTGTAAACCCTGCGTAACACTGCGTATGTGGTGGTGTCTCACCCCATGTAAAAGGGCCACGAGGATCTGGTTGTGAATATAATTGTGGGTGTAGAGGTAGATATGGCTGTGGATACGGTTGTGGGCTACAGGAGGATATAACTGGCTGTTGATATGGCTGGATATGGTTGTGGACATACTGTAGCTGTGGCTATTGTTGTAGCGGTATATCTATGTATGTCTGTGGATAGAGCTGAGGATATGACGGTGGATATAGAGGTGTATAGAGGTGTATATGGGGTTGGATGTGACACGTGTAATATCGCCAGCAGCGAGCGGGGTACGAGGAGCAAGCGAGCCCTGACAGCGCTTGTTTGCTCCTCTGCATCGCCCCAGGCAATAGGGGTTTAAAACTAAGCTGAAACTTCCTGTTGTGTCTGTGTTGATAAGAGGAGGATGCTGTACAGCAACCTATACAGCATTGCAGCATCATGTGACACCAGTAGATAGAGGAGACAATAGCAGCTCCCTGTGGAATGACCTCTTCACAGGTCACAGAGCGCGCTCACTAATGTCTCTCATTCATCTCAAGGGGACAGAGTCTGTCTATTGTAGTCTATGTCCATGAGTCTTGCTGTAAAGCATGTCACTAAATACTGTTAAAAACAGCATAAGCAAGATGGCAGCCCCCATAACAATGTACAAAAAGTACAACCAGAAAATAGAAATGGATTCGAACAACATTCTGTATCTGATTAATC
Source organism: Dendropsophus ebraccatus (assembly GCF_027789765.1). Classification (NCBI taxonomy): domain Eukaryota; kingdom Metazoa; phylum Chordata; class Amphibia; order Anura; family Hylidae; genus Dendropsophus; species Dendropsophus ebraccatus. The sequence goes on from NC_091465.1 coordinate 85,423,954, forward strand.
AATAAAAGAAAATTTAGGTGACACATGTCCTTTAAATGTCCTGGTGGGACTGGTTCTATTTCACCAAATCTTTGTGAGTCCAGATGAGATGCTCAGATGTCACAGTCCAGATGAGACTGCCTCCTTGTCACAGTTGAGATGAGATTTCTTCCATGTCACGATCCTGGTGAGTCCAGATGAGATGCTTAGATGTCACAGTCCAGAGGAGACTGCCTCCATGTCACAGTCGAGAAGAAGTAAAAGAAATATTCCAGGGAGATCTTCAGAGAAGTGGTGGTCACCAACAGCCGGGACAGGCAGGGTTGGCGCAGATTTCACATTCATCATCAACAGCTGCTACTATAAGAAAATCAGTTCTGAGTTAGATATGACGGGAAATGTGAGAGGTCATCGACTGTCCTTGACTACCCTCCGCTGCCTGACATGTGACAGGTCACTGACTGTTCTCCACCAACCTCCGCTGCCTGACATGTGACAGGTCACTGACTGTTCTCCACCAACCTCCGCTGCCTGACATGTGACAGGTCACTGACTGTTCTCCACCAACCTCCGCTGCCTGACATGTGATAGGTCACAGACTCTTCTCCACCAACCTCCGCTGCCTGACATGTCAGAAGTCACTGACTCTTGTCTACCACTCTTCACTGCCTGACAAGTGACAGGTCACAGACTGTTCTCCACCAACCTCTGCTGCCTGACATGTGATTGGTCACAGACTCTTCTCCACCAACCTCCGCTGCCTGACATGTTACAAGTCACTGACTCTTGTCTACCACCCTCCACTGCCTGACATGTGATAGGTCACAGACTGTTCTGTGAGATGTATTGTTGCTATTGGCAACCTTAGACAGTCTGTATTAGGGCCTATGTATTTGCTGCTCTTCCTTAGCTCTCTTGTAGTGGTATTGTTTTCTGCTATGTATTTATTTAATATGTTGTAATGTATTAATTCCTAATAATACAAGTGTTGAGCTTGATTAGTGCTCCTCCCCTGCAACCTATCACACTCTAGTGATTGGCCAGGGGAAAGCTAGCTCCGCCCACCTTTTACCCAGAAGGGCTGTGCGGTCTCCTCAGTGACAGTTGGTAGTCTGGCATTGCCAGAGTCACATCTAACCTCCCTACGTCACCTCAGTAATCCTGTCAGACTCCATCCTCAGCCCCCTAACCTGTTTCCAGTCAGCCATAAGGACTTATATGTGTCTTCTAAGTCTCAGCAGGACATCCTCTGTATTTATTAGTGCCTGCTGTCAGATTGGTGAAGTGATAGAGGGTCTTCCATTCACCGTCCACATCTTCCTGGCTTCCAAGTCAGTGTGTCCATGCGTCTTAATCCTACATGATAGTGAGCGTCAACAGCGTCAAGTCTCTTCAGTAACTTCAAGTACCTATTCACACGTATAAAGGCAGAAAGCTATGAAGTCTCTGGAACAGGTCTGTCTCTTTGAAATACTATTTATCCACCAAGTCTAAGCTATAGTAACCAAGGTAACCCTCCCCCTGAAGCAAAGGACTCTGATCAAGCCAACAGTTTGCCATCATCAGACGCCCCTGTATTGGATTGTACATAGTTATCCTTCAAGTAAAGTCTTGATATACTTTCACCGCTATTGTGTGAAGACTTTTATTAAAAATTATATGTCCCTGCGTGTATGCTGAAGAAGACAAGGGCCCCAGCACCCTCGGACCCCACCGTGACAGGAAGGTTTCAGAAGGTGAGCCCTAAGGTTGCACTACACCACCCAGCAACACAACCCCTCAGCATATTACAATAATACCACAAAAGGGACATTATAATAGGTCACAGACTGTTCTCCACCACCCTCTGCTGCCTGACATGGGATAAATCACAGACTGTTCTCCACCAACCTCCGCTGCCTGACATGTGACAGGTCACAGACTGTTCTCCACCAACCTCTGCTGCCTGACATGGGATAAGTCACAGACTGTTCTCCACCAACCTCCGCTGCCTGACATGTGACAGGTCACAGACTGTTCTCCACCAACCTCTGCTGCCTGACATGGGATAAGTCACAGACTGTTCTCCACCAACCTCCGCTGCCTGACATGTGACAGGTCACAGACTGATTCCACCAGCCTCTGCTGCCTGACATGGGATAAGTCACAGACTGTTCTCCACCAACCTCTGCTGCCTGACATGTGACTGGTCACTGACTGTTCTCCACCAACCTCTGCTGCCTGACATGTGACTGGTCACTGACTGTTCTCCACCAACCTCTGCTGCCTGACATGTGAAAGGTCACTGACTCTTGTCTCCCACTCTTCACCGCCTGATATGTGACAGGTCATCAACTGTCCTCTACCACCCTCTGCTGCCTGACATGTGACAGCTCATCGGCTGTCCTTCACCACCCTCCACTGCCTGACATGTGAGAGATCACCGACTGTTCTCCACCACCCTCTGCTTCCTGACATGTGACAGGTCAACATCTGTCCTCCACCATCGTCCACTGCCTGACATGTGACAGTTCACCGGCTGTCCTCAACCACCCTCTGCTGCCTGACATGTGACAGGTCACCGGCTGTCCTCCATTACCACCCTCTTCTGCCTGACATGTGACAGGTCCCCGGCTGCCCTCCATCACCCTTCCCTGCCATGTGACAGGTCACCGCCTGTCCTTTACCAGCCTCTCCTGCCTGACATGTGACAGGTGATGGCTGCAATCCCCTGCCTGACATGTGACAGGTCACAGGCTGTCCTCAAACCCCCTTCACTGCCAGAATGTGAGAGGTCACCGGCTGTCCTCCACCACCCTCCCCTGTCTGACATGTGACAGGTCACAGGCTGTCTTCAACCACCCTCCGCTGCCTGACATGTGACAGCTCACTGGCTGTCCTTCACCACCCTCCCCTTTCTGACATGTGACAGGTCACAGGCTGTCTTCAACCACCCTCGGCTGCCGGAATGTGAGAGGTCACCGACTGTCCTCCACCATCCTCCCCTGCCAGACATGTGACAGCTCACCGGCTGTCCTCCACCACCCTCCCCTGCCTGACCTGTGACAGCTCACTGGCTGTCCTCCACCACCCTCCCCTGCCCGACATGTGACAGCTCACTGGCTGTCCTCCACCACCCTCCCCTGCTGGACATGTGACAGCTCACTGGCTGTCCTCCACCACCCTCCCCTGCCCGACATGTGACAGCTCACTGGCTGTCCTCCACCACCCTCCCCTGCCCGACATGTGACAGCTCACTGGCTGTCCTCCACCACCCTCCCCTGCCCGACATGTGACAGCTCACTGGCTGTCCTCCACCACCCTCCCCTGCCCGACATGTGACAGCTCACTGGCTGTCCTCCACCACCCTCCCCTGCCTGACATGTGACAGCTCAATGGCTGTCCTCCACCACCCTCCCCTGCCCGACATGTGACAGCTCACCGGCTGTCCTCCACCACCCTCCCCTGCCCGACATGTGACAGCTCACTGGCTGTCCTCCACCACCCTCCCCTGCCTGACATGTGACAGCTCACTGGCTGTCCTCCACCACCCTCCCCTGCCTGACATGTGACAGCTCACTGGCTGTCCTCCACCACCCTCCCCTGCCTGACATGTGACAGCTCACTGGCTGTCCTCCACCACCCTCCCCTGCCTGACATGTGACAGCTCACTGGCTGTCCTCCACCACCCTCCCCTGCCTGACATGTGACAGCTCACTGGCTGTCCTCCACCACCCTCCCCTGCCTGACATGTGACACTCACTAGTTGTCCTTTAGGACCCTCCCCTGCCTGATATTTGACAAGTCCCCAGGTGTCCTCCAGGACCCTCCTCACTTATTGTAAGATTCTCTTTGATGCCTATAACAACCAATCACAGGTTAGCTTTAATTTTACCAGAGCAACGTGAGAAATAAAAGCTGAGCTCTGATTGGTTGCCATGGGCAACATCCCATTAGAATCTTATTAAAAGACAGCACCATAAACCTCTTGTTCTCTCTTAATGAATTATAGGATTACAGTGGCAGGGTGCCAGCCTGGCACTTTCCCTGACTGCCAGTGCCTGGTAATCTGAGGGCACCTCCATACACCCTGTGTGCACTAACTCACCACAAATCACAGCAAAACTTGAACTACAAGATGTGCAGGACCTTTGGTGACATCATAGTCACATGACAAAGGTCCTTCATCAAAGTGAGGAGGAGTGGAGCTGCACCTGGTGACGGGGAATCAGGTCACATGATCACAGGCTGAAGGGGAGGAGTCTAACCCTAATGCTGCTCTATGGAAGTAAAAGAAGTGAAGATACCGATGCTCATAGTGCTGAGGAAGAAGGTAAGAAGTGGGCAAGAGCGATCAGAGAGACGGTGTACATGATTACTATGAGGTAATTATCCCTGTATTACAGTATACCATATGTGAGGGGTATCAGATCTTACCCAGTGATACATCTGATATTATTATGAGGTGCTTATATATTATATGTGATATATATGATATTATGAGGTAATTATCTGTATATTATATGTGAGGGGGTATCAGATATTAGTGATACATCTGATATTATTATGAGGTAATTCTCTGTATATTACTGTATATTATATATGAGGTGTTATCAGATATTACCCAGTGATATCTGTGATATTATTATGAGGTAATTCTCTGTATATTATATGTGAGGGGGGATCAGATATTACTCAGTGATGCATGTGATATTATGAGGTAATTATCTGTATATTAAAAATAAAAATAATAATAGAATAAAAACGTGATACAAAAGTCACATTTATGGAAATGTGGTACAGGTGAAAACTACAGATCATGGTTGAGATGTGTAACGCAGCCCTAGCGACAGCAGTCTGGGGAGAATTATAAGAACTTCTTACACCGGCTGACTGAGTATATAACGCTCCACTGACTGAGGATATAATGTCTGCCCAGACCCCACAGACCGAGAAGCATTTATTGCCCCCATGGGCTGTCTGTTATGCGGATATCAATCTAACTAAATAATTGAACACACAGCATCAGATCTGCTGCAGATCCTGTACGTGTGAATGGACCTTAAAGGGGAAAAGGACCCTACTCATTGGCCTAAAATGTACACGAGATTGGGAAAGGGGAAAAACATTTTCAGTCAAAATCAAGCAATGGCAATGTGACACTGATCGTGGTGTTCAAGCCATTAAACATTTTGGGGCGGTTTTATAGTTTTTTTTTTAAGCAGATGGTACTTTTTATGGGCTGCTCAAAATTATACGATTGTTGCTTTAAAATTGTCATTAGGCGCAAGTGCATTGATTAATGCATTGTTTGGCTAAAAAACTAGGGTAGGAGTGGAGGAGTGCTGCACAATTTTTTGTGCAAAAACTGAAAAATCACACATAATAAAGCTACTAACAAATGAGCTAACAAGAAAACAGACCCTCTTCGAGCGTAAAAAGCTAAATTTGCACCCGGCTCAAACTGCTCAAGAGTTGCGCAAAGAAAATGGGCAAATTTTGTATTGGGGGGGGGGGGGGGGGGGTTAACACTGTATTAAACTTTTTTTTTAGTTAAAAAATACTTGCCGCCATCCACAGGTTAGGTGACAAGTATAAGATTGCTGGGGTCTGACCTCTGTACCCCAAGGGATCTCTCTATCAGCGCATGACCCATGGCTATGAAGCCCCCAGAGAGAACCAAGTCATTGCACTCAGCTCTTTCTGACGGCTCCATAGAGAATAAAAAAGAAGCTGTGGGTCATGCGCTGATGGCAACAATGGCCGTAGTTTTAGTGCAGCGGAACACAGCCTATTAAGTTATGGGATCCCGGCCGGAGCGTACACACATTGTACACGCTCCGACTGGGATCCCATACGCCGCAAACAACTGACATGTCAGTTTTCTGCAGCCGGAATTAAGTGAAGACCTGTCAGTTCACACAGTGAAGCGAGCGGCTCCGGCCGCTTGCTTCACTGTGTTGTGGGAGGTTCTGATGCGGGCGCGTGCTGATGTGCCCGCATCAGAACCCTGCGGCCGAATGATCCGGGCAGAGAACGGCCGGTCTCTATACGTAGTGTGAACATAGCCTTAGGGTATGTTCACACTGAGCAAAAACGGTGGAATCCCACCATGCTCAGTGTCTCGCTGTAAGTGAATGAGAGGGCTCCGCTCAAAGAAGTGACATGTGGCGGCTGCGGAGGAGTGCGCGCTTTGCTATAGACGGACTATAGGACGCTGAGACAGGCGGGACTCCGCCTGTTTTACACGTATAGGATCTGCAGCAGATTTGCTGGTGCAGAATTGATGCTGTGTTCAGTTATTTTGATCAAATCTACTGCGATACGGTGTGTGTGTGAAGCTACCCTTACTATATATTATACGTGAAGGGTTATAAGATTACATGCGATACATATGATATTATTATGAGGTAAGTGATCCCTCTATTACTGTACATTATATTTAAAGGGATTATCAGTAGAGATGATCGAACAAGGCCGAAGTTCAGGTTCATATGAGCCTGAACCATCGGCTTTTGACTCCCGTTGCCTTCCCGTTCTGTGGGGAAGGTGGGGACAGCCCGAATACTGTCTGGAAAACAGGGATACAGCCTATTACAGCCCATTACATTACATAGGCTGTATCCTTGTTTTCCAGGCAGTACTCAGGCTGTCTCCACCTTTCCCACAGAACGGGAAGGCAGCAGGAATCAAATGCCGATGATTCAGGTTCGTACGAACCTGAACTTCGGCCCTGTTCAATCATCTCTAATTATCAGGTATTATGCAGTGATACATGTGATATTATTACACGGTAATTGATGAGCGTTATTATTACAAGGTAAGTGATGAGTGAACTTGATGAATGTTTGGCTTCATCTGAACCCAACATTCTGCTCATCACTAGTGAGGGGTTGTCAAACATTACCCAGTTATAGACGTGATATTATTATGAGCTAATGATTTCTATATTACTGTATATAATGTGCAAGGGTTATCTCTGTGTCTCCTGTTACCTCCCTCCTCACCCTGTAGCAGTGCCTGTAGCAGTATCTCCCCCCCGACCCTGTAGCAGTGCCTGTAGCAGTAACCCCGCCCTTCTTCCTGGTCCTGTAGCAGTGCCTGTAGCAGTAACCCCGCCCCCCTTCCTGGTCCTGTAGCAGTGCCTGTAGCAGTAACCCCCCACCCCCGACCCTGTAGCAGTGCCAGTAGCAGTAACCCCCCTTCCTGGTCCTGTAGCAGTGCCTGTAGCAGTAACCCCCCATCCCCACCCCCGACCATGTAGCAGTGCCTGTAGCAGTAACCCCGCCCTCCTTCCTGGTCCTGTAGCAGTGCCTGTAGCAGTAACCCCGCCCCCCTTCCTGGTCCTGTAGCAGTGCCTGTAGTAGTAACCCCCCACCCCCGACCCTGTAGCAGTGCCAGTAGCAGTAACCCCCCTTCCTGGTCCTGTAGCAGTGCCTGTAGCAGTAACCCCCCATCCCCACCCCCCGACCTTGTAGCAGTGCCTGTAGCAGTAACCCCCCCCCTTCCTGGTCTTGTAGCAGTGCCTGTAGCAGTAACCCCGCCCTCCTTCCTGGTCCTGTAGCAGTGCCTGTAGCAGTAACCCCGCCCCCCTTCCTGGTCCTGTAGCAGTGCCTGTAGCAGTAACCCCCCACCCCCGACCCTGTAGCAGTGCCAGTAGCAGTAACCCTCCCTTCCTGGTCCTGTAGCAGTGCCTGTAGCAGTAACCCCCCATCCCCACCCCCCGACCTTGTACCCGACCTTGTAGCAGTGCCTGTAGCAGTAAACCCCCCTTCCTGGTCTTGTAGCAGTGCCTGTAGCAGTAACCCGCCCTCCTTCCTGGTCCTGTAGCAGTGCCTGTAGCAGTAACCCCCCATCCCCACCCCCGACCCTGTAGCAGTGCCTGTAGCAGTAACCCCCCCTTCCTGGTCCTGTAGCAGTGCCTGTAGCAGTAACCCCCCATCCCCACCCCCCGACCTTGTACCCGACCTTGTAGCAGTGCCTGTAGCAGTAACCCCCCCTTCCTGGTCTTGTAGCAGTGCCTGTAGCAGTAACCCCCCCCCCCCCGACCCTGTAGCAGTGCCTGTAGCAGTAACCCCCCACCCACAGCCCCCCGACCCTGTAGCAGTGCCTGTAGCAGTAACCCGCCCTCCTTCCTGGTCCTGTAGCAGTGCCTGTAGCAGTAACCCCCCATCCCCACCCCCGACCCTGTAGCAGTGCCTGTAGCAGTAACCCCCCCTTCCTGGTCCTGTAGCAGTGCCTGTAGCAGTAACCCCCCATCCCCACCCCCCGACCTTGTACCCGACCTTGTAGCAGTGCCTGTAGCAGTAACCCCCCCTTCCTGGTCCTGTAGCAGTGCCTGTAGCAGTAACCCCCCACCCCCGACCCTGTAGCAGTGCCTGTAGCAGTAACCCGCCCTCCTTCCTGGTCCTGTACCAGTGCCTGTAGCAGTAACCCCCCATCCCCACCCCCGACCCTGTAGCAGTGCCTGTAGCAGTAACCCCCCCTTCCTGGTCCTTTAGCAGTGCCTGTAGCAGTAACCCCCCATCCCCACCCCCCCGACCCTGTAGCAGTGCTTGTAGCAGTAGGAGCTATATGTTATAGGGCAGTGATTTTCAACCAGTGTGCCGCGGCACATGGTCGGGTGTGCCGCGGGGAAAGTTCCCCAAACTATGGTGCCCCTGTGTTTTGTTCACCGGCAATGCGCAGCGATCAGTGGCGGATTATAATGTGGGCGGTTGCGTGGTGCGCTGCAGCGCACCACACTCCTGTTCTCCGCTGATTGGAGGCCAGTAGGTGAGGCGGACATCAGCGGCGACCATCTCGGAGGAGGTGAGGAGGAGGGGGGGGGGAGAAACCTGGGGATGGGGGAGAGAAACAGCGGAGAGAAGCAGGGGGGAGAGAAGTTTGGTGGAGAAAAGCAGGGGGGAGAGAAGTTTGGTGGAGAGAAGCATGGGGGAGAGAAGCACAGGAGAGAAGCAGGGGGGAGAAGTTTGGTGGAGAAAAGCACAGGAGATAAGTATGGTGGAGAGAAGCACAGGAGATAAGCATGGGGGAGAGAAACACAGGAGGGAAGCATGGGGGAGAGAAGCACAGGAGAGAAGCAGGGGGAGAAGTATGGTGGAAAGAAGCACAGGAGAGAAGTAGGGGGAGAAGTATGGTGGAGAAAAGCACAGGAGATAAGTATGGTGGAGAGAAGCACAGGAGATAAGCATGGGGGAGAGAAACACAGGAGAGAAGCATGGGGGAGAGAAGCACAGGAGAGAAGCAGGGGGAGAAGTATGGTGGAAAGAAGCACAGGAGAGAAGTAGGGGGAGAAGTATGGTGGAGAAAAGCACAGGAGATAAGTATGGTGGAGAGAAGCACAGGAGATAAGCATGGGGGAGAGAAACACAGGAGAGAAGCATGGGGGAGAGAAGCACAGGAGAGAAGCAGGGGGGAGAAGTTTGGTGGAGAAAAGCACAGGAGATAAGTATGGTGGAGAGAAGCACAGGAGATAAGCATGGGGGAGAAAAACACAGGAGAGAAGCATGGGGAGAGAAGCACAGGAGAGAAGCACGGGAGAGAAGCATGGGGAAGAGAAGCACAGGGGGGAGAAGAAAACAGGCCCAGGTTTCACACTGAGTGAGTATAAATACATTTAGAATCTATATTATTAACTATATGTATGATATGTACTGTTTTAGTGTCATTTTGTGCCATTTTGGTTGGTGGTGTGCCCCGGGATTTTTTAAGTATAAAAAGTGTGCCGCGGTTCAAAAAAGGTTGAAAATCACTGGTATAGGGGACCTGTCACCAGAGTACGCTGCCCTATTTATAGCTGCGTGTAATAATGTTTGGCTGCTGGGCTTGTAAACTGAGGAAATGATGTGCAGTCCAGTTAATAGCTTTCAGCACATAGTTATGACATAGTTATACTCTTCCCGCTGCTGACCCCAATCCGTTGACCTGTGATTGGTGGCGGCTGTATATCCATCTGCATGTACAGCAGATATTAGTGTAGCCGCAACACAATCCTATCATTATAATATTCTGCAGGCTAGGAGCTCCTGTCTTGTTGTGTAGGATGGGACAATGTAACCCTAGTAATGGATTGTAACGTCCTTAGATCCTCGATAACTCAGGGATTAGACCAGAGGATGTGTGCGCCATCAGTCAGAATATCTCTCATGAATGCATTAGGATTTTACTTTCTTAGTAATAAATATGATTGGATCATTTGCTTTCAGTGTTGGAAAATGCAAAAATATATTCCTCACCATACATTGTCCATGGGGAAAAGGTTGACAATTAGTTCTGTATGCAGTAAGCAGTCAAACAATATGACTAGCATGTGCCAGAGTCTTCCTGTTTATGGACAGCTGTATATAGGGGACTGTATATAAGGGACTCGCTCAGTATGGTGGAGACCTGAAAACCTCATTATTATACACCAGATCCCCGGATTACCATGTTATAATATACTGTCGAACTTACTGAAGACCATGTACTATACTTACCGAGCTTGACAAAGATGTCTGAAGCATCATCCTCCACACACACCACATGGAATTCCTCTGGAAGATTTGGGTTATCGCATGCTTCACTGGCGGCGTTATTCAGGTCCTCTCCTTCTCCATGTAGCACTTCCTTTAACTTCAGGACCGATTCCACCAAAAAGGTGAACTTTCCAACCTAGAAGGGAGAAGTGTCCATCATATGCCTGACCTCTGTATAAGACAGCAAGGGTGTTGTGTACGTTGTGTTCTCTAAGACAATGGTTTATGTATAACACAAGGTTTTTCTGTATGTCATGTAAACAGTACAACATTGTATGATGTTATTACTCATCCTACCTATGTTCTTATGTTCAGTTTACCTACTACGATTTATTTAACCCTTTAACATATTTAATGATTTACATCAGATCCCCCATTCCCCTTCTTCCCTCCTGCAGCATAAATGTCCTCCGTTTCCTTTTTTTCCTTTTGCAACATATAGATAAAGGTTTCAATCATGTCCTTTCCTTCAGACTATACTAATTCACATCCTAAAGTCTTTACTGATATGTCCACCACTTTTGCAGGTCATCTTTTGACCCTATTTTATATTTATGAAAATATTTTTATAGGCATGAATACAGTATTGAAGATCTCCCCCACCCTAATTTACCCATCATGTTTATAGAAATAACTTTCTATGACATCCTTCTATAGTTTGAGGTATAATATATCTCTTCTGGAGGAATAGCTCTTTATGATTTCTATAGAAATAACTGTATGATATCCTTTTCTAGTTATTATGCATCCTGTGTATAGAAATAGCTCTTTATGATGTTGCCATTTAGTTATTACACAGTTTGTATGACATCCTCCGATAATCGTGCATTTTGTTTATTGAAACCGTTGTATATCTTCCTCCTCCTAAGCTCCTCTAGTTACTTTGCATTTATTTTATCATAGTAAGGCTATGTTCACACAACGTAAGTTCCGTGGGAATCACGGCCGTTTTTACAACGGCCCTGATTTCCACGGAACTTACGTACTGCTGCCTTCTGAGGGAATCCCAGGCAGAGTGTATACACATAGTATACACTCCACCCCGGGACCCCTAGCGGCGCTGTAGAAAACTTAGCGGCCGCAGAAAACCCTGTCAGTGCACACTATGGAGTGAGTGGCTCTGGCCGCACACTCCATAGTGTGCTGGGTGGAGGTCTGATGCGGGCGCGCACGAATGCGCCCACATCAGAACACTGCGGCGCTAAAGATCATCTTGATGATCTTTTCTGAGACCGTCTGTTCCGTGACCTGGCCGGGTCCCTTACGTAGTGTGAACATAGCCTAACTCTGTATGACATACTATACTAGTTATTACACTTTCTGTCTATGTTGTCATTCACTAGTTATTATGCATCATATTTAAAGGGTCACTGTCGTGAATTGTTTTTTTTTTTTGCAGAAATCAATAGTACAGGGGATTTTAAGAAACTTTGTAATTGGGTTTATTAGCCAAAAATTATTTTTATCATGAAAAAGCAGTTTGAAGCTCTCCCCCTGTCTTCATTGATCTCCTATGGAGAGAGAGAAATAAGAAACCAAAACAGGACAACAAAGAGTTAATTTAAAGCTACATCAGGGCTCTCTGCTCTGACAGTCACCAGGGACCTATCTGACCTCTGAGTAGTGCTCTGAAGAGCTCCCCCCCCAATCCTTTGTTCTCTGTTTTCTGCTGTTGACATTTCTGCTCCGTCTCTTTTCCCCCCTCCCCTCTTCATAGAACAAACAGGATGCTCTAATTGAGATTTCCTGAATCTGAGCAGTGGATGACAAAAAGGAGAGGAGGGGGGGGGAGACTGGGGAAAGTCTTTTTAAATGCAGATAATGGCATATTTGGCTAATAAACCCAATTACAAAGTTTCTTAAAATCGCCTGGACTATTGATTTCTGCCAAAAAAAATTCACGACAGTGACTCTTTAAGGAATAAACACTATAGGTATTTTGTATGTATTGTATATCCTTTTTGTCTATAGTACTTTATATGCTCTAGGTATATCATCTTTAGGAATAATTCTGCGTGATGCCTTTTTGTGGTTATTAGGCATCCTTTCTGTAGGAATAACTGTGCATGATGTCCTCCGCTAGTTATAACACATCCCGTCGACGAGAATAACTTTTCGATGACATTCATACTAGTTGTTACACATCCTCTCTATATGAATAGCAAAAATGTATGACATCTCTTTCTAGTTTTTGTGCCTCCTAAGCGCATGATAACTATTTATCATCTGTCTGTAGATGTTATACATCCTGTCTATATTAAATACCTGTAAATAATGTCCTTATGTTCATATACCATATTCCTGCAAGCATCCCATCTATATAATGACATCCTCTAGTTTTTGCGCATTGCTTATATTGGAGTAACTTTAGACAACATTGTACTCTACTTCTTACGCATCCCTCCTAGTGGAATAACATTGCACAAAATTATTTTCTTCTTATTTCACGTCTTTTTAGTGAACAAACTTTGTGTGATGTTTTCATCTTTGTATTACACATCCTATTTACAAGTATATACATGTATGACGTCTATAGGAATAACACTTTAAGATCCCATTTATAGAAATAATGGTGTATGACATCCTTCCCTAATTATTACGCATCCAGTCTACAGGAATAACCCTGTATGACGCCAGTACTGTGTTACTTGACTATTCTTCAGTAATGTGAGCCCCCACAGGTCACGTCTTTCGCGATCCCTGGCCCCCCCAGCTCCTTTTCTCTGCCCTTACTAGAAATAGATTGGATTTTACTTTATATTTGGTTGCATTAGGCACTGGACTCCCTCCCTGCTTATAGAATAATATCTGGAGTAATACTGACCTGTATCTTTCTTGCTTTTTTTGCTGGGACTCCGGGGAGCAATAGTAAAAGGACACAGAGCAGAACACAGGACCTCATTGTGGACGTAGCGTTTGAGCTCAGTCTATGGCAATCCTGGGTGTCTGCACTGCGCACCTGTAGACTGGGTTTTCCTTCATAGGAAAGTTACTTATAAACTGCTTAACCCCTTCATGTCTGTGATGCTTAGAAAGTTATTACATATTTCTGAGAGTGGGATGAGACAATTCAGTAGAGATAACAAAGTCTCCGCACCATCGCTGTCACCCCACCTTCTAATCACATATCAAGATAAGATAGGTCATACCACCAAGCCTCACCCTTTTGTGGAAGCTTGAGGCAATTGTTTTATCACATTTTTCTGTCTCGTGTATTATCTTTATTATTTCTACCCATTTACATGTAGATAGAGATGAGCGAATTTACAGCACTAGCGAAGTGAAGCACTTGATTATCTCTGCAATCCGCTCATCGGCCGGCTGCCTTTAACTCACTGCCGCTTCTCCCGGGTGCTGGCTCCAGTCCTAAGAAACTTCTTCCAGTTTCCCAGGACTAGATCCAGCTTTTCCAGGCACCCGGGCGACACGGAGCTGCAGTGCCAAAGAGACGGCTAATAAGCGGATTGCAGGGATGACCAAGTGCTTCGCCTCGTCATTGCTGTAAATTCGCTCATCTCTACATGTAGACCTTTCACTATCAGTATTTCTGCTGGTCACTCTTCTGCATTTACACAGAGAAATTATCACCACGCTTACATGACTATGAATCGCTGAATGTTTACGATAAAGCTCTGTGAATTCTCAGCATGAACACTCACATCACTGAATCAGCGTGAATTCCCTTTGCGCATCAAAAGGAATGCTCCAAGTCACTATAAATGCTCTCCATCACTATGAATCACTGTGATTGCTCACCAGTAGTGATGAGCATGCTCATCCGAGTTTGGTACTCATTTGAGTATGCATCTCGTGATACAATGGCATCTTCATGTTTGGCAGCTTTTTTTCAGCCAATCATCATGCAGGAGAGTCTTTAGGAGCTCATAGCATCACGTGGAAACCCTACATGTGGATAGCAGCGATTTGGCAGGCCAGATCAGATGACCTGGGCATATAAGAATCAGGTCCCGCGATGCTTGCTTCAGACGCAGGCAGGATGAGCATAGGGAGAGAGCTGCTGACTGTCAGGGAGAGTGTTAGGCAGGGAATTAGTGTGCGGTTAGGCTGGAATCCGACATGAAGAACCCAACAGTCCTTCTAAGGGCTTAAAATTTTTATATATATATATTTTTTTTTGCTACTCTTGGCTGCTGGCTTGGACTTGTAGTGCAGCTTTCAGTAGTCAGTTTGTCCTGTTGCTGACATTCTCTTGGCTGGCTGGGATCTGTAGTTCAGCTATACCTATCCTGACTGTGCTGTGTCCTGTGCATAGGGTGCTTTAAAAAACAACAGCATCAGTTAAACACATAGGGGGACATGTATCATCTGGCATATCTTTGATTTTCGGCGGAAAGTGCTATTTAGCGAATATTCGCAAAACGGCACTTTCCACCGGGGTGGGGGGGGGGGAGGGGGTGTGGAGGGGGCCGAACGGGCGTGCGGACTCATAGTCCGCGCAATTCATTATTTTTTTCTCTTAAAGTTACGCCGAAAACCTACTCCAGCCCTCATCTGGCGTAGGTTTTCGGCTGTGCGCACTGGAGCGCACGGGATTTATGTAGAAGCAGTCTGCTTCTACATAAATGTAATAAATGTCCCCCATACTCTACACCAGTGCTTCTCAATTCCAGTCCTCAGGCCTCACCAACAGACCATGTTTTTAGTTTTTTCTTAGTATTTCACAGGTCATATAGTTATTCTAAGTGCATCAGATATTATGACAGGTGTTCTTTGTATGCCCCTGCTGTTTCCGGTCCATTTCCATGTAGTTTCCAGCATTTTTTGAGGTTTCCAGGTTTTCAAGCAACCTTCCCTGTAGAGAGCTTTGGTTCCCTGCAAAAATGCTCGAGTTTCCTATTGACTTCAATGGGGTTCGTTACTCGAAACGAGCACCCGAGCATCGGGAAATATTCGTCTCGCGTATCGAGCACCCGAGCATTTTAGTACTCGTCTCTACTTACCAGCTTTATGAATCACTATGAATGCTACAATTACAAGGAGTCATGTAAATCCTCACCATCACTATATAAGCTTAACATTGCTATGAATCACTATGAATGCTCTCAATCACTATAAATCACTACTAATGTTCACAATCCAAATTATTGCACAAAAGCTTATGGCATAATCTATGCCATACAAGTGCTTTATTGTAGGACTCTGCTGGGACCATCGATGTACAGAGAAACACTGTGAAAAAGTTGAAGCATTTTACTATTACTGTAGTTACTACTACTGTTAAAGTTTTGCCGAGACTATAAAAATAATTGTAAAAAATGTAAATAAATTGTAAACAATTGTAAGAAATAAATATGACTGAAGGACAGTGTATTGTATAACAGCGGTGACTCTTCTACAGCTTCTCAGGTTAATATTCCTATGTGTGTGAACCTGGCAGAAAATCACACTTGTGCTGTGATACAGGTGCGGAGACGCTGCCCACAAAGAGGCCTTGAATCTCTTGTTATGGGTAAAAATAGCGGCTGCGATCTTTCCACAAGAAGTATTGATTGCTCCAGAAACCTTCACTTGTTCTGTATGTAAATCTCTATTATTTGGTTGTGCTTTATATTGAGTATAGTTTTCAGATAGCTGTTGGCATGGTCGGCTGACAGCCATCTCTCCCAGTCTCCCCATGCACACTTGCACTTGGCTCAGCCCATGTATGCATGTATTCTGAGTAGGGACAGGTGAGAAAGCTTCTGCCAGACGTCTTTGCTTCTTCCAGTTACCTTTGTCCTCCAGACTCCTCTGGGGGCAGCATATCTCCCCAAAAATAAAAGGAACAGACATATAGAAATCCAGCATGGCCAGACCTTCTTTCCCCCCAACATCTGCCATTGGCAAACAGTCAGATGACTTACCGAAAATTATTAGGTATAAGCACCTTCTAATGGATGTGACCAACTTAAAGCGACTCTGTACCCACAATCTGACCCCCCCCCCCCCCCCCAAACCACTTGTACCTCCGGATAGCTGCTTTTAATCCAAGATCTGTCCCGGGATCCGTTCGGCAGGTGATGCAGTTATTGTCCTAAAAACAACTTTCAAACTTGCAGCCCTGTGTCAAATTGGCGTGGCCTAGAGTGTGTGTGCCTAAGCCTTGCACCGCCTCGCCGTCCCTCCTCCCCACTCTCCTCATCATTGGGATATTTTCTATTCATCACCTGTGTGAACACTGCACATGGGCCTTAACGATTCAGCTCCTGTGCAGTGTTCACACAGGTAATGAATAGGAAAAATCCTGCCCAGGGCAATCCTAATGATGAGGAGGGTAAGGAGGAGGGACGGAGAGGCGGTGCAAGGCTTGGGCACACACAATCTAGGCCACGCCAATTTGACACAGGGCTGCAAGTTTAAAAGTTGTTTTTTAGGACAATAACTGCATCACCTGCCGAACGGGCCGGAGGACAGATCTTGGATTAAAAGCAGCTATCCGAAGGTACAAGTGGTTTGGGAGGGGCAGATTGTGGGTACAGAGTCGCTTTAACTCCCTTCCCATAAAATGATGTACCTGGCATGATGGAATTTTAGTAGAATATAAGTGCAGTCAGGTATATCATGGGGATGAGATGTTGTCCATGGTGGAAGCCAGTTGCTCCTTGTTGCCAGCTCCCTGCTACAACTATCAGTGGTGTAAACGTCCTCCAATCTTTTAGATGCTGTGGTTATTGTGACTGTGGCATCTAACAGGGTAAAAGAGCAAGGAGGCCCTGTTTGCCACCCATCAAAACCCCCCAATATTATCTTTTAACCTTTCAACTCAGTCACTTACTAAAAATGTCAGCACCCTCCTAAACCATCTGCTGGTTTGTGCTAAATTGCTGATCTCCCCCTCTATGGAAGCCAATCAGTTGCCCCTCAGCGACCAGGGCCAATCAATGGACTCTTAAGATCCATCCGGGAAACTTTCCACAAGTCTCCTCACTTTCCCACAGAAACCAATGAATAATCACATTTTTTATTCCAACCTTTGTTTCTCTTTTCTTTATATTTTTTGTACCGTTAAACTCCTCATGGCAACAAACCACCCCAAAGCACACACAACCTCTCCAGGCCTTTCTTCCCGATTCCCTTATTACTATGTGTCTGAATGTACTGCACACATTATTCTGTTTGCTATGTAAAGTTTCCTCCATATCTTGACGACATTTTAATAAAAAGGAATGTAGGTGTGTGTTGCATACATGATAATATCACACGTAGAGGCTTAGCTACACCTGTTAGGTTCGGGTGTTCATGTGATACACCAGGGCTGTACCCACAGCAACTAGATGATCTGCTATGGTGACACAGATCATGTTGTGACTACTGGGAGAGGACATAGTTTAGGTAGAGACCTGTGGTAACTGCTTGCAGAGGGCACTAGGACAATGCCATGGACTTGTACAAATGTACTAAGCATTTAGCATTGCTTACCTGTCTTCCCCAGCATATAGTATTTCTTACCTTTCTGCATTTAATTCTACAGCAGATTATTGCATAGAAAGTTGCAGCACCTGCTGCAAACACTCCCTGTCTACTCTTTCTGTAGCATCATTCACCATAAGGTAACATGCTGTAAACATATATAAATTTCAACTGTCCAACCTAGGAAGGTTAATCTTGAAATATTAAAATAATCAAATAACAAGATATAGATGGCACTCACCCCTGTGTTGTAAGGGATTTGAGTAGCAGACAGACACTTTTTTCTCATATTTAATGACTCACTACTTCTCTATAAATTCTGGTTCAGACAGAGTGGCTTGCTGATACCCATCTTGTCACTGAGTGATAAATGACCTGGCTTGCTAGCACACCTCTGTCCCCAACTTCTCCATGTCATCTCAGTTGTTAATACCTTACTTCGGTTTTATAACATGTCACGTTCATGAATTCTCTGTATTTCTATTTATGTGGTATGTGTTGCAGTATACATAGAGTACAGTATGTTCAGTATCACTTCTGTTCAAGGACACATGGATTAAGACCTTTAAAGTATACATTCTTGTTGATGGTTAATGTTTAGCAAAATTCAATCATATGTGAGGTACATAAACACCTTGTGTAGCAGTCTTACAGTTTCTGGGGAATGCTTTGACATTATTTGTTGGCTGCATCTTAATGGTGCAAATCTCCTTTTTACTTTTTCTTAGGGCCATATTACACGGCTTCATATTCTTGCAGCAAGGGCTGCACGAACATCATTAGCGATGTCTGTGCAGCCCTTGCCTTAAGTGTAAAATAATAAACTTTATATATATCGATCCAAGCTCCTGGTGTTCATGTAGCTTCTGTCCGCTTCCCCGCACAAAATGTTTGTGCAATGAAATTGAAAATGATTCTTTTTTATTTGGGGGGTTTTGTGTTTACACCGTTTGTCCTATGGTAAAACTGACATGTTATCTATGTTCCTCAAGTTAGCACGATCACAACAATATTTAACTTGTATAACTTTTATTTAATTTGATGGCTTTTAAAAAATTAAAACCTTTTTAAAATCTAAATGCTCCTTAAAATTTCTCTATTCCCATCCCAACACTTTTATCCTATGGTCTATGGGTCTATGTGAGGTGTAATTTTTTTTTGCGCCATGATGTGTTCTTTCTATCGGTACCTTGATTGCGTATATGTGACTTTTTGATCGCTTTTTATTACAATTTTTCTGGATTTGATTCAACCAAAAATGCGCAATTTTGTACTTTGGTGGATTTTTGCGCTTACACCGTTTTCTGTGCAAGATCAGGAATGTGATAATTTATTAGTTCATGCGTTAACGCATGCGACGATACCAATTATATTTATTTATTTTTATTTATAAAATGGGAAAAGGGGGGAATTAAATTTTTATTAGGGGAGGGGGTTTTTTATTAATGAAAAAACTTTATTTATTTATTTACACAGAAGTCCCCTGGGGGGCTTTTATATACACAGCATTGATCTCCCATTGAGATCAATGCTGCGTATATAATAGAGCACCGATCAATTAGATCGGTGCTCTATTGGTCTGGTCTGCTGCAGACCAGATCAACAGAATACCGAGCCGGGATCAGTGTCATTCTGACGCTGAGGCCCGGCCAGGTAAG
Source organism: Dendropsophus ebraccatus (assembly GCF_027789765.1). NCBI lineage: Eukaryota > Metazoa > Chordata > Amphibia > Anura > Hylidae > Dendropsophus > Dendropsophus ebraccatus. The sequence continues at coordinate 85,443,497 of NC_091465.1, forward strand.
TTAAATGGATCGCCCCTCCACGATCGCACTGAACTCCCCTACCCGACCAAGGACATGCATTTACGTCCTTGGTCATGAAGGGGTTAAACAACACAATCAGGTGATTTTTTTTTTTTTTACAACATTTTGTATGGCACATATTTCAATGAGTTAACATCATATGTCCATCAGAAAAGAGGAATTACAAAGACAATAAATTCTATACATCCTGTACATACATTTTTCTCAGAGTCTTGCCTATGCATTTTTATCTATATAATAATAAAACAGTAGTAGTAAATCATTGGTAAAATCTAGCTTGTGCACAAATAAATTCTAAATTCTCTGAAAACGAAGACCAATGACCTACTAGACATATAGATTGAAAGAAATATATCTTATAGACAGAAAAAGGTGACTACATGCATACACCATATATAATTATATAAATAATTTATCAAGCATTACTTAAGTATAGACTTCGAAAAACATGCCTATTCGCGTGCAAATTTAGTAAAGTAATAAGCATCACCTAAAAAAGTACCTAACGTATTGATGCCAAAGATTTGTCATGTCTTTTTAAACATATTGCACAAATCTAATAACCTAAAAAACAACAAATAACTTTGTATCGTATGAAAACGGGCCTGATAGCTCTATTGTACCAGCCATTCGCCTCCTCCCACTAAGAAATTTCCAGATTCTCTCTAATTTACCAATCAGAGTAATGAAATTGTGTCATTGATCATTTTCATCAGCTGATTGTTGTCTTTGTTACACAGAAAAATAATCTGCAGAATAGGCCTTTTTCAGGAGATTATCGGTCCGTGTAATAGAGCCCTTAGGGCATCTTTATTTGTGGTGGCACTGTCCAGCCATTGAAAGCATGGTAAAACCTCCCCCAAAGACTTACTATTTGGAGAAGATTTCCAATACTGTACTATTTAGTTCCATCACATACTATGCATATTAGTCATCACCACTCCTCTGAAATATCATTTTTCAATGTACAGTATTTTGTGGGTCACACAGTCTGTAGAGGGGATATCACCGGCACTACTAACACGTGTCCATATACATTAAACTTTTTCCATGAGGACTTGCATAAAAAAGCCGTACCGGGGTGCTCCTCATACACTGTAGTAATGCAATATATGAATTGAGAGGAAGAAAGCTGCGGGCACTCACCGGTTCTGTAGCGGTATTTCTTTATTTATTCATGGTTAAAAATGGGATCGGTACATGTATCTGGGACGTCAGACGCCACATCTCACAGGTGCATAACACACATAACGGCCATTTCGCGCGCATGCGCGCTTCATCAGATCATCATCTGATGAAGCGCGCATGCGCGCGAAATGGCCGTTATGTGTGTGATGCACCTGTGAGATGTGGCGTCTGACGTCCCAGATACATGTACCGATCCCATTTTTTAACCATGAATAAATAAAGAAATACTGCTACAGAACCGGTGAGTGCCCGCAGCTTTCTTCCTCTCAATTCATCGTATTTTGTGGGTCACCATCTCATCTTTTACTGTAGATTAGCAGGACTAATCTGTGGTAATCTGTAACAAAATACCCCACAATATTAGTGGTATGAACCATTGACAGAAGACAGAATGGCTTTATATGTCCAAATTCTGACAATACCATGAGCATGGTGCACCAGCAATCAGGACTACACAGAAGAAGCAATGTGCCAGAGCTCTCTCTAGTTTGGCCAGTGTCCTTTGTAGTTTGTTTACTGCACTCTGTAGCTTGACCAGTGCCCGCTTTAGCTTGACATGTGTCCTCAATAACTTGACAGTGTCCTATGTAGCATGATAAGTGCCCTCTGTAACTTAACCAATGCCCTCTGTAGCTTATCCAGTGCCCTCTTTACTTTTGTCAATGCTCATTCTAATTTGTCTATGGCCCTCTGTGGCTTAATGCTTCCTGTGCTTACCAGTGTCATCTGTAGCTTGGCTAGTGCCTTCTGTACCTGACCAGTGGCAGGTACACTGGTAGCTTGAAAAGTGTCCATAGTAGCTTGACCAGTGTCCCATGTACCATGACCAGTTCCTTCTTCAGTATGGCCAATGGCCATTGCAGCTTTTCTAGTGCCCTGTTCAGTATCCTTAACCCGCCGCCACCCGGAGCATACTTTACCCCAGCTCTGGCTGCATCTGAGGCTCCTGGAGGTCCTGCCGTACACTCATTGGCTGAACAGGACCTATGGGGACTGGGAGCCTCAGAGGCAAAAAGAGCGTGGATCAGGTAAAGTACACTCTGGGCCGCAGTGGGTTAAGGGGGCCGGCATTTACATATTTGCAGCAGGATGACGATCCCGCTGCGAGTATAGAATCTTATTTAAGTGACAGGGAAGGTATCCGCAGCGGATATCGATGCGAACTCGCAGCTTGAAATCCGCTGTGGAACGGTATGTGTGAACCCCCCCTTAAAGAGACTGTCAGCAGGTTTATGGTGTTCTATGTAAGGGTAGCATAAACTTGTGACAGAGAAGCTGAACAGAATGATCTATAAATGATCGATCAATCAATTGTTCTATGCAGCTGATCCAGGGATATCCTCCTGAATGAACATGGACAATAAGTAGTCCTTTCCATTATGGGCATGAGCCCAGTAGTCCTGGATATTCATGAGAAGCAGAAAACTCCTCCCACCAGCTGCTGATAGGCAGTTATCTATCCAGGTGTTTATCTATACCGTGTATAGGCAGTCAACTAAATCAGCAGCTGGAGGGTTGGGGAAGGGGTGTGGCAAGAATCCTATTCTCCTGCATATTAGGAGAACAGCTCAACAGAATGATGTATGTAATACACTGATCTGTTGAACATTTTTGTCACTAGTTTATGCTGCCCTCATTTAATGCTCCATAAACCTAGTGACAGATTCCCTTTAAACTGTGTGTGTTTGACCGTTAAGTAGTCATAACTGGAGGCAAAACAGCAAAACAAAGCACACACATTGAGAGGTTAGCAAGTTTATATATTTTGCAATTAGTATATTTTTAGAAATGCTAATACAGTAGAAATGTTTCACATATTGCATCAGTTTAGAACTATTTATCTTCATTGTAATAACCCTTCAATGATCCCTGCAAAGAAATCTACAATACACAAATTAGTTGCCCCTTTGTCAGTACTGCAAGTAGCTTTACCTTTAGTGTTCAGGTGAAATAACAATATTCAAAAGTTAGAAATACTTTTGGCTATGTGTGGTTGTATATATATATATATATATATATATATATATATATATATATAAATATATATATATATATATATATATATATATATATATATATATGAAGCAAGCAAGGGAGAGAATCTCCATCTGTACCTCAAGGAATAAAAAGTAAGAACACTTTATATTGGAGATGCTCTCCTTCGCTTGCTTTTTCTGGATACATTTGGGATAAACGTCAGATCCCTTAAGGACTGTGCATACAGTATATATATAAAAAGAGAGAGAGAGAGTGTGGAAGGAATAAAAATAAGATTACACAAGAGAGCACAGTATGGCATTGTGGGTTGGGAGGCAAAATGTTATTATCTTCCTCCTAACAGATGTTATCCATAGATCGAGCCGTCCTCAGCTCACGCCCAATACTTATCATCTGATGCCGTCTCCATTTAGCCTTTGGCAGCAAAGTTCATTCCTGTGCGCACTTAATAAAGTCATAAAATGTTTTACACATTATAAAACTGGCTCTCTTGTCTCCTCATCTGATAAGAGATATGTAAACCATGAGAGATAGCAAAAGGGTAGGGGCTGACATGTAAGATAAGAAGCTTACAGATGTCCATCCTCATGTCCTGTCTTTGCATTAAAGTCCTTTGCATTAAATTTCCTTCATCTGAGGCCTTAGATGACAAGTCTGGAACTGGTTGCTCACTGTAGAAATCAGACTTAGTAAATCAGTATTAGGCTATGTTCACACTACGTATATTTCCGGCGGTAGTGCGAACCGCAAATATACGCCCGTAGTTTTGAGGTTAATGCGTACGCTTGGAAGTATACGATTTCTGGCCGCACAATGCACACTACGTATGAGCCTACGGCCGGATCGTATACGGCGCCGTGAAAAATGAACAAGACCATTGTTTGCGGCCGGAACTGTTCGAACTCATGGCCGTGGATTTCAATGCGGTCCCATACGGAGAACTTATGTCAGCCAAATTGAACTTTATTTTTAGATTAAAAATGTTCTGTGGGGTTTATTGGGCTGGGCGAAGATTTCCAAGTAAATGACCTGTTTCAGACCGCTTCGAAACAAGCTAGGAAGCATAACTGTACTATGGGCGTATGTTCGCGGTTCGCCCGCATGTTCGCAATCCGGCCGCATTTCTGTTTTTCCCACGGCCGTAGTTTCAGCCGCACATGTCCGGCCGCGTACGAACTACGGCCGGAAATATACATAGTGTGAACATAGCCTTATAGTGAATTTTAAAGGTGAAGTATCTTACCTACCTCCTTGCCGCCGATCCCGCATTGTTAGACTCCACTCCGGAGCACCCTTAGGAGCACTGCCGCATCATTTGGCCTGCCAATTCTAAAGATAATCAGTGGAGGGGTCCGATGATCCGGCAGTGCTCCTAAGGGTGCTCCAGAGCAGAGTTTACCCCGAATACCAGAGTGGGGCCATACCTTCCCCCTTAGCTTCCCCAGTGCTGTAAGGGGCTATGAGCAGGTTAGATTTCAAGGGTGTTCAAGATATAGTGATATAACCAGACACAGGTGTATTACTATAACTGATCAGTCCTTTGGCAGTAGAGTTAGTACAGTAGTACAGTGGTGCACAATTTAAATCTCTCCCCAAGCCTTGGTGGAAATGTAAGGGAAAACAGTCCCTGGTTGGTTCCCTGTGGGTGACTTATAGTAACAGAAGTAGAGCTTCAGTTTTATATGGGAAGATGTAGGTCAGCCATAAAGCCATAAAGGTCAGCCATAACACTTGTATTTTGGGGGGAATTTGTTACCGTGCCACTTAAAATGTTGGTCCAAAAATGAGAAATACCAACATGCCAGTATTGCCAACCCTTTCTGTCCCTTTTTCGAACAGAAACATATTTATTAGCACGTCTTCTCCCAATGTATGTTTTACTGCAGATATATTGATGACATCTTCATCATCTGGAAAGGGAGACGGGGTTTAATATTTACTCATACCACATTTTCCAGCAATGCAGAATTCCTTGACATAATTGTCTTCCACATGGAAAATGCATTTTAAATTTCAATCAGTGAACAGTTACAGTTATCTTTATTATGACAAATGGCTTACAAACATCCCATTTAGGGTATGTTCACACCTTGTTTTCGGTCCCATGTCGGGCTGCACGTTGACTTAAATGAGCAGGACGGAGTCATTATGTGACTGTGTTCTGCTCATTTGCAGGACGTACATGGCTTTTGTGCAGGACTCAAGAGCATTGTCGACCACACTTTTGAGTCCTGCACAAAAGCCGTGTACATCCCACAAAGAGCAGAACACAGTCACATAATGACTCCGTCCTGCTCATTTAAGTCAATGTGGCCGTCGGCCGCACGCCGGGCTGCACGTCCGCATCCTTTTTTTTATTGATTCCTGACGTGCAGCCCGACATGGGACCGAAAACTAGGTTTGAACATACCCTTAGACAGTCACTGGACTCATGTCACTGTCCTATCAGGACCCAGCCAACCACTGACTGAGACTGGACATCTCCGTGAACAGTAATTGGCTGAACGATCTGTCACTCCTGAGGCGAGTTCATCTCGGGAATGGAGGCTGTGCAGTCAGCAGGGGACACCTGCGTCACTGGAGGAGTGCAGAGAGGTAAGCATAACATGTTTATTGTTTTATATACACCAGCAGCAGTTTAATAAAAATAATAGCAAATGTCGGACAACCCCTTAAGATTAAAAAAAGCACATAGGCAAGGGTTAACATAAAACATCTTCTGAGTTGCGGCTCTACATATGTGGCCTATCTCTTTGAATGCCACTGTGGCCTACAATATGTTGGCCGCACCACACAGGCTCAACAAACACAGGCTCAACACTGTTTGATGCTTTGTCTGTCTGATATTTTCAGTGCCGCTTGGCCATTCCCTTAATATATATCTGTGTATTCATATATCTTATGTATTTACGTTTCCTTACTCCTCCGATAGTATGTGAATTCCCACTGGGGAATTCATTGGGATTTACACTTCCTTAGAATTTATAAAAAATATTTTTATTTTATCTTTCAAGGCTGTTTTTCTAGCATGTTTTTAAATTGTGGTTTCCTTTATTATAGAATACATTTAGGATATGCATATTAGGTACACAGTGGGCAATGATAATAATAAAAATGATAACAACCAAATCTAATTTTTTCCTTTCTTCACTTCTCTCATGCACCACCAGATGGCAGTCACTTTGTTTCTTTGTGAGAAGTTTCAGAGCAGAGCCGGGGAGGAAACAGAAACTCTTACACCAAATGCTATCTCAATATACTTATAACTTGACCAGTATCAAAACTTGCTCAGCCACTGCCCGCAATAGATGTGAAGACATGGAGTATTATTTACACTAGTTTTAATTGAACTTACAATATTTTCTAATGGGCATAGAGATTTATTGGGGTCTCAGCTCCACTCATCAGGAGACAGAATCAGGAAAAGCACCTAGTAGCGAATTTCACTCCCCGGGTTGCAACGATCTTCATTAAGGTGGCTTTATTATAAGTCTGTGGGACACTGGACTGACATCACAAGTTTGGCACACTTGTGTTAGGAGATCATCGGCTATTCTTGGCAGATCTTCTCAAGCACTGTCAGGTTGGATGTTGTTCAGGTCTCTTAAGATTTGTCAGTCCACCATTGAGCTTTATATCTGCAGTGGACCTGGTTACTGATCACTTTGCATAGCAGTTTAAGTTCATACTATTTTTTGCTATCATGTTTATCGTTATCGAGTTTACACCACATCCTTAAAAATCAATACAAACTAAAAAATTGAGGTGTCAAAGTGACACCTTAATTTTTTTGGTTGTATTGATTTTTGAGGATTTATTTGGTTTATCTTTTAACGCATTTCCATTTAAGGGGTATTGTCATCTGGGCATGTTATGTTCTTAACAGATCAATGGGGGCCCGACCATCGGTCTTGGAATACCGACCTCCTGGACTGGGAATCGTTAAAGCGACTCTGTACCCACAATCTGACCCCCCCAAACCACTTGTACCTTCGGATAGCTGCTTTTAATCCAAGATCTGTCCTCTGGTCCGTTCGGCAGGGGATGCAGTTATTGTCCTAAAAAAACTACTTTTAAACTTGTAGCCTGTGCCAAACGGGAGTACCTATGCCCTAAGTTTGCACTACCCCTCCGTCCCTCTTCCCCACCCTCTTCATCATTAGGAGTGCCAATGAAACATTTTCTCCATGCTGAACACTGCACAGGTGCTTAACGATCCAGCCCATGTGCTGGGCTGCCACATGTGGGGAATAGGAGGCAATCTGCCTGGAGCATTCCTAATGATGAAGAGGGCGGGGAGGAGGGACGGAGAGGTTGGGCAAAGTTAGGGCACAGATACTCCCGTTTGGCACAGGCTGCAAGTTTAAAAGTATTTTTTTAGGACAATAACTACATCACCTGCCGAACGGACCCCAGGACAGATCTTGGTTCAAAATCAGCTATCTGAAGGTACAAGTGGTTTGGGGGGTCAGATTGTGGGTACAGAGTCACTTTAAGCACCATAGAGAATATTTTGAGAACCAGATGCGCTGGGAGCTTCATTCACTGTTGGGCCTCCAGTGATCAGCTTGTTATCCTCTAACCTATGGATAGGCGATAACAAGCCCAGATAAAAATACCCCAACTTCTCCAGCCACCAGTAATCAAATGTCGCACACTTTTATTCGGATGGGCCCAAGCTTGCTCAGGATTCACTTATCTTTACTCCCAACCCAACATACACTGATGACATCACCAGAACACTGATGATCCTTTCTTCATCTACCTGAAGTGTTTTAAAGTCATCAAGAAAAGCAAATCCCTTGAAGGTTCACTCATATCAATAAAATGGGCTTAGGGCACTATACACAGAATAGCCTGTCACTATAACACAAAACACAAAAAGTAGAGAACAATTGGCTATCCAGGGGGTTACCTTCGGGTAACCATAAATGTGGCTCTTGTAGATGGTGCCCGCAGCTGCAGAACACGGCTAGTGTAAAGTTGGGGGGCCATGATTGGCACATAAGAGATTTTATTACGTGCCAAACTAAATATGTGGTGTATGCGGTGATGTGCAGCTGCGGTTACTACTACATAGGTAAAACAATTCGACCGCTACGAGTAAGATTTGCTGAGCATGTGAGATCCATCCGCACGAAAAAAGGTTGTCCTAAACTAATAGAGCATATACACACTGCTCATAATGGAGATGCAGTACAGATGCGTTTTCTGGGTTTATGCGTAGTAAAAAATTCCCCAATGCACTAATGAAGAAAGAAACGGATTTAATTGTAAGAATGCAAGCGTTAGGCCCCCTAGGTCTAAATGACCGTTTGGAAATGTACAACATGACAAGATAGTTTGTTCTCATGTTATCGTGTAGAATTTTAATATGTTCGTTGTCACTTGTGTAAGTAATGTTTATGTAATTCATGTATTTACTTGTTTGTAATTGTTTGCACTACAAAGGGATGGGCAACGGAGTGACGTAGTAGGCTGAGACAAAGCATGCGTCAGCTGAGCACGCGAAACGATCGTCGCCCGTCTGCACCCATCCCAGTGACCAGAAAATGAAATAAAGTTATTCACTGATTTTGCAACTTATCCTGGTGAGTGCCACTGAATTATTCTACGTTGCTAAACCTAAAATAAGGGCTGCACGGACATCACTAATGATACCGTGCAGCCTGTACAGCATGACTATTAAGCCGTGTAATAGCTCTGTAAGGGCCGTATTATGCGGGATGATTATCATGCGAATTACTGTTATATCGTTTGAATTTAAAGGATAATTCTTTCGTGTAAATGCAGTCAACGATTAAATGACCAAATAGATATCGTTCATCGTTTGGTGCTGACACCAAAATCATTGTTAACCATTTGTTCGCTGTAATTCCGCATTCGTTTACTGTAATTCCGCATTTGTTCACTAATCGTTTAGTGTAATTGCACATCGTTCCTAATCACTATCGTTCTGTGTAATATAGTGAAGCATTTCAGGTTCCTCGTTCCTTGCTTGCTGCTGACGCTATTAAAAGCGCTGACATTGCTCCCCTGACGATCTTTAGAGCCCATAGGAGATAGTGTCCCATAGGAGTCTGCTGCTGCTCCTCCTATTACACGGATCGATGGTAGCAGATCACTGCTATGCTCCTCGTTTGTCTCTCAACATGTTGAAATACATTAAAAGACAACGGTCAGCTGACATCGTGCCAAATACAGCCAATAATCACTTTCTTGTAATAGGGCCTCTGTTTTCTAACCTTTTTGCTGGGATCTTAAATTTATTTTAGAAGATATTTTTCTACATCCTTGTGGATCAGCTGCCGAGACCTGATGAAGGGTGAACATTGGAGATGAGCAAATCGGAGACACGCTCAGGTTCGCCTGAACCCAAACACTCGGCTGACTGGAAAACATGGTTGCCTGGAAAACAGACTGTATCCATGTTTTGCAGGATTTTCTAGGGCTGCATCCAACTTCTTTATTCACCGGTAATCAAAAGCCAAGCGTTCAGGTTTGAACTAAACTGAGCATGCTCGAGGTTCTCTAGTTACCATCTTTTGAAAGCTTTTTGTTAGTGCAAATAAAAAAGTATAATTTACACGACTCGGAGCAAAGATACCCAGTTCCTGTACTATGATTCTTTGCTGAATGGTTCTTGCAACTTGACACCTAACAACAGTCAAAGGACAGAAGTTTGCGGGGTAGTGAGACACCTAATGGCCAAGACTTTTTTTTCTCGGTTATAGAGTCACTTTTGATGAATTGATTTACAAATATGTTAAAATTCACATAGGCTGTCATGTGAAGGGAAGTTGTTTGAAATTACAGTGAACATACAGTAGATCAGGCTAAATCTATGAGCAGTCGAATGTTTAGGCTATGTTCACACGTCTGACACCGGCTGTTCCATGACCAGGTCGGGTGACGGAACAGCTGGTGTCAGAAAAGATCATCCCGGCCGGTACTACAGTACCAGCCGGGACGTTCTTTACTGCCGCTGAATTCTGATGCGGGCGCACCCGCCACACGCTCCATTGTATGACATGACAGGGTTTTCTGCGGCCACTATTCAATCACATGTCAGTTTTTTGCGGCGCCGGTAGGGATCCTGGCCGGAGTGCATACTATGTGTATACACTCCGGCCAGGATTCTATGCTTTCACATACAACGTGTGTGCTGTATAAATCACGGCCGTTCCAATTTTCAACGGCCGTGATTTCTACAACATATACGTTGTGTGAACATAGCTTCATATTGGATAGTGTACTCCTCATAACAGGGACCCAATATCAATCATGATCCAAATGTTACATGGAGCTGCAGTTTATTCTATAGCTGCCTACATTGTGTATGCAGGAGCTTTTGTTATCACCTGTTTGTTCAGGAGCAGCTGTGTGGTTAACTCCTCAGGAGCCACGTCTCTGTATCCGGCTTATACATAGGTTCCGGCACCAGGTGGCGGCAACTTCACAGTCACATGCTGCTCTATTGTGTGCAGACAGTATGATGGTGACCTATTCTCATTGCTTTCACAGCACAGCAAGGCCAGATCATGGTATTTGCATTAGTGACTTTAACTAAACCTCTTTTCCATGAATTGGTTCATATTATAATCCACCCTGTTTGTAAAATATTTATAAGGAGACGGAACATATTTCAAGATCTCCTTTACAGTTCTACTCTAAATACTGAGATGAAATTGCTCCCATGCAGGGGCGGATTAACTTTACCATAGGCCCCGGGCTGTTCACCAAGTCTGGGCCCCCCACCCCACTGTAACTGGGGCAGCACTAGCCTGGTGTTCATAGTCCAGGATAGATAATATTAAGATACCCTGATTTGTGGTAAAAAATTGCGGTAAAAAAGCAGCGATTTTTTTTGCAAATCGTGGCAGAAATGTAGCCATGAGACAGTACACAACTGAAAGTTTTTTGGGTGGCAATAGGCCCCTCAGGAGCTTAGGGCCCCGGGCTACCACCCGAAACGGACCTATTATAATCCGCTACTGCTTCCATGTTATTTATTATGTGCTCCCTCTTATAGATAAGGTTTCCCACCCTGAGTCACGATATGATGCTGCTATAATAATACTACTAAAACTGACAAGGGGCTCAGAGAAGTGTATATCCTATAGAACCATCTCCCTGTTAAATATTGTTAAGAATTATTAATTATTAATTATTTAAAAAAAACTTGAAAGAAGGGTAAAAAACAAGGTAGAAAGTTGTAGAAAGGATGCAATTTTTGTTCATACCTACAAAAACTGCATCTAATAACATTGAAGTGAATATGTGAGACGCAATTCACGTTCCAAACTGCGGACACTGTTAGTTCAAGGAAACATGTGATACCTTTCATATATCCATTTGTGCTTCCAGAATATTGAAAAATGTTTCCCAAACTCCTGATCTTCTGAGGGTTGTAACATCTCCTTCCATCCCTTAGGACCCTTGAACACTGTCTAAAAGAGGCTGAATTGACGAGTTGAGTTTGCACTGCAGATTCCGCTCGAAATTCTGCCTGTCCTATTTGTTCAGTGGGATTTCTCCTGCATATCTGCTCTCTGCTCAAAGAAATCCCACTGAAGAAATAGGACAGGCAGAATTTCTAGCGGAATCCACCACACGGACACCGCTCGTAAATTCGGTCTCTTTAACTCACTGTGCAAGTGCTCATATACACTGCTAAAATGTGTATGGCTGCGAAGAAAGGTCCATCAGTTGATTGATCATTCACCAGTTGTTCAACCTACTTCTCTCTAATATGTATGGCTATTTCCCTAGGGATATGGGTAAACAGTCCTTCAGGTTGGTGCTCCCATGTCCTTGCAGCATCTACAGCATCCACCTTACCATCCAGAAATGACTTTCCACTTCCAAAGCTGCCATTTATCGAATGGAGCACTTAATAGTCTCTATGAATAATAAATCAGACCTTTTTCATGCTAACTGGGAGCCGTGGGACCATTGTTTGCATGCAGAATAACTCCTCATTGCCCCCTTTTTTCCTTTCTGTCTGTGACTTGTTAGATGTCTTCTAATTTAATATTAAAAATGTCTTTTATATGGGAAGTTTTCAAGAAAGAGTTATGATATTTAAGATATTGCCTCATTATAAATAAACAATATGTATTTACATTGTCTTCATTCCCCCATGCCCTGATATTCAGTTTGCAGGCTGCTCCAATGACTAGACTCTTCTCATGTGGGGTTGTTTACCCTGTAATACATGCTGGATGTCAAGCCTAGGCTTTCAGGAGTCTAGAGTTTGCCGTGGGTGCTTTGCTGGTTCTCTACAATTGTATACAGTCCACATCATCCTCCTCTGCAGCCTGCCTGCTGTCTGCTTTCTTCCCTTTCTACAGCTGTAAAATGTCCTCCGTGTATGGTCTTCTGTCCATCTTCAGTCCATGTGAGCTGCTCTCCATGTATGCTCTTCCTACTTTCCACATTTTGATCTGCAGTGCACCTGCCTCCCTTCTCCCCTATCAAACACCTCCCCTTCACCTAATCTATCTAAGTATAGTCACTGGTTCCACTCTCTTCCCAGTCCTACAACTCTGCTGTCCCATGATAACCTTTATTTCTGCAATGTTTTTCAGACCCTTACCAGTTCACGCCACCTTTTTCTTATCTCCTCAATCTAATACACGGAATCCTATCTAAAGGCCATAGGAGATGGCCCAACCCTGTACTTTAAGCGAGCACAGATCTTTTAGATCAGCGCTCGCTTACCGAGCCTATTCACAGCTTTATAATTGTGCATTCAGGGCGGCACAGACATCATTAGCAAAGTCCATGCAGTTCTTGTTTTATAAAGAAAATAATTAAGATGTCGTTATACTTACCTCTTCAGGCCCCCATGTCCTCCTGCCTTTTCCCCCACATTACACGCTGATCACACTTGCCGCTGACACTTCTGAACCCATCTCTACAGTGACAGCTCGCTCAGCCAATCGCTGATGGGGATAGAGCAGTGCCACAGCCAGTGATTGGCTGAGCGCCCTGTCACTGAGACAAGTATGGAAGTGTCAGCGATGGCTGCAGTCAGCAGGGAACACAAGGAAAAGGCAGGAGGACACTGGGAGAGTCTGGAAAGGTAACATCTTTCATCAGCCGTCGCCCAAGCATTAACTATCACATGGAGCGATGCATAGCCAGCGGTCAATACTTGCTGAAAGACAGGGATCAGATCCTCGGCTGATTGCTGTCTTTATTACACGGACCAATATCGGCAGAAAATCTCTCTGTGTAATAGGGCCCTATTCCATTTTTTACTCTGTCCATCGCTAATGCAAATTTCCGATCACCTTACACAGTTGTACACAAATGATCACTCACAATGGCTGATTGCTATAGACAATGAGTGGTATCAGGAGGCCGCCTCTCTGGTTTCTGACTGGCTTTCAAGGAATGTGTGTTTGCTTGTAGAAGAGACACTGGGGCCTGTAATGAGGAAGGTGCCCACATTCCTGTTGTGTATATCAATGATTATTAATGGCTCCACTCTCACAGCACCACAGGCCGCTCTTCTGCACATACCAGGGGTTACTATTATTAGAGACAGGTCACTGGTTGCACAATTTAAATTTCCTCCTTGTAAAGTCCCACAATATGCAGAGCATCCCTTCCTCTTGTAGTTGATGTCAGTCAGGAACTACTGTATGTAAAGCAGTTGACTAGAGCAAATGAGGAAGGAGCAGCAGAATATTTGTCTGTGATTCCTGTTTACATTGGAATAACTTTATCTACACATGATCCGTGTTCCTTATCTGTAAGTTTCCGAGCGGTCAGACAAATACAGGCAGTGTTGTCACGTCATTATAGGCTGTATACAGTATCTTTCAAAAGGAATCTCCATGCCTCACCAGAGATATAGGCCTATTGTGTAAATCCACAAATCTAGTTTCCATCCTAAAAAGTAAAAAGAAAAACTGTACATATGGGGGGAGGGCGGTGTTTAAAATGCTTTCACCAGAAAACTAACGTAAAAAAAATGTAAAATAAGTAATTGCTCAAAATATTGCAAAACAAAAATCTGCACAAAATATATTAATAAATTCCATCAGAGTTAATGTAAGCACATATAGGAGTGTAGTATTCAGCACAGCACACACAGTGGTACAGTATTCAGCACAGCACACATAGGGGCGTGGTAATCAGCACAGCACACATAGTGGTACAGCATTCAGCACAGCACACATAGGTTCTCAGTATTCAGCACACACAAATGGGGGCACAGTATTCAGCACAGCACACATAGGGGTGTGGTAATCAGCACAGCACACATAGTGGTACAGCATTCAGCACAGCACACATAGGTTCTCAGTATTTAGCACACACAAATAGGGGCACAATATTCAGCACACATAGGGGTGTGGTAATCAGCACAGCACTCGTAAGGTCACAGAACTTGGTACATAAAAAATAGGGTCACAGTATTCAGCACAGCACACATAGGGGTGTGGTATTCAGCGCAGTACACGTAGGGTCACAGTATTCGGCACACTTAGGGGATAACTATTCAAAAGTACATGTAGGGGTGCAATATTCAGAAGAGTGCACAAAAGGGCACACCCACACAGTATTCAGCAGAGTACATGTAAGGATGCAGCTGTGCAGAATTCAATAGACCATACATGGGGGGGGGGGGGGGCAGTATTTAGCAGAGCACATGTAGGGGAGCAGTATTCAATAGCCCATACATAGGGGGGCAGTATTCAGCAGAGCATATGTCGAGGAGCAGTTTTCAGCAGGGTACTTGTATGGACACACCATTCAGCTTGGTACATGTACTGGCACAATATTCACTTGTATGGGCAAAGAGTTAAGTAGGGCACACATGGTGGTGCGGTATTCAGTATAGTGCTGTACATATAAGGGCACACTTTTTAGTGTAATACCGTACATGTAAGACTTCCATAAGCATTCTGTGTATTTCATGTTGAGGTATATAATTTATTGGATTATTCAGCAGCAGTACATAGAACACAGTACTTCCACGAATATGGTAAAAATTTCTCTAGACTATTAATCATTTTCAAGCGACGTCTCCTTTGTGAACAATGTGTTCTGCTATGGACTCTTCAGCATATTCACCACCTCCTGGATTGATTAACCACTCAGAGACCGAGAGCTTCACACCCTGCGTGCCACCCTGTGCTGGAGTAAGCCCAGGACAAGAAGCATGTGCACCCACCCAAAGTGTTGAAGTCACCTTTCATGGATTTATTTAGGACATAGCTAGTTTCTTCTGTGTCCATTAAATGACAGAAATATTCTTTACGTCTTTTTTTTTCTCCAATTCATCTAGGACTTCAAATTCGTACAGTTCACACTCCCCAAAAACTGCTCAGAACGCACAGGAAATTCACAATTTCTCACTTTTATTTGAAGATGTTCGTGTTACAAACGCAAATAAATAAAAAAAAAAAAACTAACCATAAATGCAATAAAACAGACATGAGTAGTGAGCGATACCCTGTGACAAGAGACGTTGATACACAAACACGTCAATATTAGTCCTTTATAAATAGCTTGTTGTCGGCTTCTCGGAACAGACGTGTCATCTTTTACTGTTCCAAAATCATAAGGTGTGTAACATTCCCGTGCGGTACAGCATGTGCAGCCGCACGAATACTGGAGTAATACAGTACGCTGCTGGCAAAGTGATTCTGTGCAGACACACAAGAAGTCAGTAACAAGAACCGATATCACAATCTGAAAAACTGGCACCACTCAAGGTTAAAGGTTTCATATCCCTATATAAATGTATATATATATATATATATAATATAAATTCATCTGCCAGTGACCGTCCCAAGTAACCATGGGCTTCACAACAACACAGACTGCCATCTTTATTACATCTTTTCACTGTAAAGCACTCTACATACATATCAGGACATAAGGAAAGACATTTATAACCATTAATATGTTAATGTTACACATCAATAATTCAGGTGAAACAGGTCAAATCCATATTCAGTACACAGAACAAAGTCAAGGGTGAAAATAAAAAAATAAAATCAAAGTTTTCTAGACAATAAGCGTTACACTAAAGTTGCAGCTGAAAAAGTTGACCTATATTTGTCATAAGCTACTGTGCAAAACCCACTGTGTAACTACGATACATATTTACAGAACAGCATCCGAAGTACAATGACCCGGAGAGTAACACCATCCAACAAAAATATCTATTTATATATATACCTATAAATATATATATATATATAAATATCTGTAAAACTATACAAAGAAATGTGTCTCTGTGGGTAGACGGGGGAATGAGCCCGAAGGTACACAAAACAAAAGGCTGCATCTTCTACAAGCATACATTTAAGGCGATTTTCTACCTGCCCAGCGTAAATCGTGATTTTGGCTGGGGATGGAGGAGTCCATGGTCAGTGTTAGGCTGGAGGCATGGAACACCCACTGCGGGGCCACAGCTGTGTAACGTCATCAGTGCTGCTGTCATCACCCCGCAGCTCGCCCCTTGCTGTCTGTCTCAGTGCCGGGTAACCTCACCCCACCGCCCAGCAGTGTGAGGAAAAATCATCAGTGCAGTTCATAGAGGGCCTGTTCCAGCTTCAACTTCTAGGACCACTGTTCCTTCTGCTCCACACATCTATCGGGAATAGCTCAATTCATTGTACCTAAATGTCTGAGCAAGCTTTCAACACAACTGGAATGGCAATGGGGTTCTACAACCTGTACCATGTGAATTTGCACAGAGGTGTCTTCTGGGAAACAGGATTCAGCAGAAGGGGAAATTGGCAGCCAGTACAGGCTCTGGAGAGGGCAAAAGGCAAGAAGGGCAGACACATTATGTGGGAAGACAGTGGCATCCATCAGCAGAAGGCACGAGCATCAAGAACCTCATATCCTAAACTCGCCCCCACATGTCTGCACTACCGGGACCATCTACTCATCTCCACAGCCAGTAATGCTGCCATATTGTAGTTGGGATTCTTTGCAGCCTTGCTTCTTCTCTTTCCCTCTACAGTCACAGAAGAGATAAAAATAAAATAAAAAAACTACAGTACGTAAACAAGAGTCTGTAATGGGCCAATGAAAACGTCGCTCCCCGCTTAGCGTTCTAGGTCTGAAAGCTCACACTACTTATAAAATAATTTGTTATAAAAAGAAAATCATATATATATATATTTATATTTTATAAAAGAGCTTTCATTCTTCATCTCTCCACATACAGGCAAGAAACTTGCTCATAAACGCTAAAGTGTGAACAGCTACCCTGTGGTTTTTCAAGAAGGTTTGAAATGCAGCGAGCGGCGTTGGTTTGGAAATGGTTTTCTGCCTAGCAGTGCCCCCCTGAGGTGGTCAGGAAGAAGCATTGTTATTATTATGCCCAACAAAAACTAGACTGTGCGACTGTGTCCCTCCCTCCCCATCCTAACTCGCAGCCCCTCTGGAACCGTTCAGTGAAGGAGAGGGAAGTGACAGGAGGTAGGTATTGGAGGTTACACTTGGGAGTCTCCTAGGCTGGTAAATTCTTCCGGAGAGGTGTGTTTGTCAGCATTGCTTTCTGTGCCCTGCCTGAAGTCAGATGCAATCTCATCGAAGGTGCGACCTTTTGTCTCAGGCACTTTGAAGAATGTAAAGATGAAGAAGATGATGAGAAGGACTGTGAAGATAACAAAGACGTAGGCACCGCAGAGTTTCTGCAAAAGAAACAAAACACAACGTTAAAGGCAAGGAGTTGACCACAATTTTTCTTTACTAACTAAAAGCAGATACTGGTACATTAATATGGATTAATCATGTATAGATGTTTATGAGAGAAAGTAGTAGGTGTGCTTTATGATGTGCAGAGGTTAGTGTGCAGGAAGGGGAGGAGTTAAGCATTCACTTTAGGGGGAAGGAATGCTATGAAAAAAAGCACTACTCACCTCTACATACTGGAAGCCCATTCCCACAATAAAGTTGGAGGTCCAGTTGGAAAGGCCAGCAACTGCAATAGCTGCAGGGCGAGGACCTTGACTGAAGAGCTCAGCAACAATGAACCATGGGATTGGTCCTGGTCCAATTTCAAAGAAAGCCACAAAGCCAAAAATGGCGACAATGCTCAGGTAGGACATCCCATTCACGCTGTCCTGTTGGTGGCAAAGACAATCATTTGTACTTGAGGGATCTTGTACACATATCAGTTATGTATACACCTCTAGATGGGCTCAAGTGTTTCATTCTATTATCAGCTGTCACCTACCAGTAACGCAAGAGCGATTGTCATCAATATAGCACATGCTGCCATGCCACCCAGTCCAATAAGATGGAGAGTACGTCGTCCAGCTCGCTCAACCACAAACAGCTGCAAATCAAGAACAGAACTTGTGAGATAGACCCTTAAAAAACTTCCCATTTCAGTGATTTGTTAACTTCAAGCACTTTGAATCTCAAGTAGATCTAGATCAGAACATTTTTAGAATAAACATAGGAAGACAGTGGAGGATATGCCATACACAGGCACATAAAGCTTTTTGGCACTGAGCTGAGTATTGTACTCACCGAAACAACAGTAAATGCTGTGTTCACAATTCCAGCCCCAATGGTAGCGTAGATTGGTTGCTCAACCTGGGCCTTCTCGAATATCATAGTCGAATAATAGAAGACCTAAAAGGAGGAATAGGTGGTGTTTATTGCTGTGCTCGAGGTAAGGCTTTTTCTGCAACAGGTGAAATTCCAGAGAGGGCAGAGTAAGGGCTATTTAAGACATAGCTCTTTTCTTTTATATTATTATTTCTTGCCTGGTAAAGAATCTGATGTCTTAGGTCACCACATCTCTATGAGACTTACCGCATTAATACCAGAGAGTTGCTGCGACAGCTGTAGGACAATAGCAATGAAGATTGGCTGGCGATATAGAGGAGAACGGAACAGCTCTAGTATGGTGACTTTCTTCTCCCTCATCATCTGTCGACTCTCTTCCTTCATCTCCTGCAGGTCAGTGGTCACATCTGTGGTGCCGCGAAGCTTCTTCAGGACTGTGGACAATGAAATGAGATGCATTAAAGTCTAAATCATGAGGACCATGAAGTTATAGGTTGACATACACACGGAGATCATATACTCTTAGGTACTCACCACTTTTTGCTTTGTCTTCCTCATTACGGTTAATAAGCAAAAACCGAGGACTCTCAGGACAGAAGGGCAGTGCTGCACACTGGATGAGGGCAGGTACAAAGATGCATCCGAGAAGAAGTGGCCATAAACTGTCATTACCCATGATTGGTTCCAAGCCGAATATCTGCACAGAGAATTGGAGATGTTAAATCCTTTTGTATGGAGCAAAAATTACATACATCAAGCAGCACAGCTGGTACCTACCTGGGCTATGAGGATTCCAACCACAACACCCAACTGGTGCAGTGTTCCCAGAGCCCCTCGAAGAGATGTGGGGGCCACTTCTCCAACATACATAGGCACAAATCCAGTAGTAAGACCACAGTAGAGACCAATGATAAACCGGCCAATAATCAGCATCTCAAAAGAATATGCCATCTTGGAAAAGCCCATAAAAATGGCAGCCACAAATGCCAGAATATTAGCCATCAACATGGAATTACGCCTACAGAGAAGAACAAGAAAAAAGATTCAGTCATGCCCGGAGGATGCATAAACAGTCATGAAGACTCAGCCAAACTTCTTGGATTCATTTCTTTATTATGGTCTGAGGGTTTGGTATCGAATGCTAGCCCATCACATTCATCTCCATCTATGAGAGGGGCTTATGTAGTAACCTGGAGATGATGAGCGTTATACTACATCTGTGTAGATCTGACGAAATGGCGAAGGTAAGGACTAACCTGCCAAATCTGTTCACAAAGAGACCCACGGAAAAGGAGCCAATCATGCCTCCGACTGAGAAGATGGCCACTGACAAGGACCACAGGGTGGTGAGGCTGGCGTCTGTGATCTCCTCCCCATACCGTGACATCCATGTCTCATTGTAAAACTTCTCAATCACCTAAAACAGATCAAAATTGTGAGGATTATAACAGGAAATAGACATCTCTCTGTTTATTGTACTTTGTACAGATTGCATGGTTGGCTATGTGTTGTGTCACCATGTGTTGCGGCTCTTTTGCAGCAATGTTATACAAGACATGCTAACAGGAAATAGTCAACTTGTGGCGAGAACCACATGGATTGTAAGGTAAATCTAATATTGCAGCCCCTGTGCTGTAGACCTCATGTGTGACCAGTCATAGCCTGCCAAAAGACAGTAGGTACCAACATGGAGAAAAACTTGTGAAGATTGTGATAGATGACAGAAAACTAAAATACAGACTGCTTGGGCAAGGATCATGGAAGGGGCACTGTGTAACCCAGAATTAGGAGCTTGACTGACAACAAAGGGCCACAATTTTAGCGAAGACTGGACTACCAGAGTAGCACAGCCAGGTACTGTGTATATATACTGTAACTGCCAAGCTTGGGCTATGCATATTTTGCAAATGCCATATTGGTAAGATGTGTATATGCTGTAATGCCAAGCTTTTAAACCGTGTATATACTGTGATCACTAAGCTGGTAAACTGTGTATATAATGTAACCATCAAGTTGGCGAACTGTGTATATATGATAACTGCCAAGCCTGTGAAGTACACTCATACTATATTCAATGATCTGGTGAACTGTGTTTATACTGTAACTACCAAACCTTTGTTTACATTGGACTATAAGTTGAGTACATGTCTCCCACTACTTTTCTGCAACATTTTTCTCCAATGTGGTCACTGTTAGCCCTTCACCTTGCCAAGTACTCCCCCTCCCTCCAGCACCACTACTAATGTATATGTATATACACAGGTGGTAGTGCGCTGTACTTTAGTACTTTGCAGCCGAGAGCCCTGGCCCTGATACTTTAATATTTAATACATCTGTGGGCCACTTTTCCATGTTCTCAATTGTGCAGTCACGTAGACACCTGGTTAATCCAGCAGATGTCTCTGTGGCACCTTGTTCCATGCCCTGCCTCCTGGGTTTATGCTCAGATCTTATTACTCAGTTTACTCAGCTGATGTAAACGTAGGCGAGCCAAGCAATTGTCACCTGATCTGCCCGGCGCTGGGGTGAGCGGGTGCATGCTGTCAGGCACAAATTCCTCTTCTGTACACAATGCTGAGTTAGGAGGGTGTGTAGGGCAGCGGGCAGGCGATTGGCTGCCACGGCAGGCTTAAATGTAAGAGCCACAATGTCACCAGCCCCCCCCCCAGTGCCCAAAATACCCGCTAAATGTCACCCTGTACATCAATGACACGTAGTGGCAGAAGGTATTTAGGCATAACCTTTAGGCATAACACTGATGATGGGTTAACCTGGATGCCAACTACTAAATCCATAGGAAGGCACGCAAGTAAAATATAATAACACAGTTGAAAACAAGCTTAAAGGAATATCTAGCATGTCAGTAAGGAGGAAGGGGTTAATTCCGGAGATGCAGATCACAATGACTCAGCAGCCTGTGTCTGCGCCAGCTCCTGGCACACAAGGAGGCGGCCGGCACAGACCAGACACTTCAGTCTTGCTAGTGTCATGTGTATAGACGGACATTGTGTGGGCCGCAGTGCCATCCTTACATAACAGAGAAGAGCTGATAGGCGTGACTGACCTCTGCAGCCCTTCTCAGTGGATGAGGGAGGCTCAATTATATGGAAAGAGTTAACAGCAGGCTGGGACCTGAGCTGGAATGCCAGGAAACTATGCAAAGTTACCTAAGAGCCAGCCGGAGCTGTAGCCCTGAGGCCCACACGGGGCCCAGGTGTTTATTTACAGGATAAGAGTCCACACTCGGCAGACAATGTACTACAACGGTGAGGTGTGGCTGGTTCCCAGCTAGCCAGAACTATCCTTATCCACCCCAGTCTAGTCTGCCCAGTGTCACGCTATGGGCAAAGCCATAACAATGACATTGATACCGCCAACTCTTACTTCTAGTTTTATGGCTTACATATGCAAAGCTCAGTGCACAAAGGATGGCAGGCTGTACTGAGGGCACAACTGCTTTATTATTAGAGGTTCAGGGAGGCCTAAGATAATTGTGAATGTTCAAAAAAAAAACTGATTTGGTTTTGGAGATGACCTTGGAGTTATAAGTAGCCTGCAGTTGGCATTTGGAAAGTTTTTCCTCCAGCTTTACCCTGCAGGAGCGAGTTTGCCTGACCCCTACATATGTGGTGAGGCGGCCTCTTGTGCAACCGAGAGATGCAGTTTTCAATTACACATAATGTCAGGGCCCCCTCCCTCTCACCTCCGAACATCCTATCCCAGGGCTTTGAGGATCTACAGGAATATGATGTGTGATGTAATAAATAATATATATATATATATATTATGATATACTTATATATTATAATTCTATATGCTGTATAATATATGTTATATAAATATGGTATATAACGCGAAAGAAGAGCTCATTCCTTTTCCATGACTGTGTCCCCATATTCTTGGGTTGGTCGCTGACGTCCCAGCAGGAATGTGGTTAACAGGATGAGATGTCGGCCCGTGAGCAGGTAATCTTCTTAATGAGATGTACTATTTTAGGCCTGACTTGCCTGCGTGTCTTGGAGTCTTGTTTATGTCTTACATCCGCCTCTCCTGAGGTGCTTGTCTATAGGCTGGAATAGCTCGCCCTAGATAACCTCAGAGGACTCCCAATAGCCCATATGCTCCCCTGTGGGACGGGCACAGCCACGTATGCAGTGACTGTACAGCCAGATTCCATATCGTATTATTATAAGAAGCACTGGTGGGACTGCAGGGTCTGGGTGGGGTATCAGTATGTGGAGGTACAGCGCGGTTCAGTCACCCCAAGTCCCTTACCTTCTGTGGTGCATTAATTACTCCAGTGTTGTACCCAAACTGCAAAGATCCGAGGACAGCAACGCTCACAGCAACCATCAACCGCAACGTCATCTGCAGAAAACACAAAAGAAATATATAACAATGAGTACAAAGGGCTAAAGCAGGCCCAACAAATAACACCTCACATCTCTATAATAGCAACTTGTATATACTATGTGAGGCTGGTAACTGAACTCTTGTATTACAGTACATAGAACTGGAGTATTACTTCTTTACAATAATTCGAATTGCTGTTTTACCTCTATATTGTACACAGAATTGCTATATTGCCACTGTAAAATACATAGGATTTTTGTTTTACTTCTGTTTAGTATAAAGAATTGGTGTTTTACCTCTGTATAGTACAGAAAATTGGTGTATTAACTTCCTTATAATATGTAGAATTGCTGTGTTACTTCTGTGTTCTACATAGGATTGCCGTATTACCTCTGTGTTGTACCTAAGCATATTTGGGAGCTCATTGCTGTTGTCACCTCCTGTATATAGGAGCTCATTGCTGATGTGACCTGTATATAGGATACCATTACTAATACCATCTGTTGTATATGGGATTTCCATGATGATTGGCTTTTGGAGGTGGTTTTAATAAAATAAGTAGGGAATATTTCCTGAGTTAAAATGTTTTTTTTCTATAGTCCTGCAAATTGCACAAATAATACTGTAAATTATCCCATAAAGAATAATTTAAGACAGGGTGGCTACAAAGTGGAATTCTTAAAAATGAAACCGGCATATGCAAATGGTGACCCTCTCTTCCGAAACAGAAGTAGAAGTCTGAATTCTGTGCATATTGCCCAGAGATGCCGTTGTGATGTAGTGGTGGGACTACCTTCAATCACTGCAAAGGCAAAAAAGGCATCTAAAGCATGGGGAAATCTGCTTGTCCAGAGCCTGCCTGGCAGCTGTGGCTCCTGTCTGTACAATCGGCGGTTTGTTTAGGGTCTGACGTGCCCAGAAGGTGAAGCCTGTTTACGGTCTTCCTCAATGAATCAATTCTTTAAAAAAAATAAAAAAATAAAAAACGCACCTCAGCTGAGAAAGGTCCTAGTGTTTGCTAAGCAGCTTAAATACCTTCCTGGGGGACCAACGGCAAGGACAAGGGGAGGAGAGCAACTCAAAGTCCTAAAACCTGGCTGGAGCATAGAGCTGAGCTGA
Organism: Dendropsophus ebraccatus; assembly: GCF_027789765.1. Lineage (NCBI taxonomy): Eukaryota > Metazoa > Chordata > Amphibia > Anura > Hylidae > Dendropsophus > Dendropsophus ebraccatus. The sequence goes on from NC_091465.1 coordinate 85,467,731, forward strand.
GAAGCTAAGGGGTGTAAGAAGGGTGTACAATCACACAAAAATATCATCATCAGACTCGAAAACCTTCAAAGTCATCTCTGATGCTGGGTGACACATTTATGCACATACTACTTCTTCTGCCCAACTCTAGAGCATATGCTCATATACTATGTAGGAAATGTTCCAATATGTTCTCTAAGAATAGAGGTCCTCTCAGTTACCTCCAATGAGAAGTAACTAGCTGGAGGAAACCACAGTTTAAGAAAAAGAAATCATCTTTCAGATTAAATATATGGAATTGAAGGGCCTGTAAATAAGTGAACCTTGGAGGAACAATTCTATGACTTCTATGAAACCATACACAGAGTTTACAGGATGGAATGCGTGGCCCAAGGGGGTGAATGGATAACAATCCTAGATACTAATTCCTGGGATGGCATCACGAGGGTCACAGAACAAGGTTGATGATGTCACATACTCTGGATGTAGCAGGGCAGCCCCCACATTTGTAAAGGACACATAGAATCCCCTATGCCAGTGGACAAAACTTCCAGAAATCTCAGACCATTAGGAATATAACTCCAATATAGAATGTGACATCTGGTGCTATCTACACCGGTCAGCCTCTGTCTCTGTCACACCCTTCTTTATACCGACATTTTCTTCTAATAAGTGATTAACTTTGAAGACTTATTCTGCTGGAAATGTTACAGAAGTAATAAAGGAGCGTATGTGCGTATATCCACCAGTCAAGGGTAAAAACAACTGAGAAGACTCCAATGCTACTGTGCTTCTTGCTGTAGTGTCACACAACCACAATCTATGTGACATCTTCCATCACTCCTTACAGGTGACACTGGAAGGCAGGCCTCTAAAGAGGCCATGGTGGTAAGCAGTCCCTGGAGCCTGTCCGGTGACGTATGTATATTTCCTCGTTGTCACTATCTCAGTAAATCCCGGCGCAATGCCACAAACCACCCAGACAAGAAAGGCAACAAAGCACCAGGAAATACGAGAGGAGGCCTTTAAAGGACTATGTCTAGGATGAAACCCTGGAAATTTTAGTTAGTTATGGTTGATATTATCCCTTCATTCTTGGTTCCTGTTTTGCTCTGCTCCATTAAACTGCATCTATAATGGATAATGTTACTGTATTGTCTATAAGTTTAGAGATTACTGCACAAAGATGTATGTGGGAAAAAGGGTCCAAAATCAAGACCAAGCGATTTTCAACGATAAAGAATAGCAAAGAAGATAGCTTATCATTAACCTGAAATCGTTCACTATATTACACAGAAAGATAGCCGTTAGTTAGGATTTTTACTAAGATGGAATGATGTGGAATTACACGAAATCATTAGTGAACAAACCTGGAATGCAGCGAACGATTAACGATGATTTTGGTGTCAGCACCAAACGAGCAGTGAACGATTTCTCGTTGGTCGTCTGATCACTGCCTGCATTTACAAGTCAATGTTAAAACATTTTGAATGACAATCGTCCTGTGTTATAGGGCCCTAAGTCCCTTTGAATTGTAGAAACCAACACTGACCATCATTGTACAGGTCACCCAATAACTAGTAACCCAAACCACTAAACTACTGGTCAGAGGAGAGGCCTGCAACACTTGAAGGGCTGTGATGTCACTTGAAGAGCTGTGATATTGTATTTCTTACAAAACCTCCAATCCTTCTGACCCAGTGTCATTCAGAAAGATTGCAGACTTCAACAGAACGTGTATAGATCAGATCCAGAATAATCATTGCAATACTGCAGACAGTGGAGAAGAGTGTAGTGTCACATGACCATGTCCTGGACCAAACCCTAAGAATCAGGAAACCTAAGGCGATGAGGATGGGACAATGGCGTCTTGTGAGCTGGGCGCGGTCCTACCTACAGTGTGTATGGATGTTTTCACTGCATCTCATTGCACTTAAGAATGGATTGTCGAGCTGGATTTTCCAGTTCTGTCTTGTCACATGACAATCATCCATTGTGTACAGTCAGTAAAATGGTATTTATGTAACCCAGTATTTTATAAGCTGATTTACATCTCCTAAATGTGTAGACAGATAACATATATAAACGACATCTCTGTCAGTCGAATGTATAAACTACATCCCTGTCAGTCTTATGTATACAGCACACATGATACTAAGCAGATATGTACGTGCTCCTGTAACAGGATACACAGCACAATCATGTGCTACGCAGCCACACAGAAAACTCCAGTCTTACAGAGAGCTGCATCATTTCCTGAGAAGCCCAGACCCATTTCTGGAAGGCTCGTCCCTCTCCACCAATAGACGCCGCTCTCTTAGGACACTCCTATTCAGTAAATGTATATGATTCACCTTTGTCCTACTAAGCTGCTGCCTGTCGTCATTCTGCGTCTCCTCCACCCTGGCCTCAACTCAAGGCCTCCGGAAGTAGATGCCGAGCAACACTAGCACTAGCCGGAACATGGAACTGATGCCACCGGCTCTATGAACACGTGGTGCTGGCAGTGTCACTGGCCGCAACGATTGCATCATGTATCACACCATGGACAATGAAGTCAAGAGGAAGCCGGCATTCTAGGTCTCTATGCAGTATGGAGCATGTACAGCTATGGTAGTTACAATCACAACCTGGCCTTTATAACCTAAAAGAAAGTGTGCTATCAGTGACACCCATCCTCATCATACAGTGATTTCCCTATATAAAGATGCATCTCACTATTCTGTGTGGACATCCTACAATACAGAAACATGGGTGGATTAAGTCCGGCCTGGGTATTAGTGCCTTCTTGGCACAGAACTGTGTATCAAGACAGACGTGATGCTGAGCTGTATAGCTAGAGGTATAACCAGTAGGAGGAGATTGTGATCCGGCTGTATGGAGCTCTAGTGACATCACATCTGGAATACTGTGTCCAGTTCTGGAGACCTCACCTAAAAAAGGACATTGATAAAATAGAACGGGTCCAAAGACTGCTACAAAAATGGTGGATAGTGTCAGGCATAAAACATACTAGGACTTAAGGATCTGCATCTGTATAGTCTGGAGGAAAAAAGAGAAAGGGGACATGATGGAAACCTAATAAGGTTCAGGAGAGAAGTGTTTTTAGAAACAAACAACAAAAGAACAAGAGGACACAGTGAGAGGTTACTGAGGGAAATACTAAAAGGGCAGACTAGATGGACCCAGGGGTCTTTTTCTGCCGACAATCTTCTATGTTTTTATGATGGATTGATTAAGGGAAAAAGTCTTCAAATCTCCAACGAAATACACAAAATGCAACAATATAAAAGGTACAATTCTGCTGCGGACATCACAGCATCGTGGTCCCAGTATGGCAACAATTGCATTATTCCCATCAAGTGTTCCTAGTCTGTTTCATTGACCTACTCAAAATTTATATCAGAACTTCCCAAAGACTAGATGTGTGATGGGGCAAAGCTGTAATGGGCCTTGGTGTGTCTACTGTCATCTCTGGTTGATAGCAGAAAATAAGTTACGACTTTTATAGGTTTGATGCTGTATCAGTGTCAGCCATTGTCCTGCCTACATCACACGCCTACGTGACACCCTGCCCCAGTCCTTACCATTAAATAATTGTAATGGGTTGAGGAGCAGTATGGTGGCTCAGGGGTTAGCATGGTGGGGGTGCTGGGCTCAAATCTGACAAATCAAAATTTCTGAATGGGGTTTTCTCCCAAGTTTCTCATGGATTTCTTTCAGGCTCAGATTTTAGAACATGGAATTTAGATTGCGATTGAGACCAATGCAAGTGATGACATTCTCTGTACAGCACTATGGAAAATGTTGGCACTATATAAATAAGCTTAACTATTTATATGCGATGTCTCCACAGAAAATATGGAGGACAGAGAGGAGGCAGCCATAGAGAGTGCTGCAGATCTCCAGGCCTGGAATGTCCTTGTGTATAAACAGAGGCTGCTGGGCTTCCGGGCCGGGGGAGGGGTGATGGAGGACACGGCTGGATCTGAAATGCCTTTCAGATGGACATACACCCAACATCCAGGAAGAGGAGAAAGGAAACCTCAAGTGTAAGCAGGAGATACAAAGGCTGGAATGAGCTCCTCTAAAACGGGAAAGGTCAGAGCTGTGCTGTCCAGTGACCTCTGACCTCCTGCAGTTTTTCTGTCCTGGTTTATGAAGCAGACCCCCTCCCCCACAGCCCATATAGGTGGTGACCATAAAAAGAATGCCTCATGCATCCCCCAGCCCTGAAACCTTAAGAACATTAAGGCAAGACAAAGAGCATCCCAGGCCCAAATCCTCCACTGCTGCAGACACTCATCCTGAAGTGGGAGACCGGGTAGGAGCCATGAGCCCCCCAGCAGTGCACAGATGTTACTATAGCTGGCATCCAGCCTTCCCAGCATCAGTTCATCCTTCTGTTCCATCAGATACTGTGCGGATTATGCGTAAGAAGTATCATATGAGACCATAAGAACTGATGCAGTCGCATGTGGCGTAAAGTATAAAGTTCACCGTTTTGGACAATGTCCCAATATAAGGGGAAAAAGTTTAAAGTAAGTGTCAGTAATGGACACCAAGTAACTGGTGGGCCAGATGGGGAGGTCCTAATACAAAGACACATTAATGTATTCATTCAATTCTGATTGTTTTCAATCAACAAATTTTTAGGTAAGTAACGTAGAGGTCAAATGACCACAGATGTTCCCCACCGGACAGACCCTGGGGTATACAGTTATTACGTGTCCACTATTCCACTCTATGATGTCCCTACCACATCCAGCTAGGTTACCAGGAGACGGTAGTCCTCACATTGAAGTGACCTCTAACTTCACCGAACTTCACCAGCCCCCTCCCCCCAACCATTTACTTAGATAGTACCCAACCATCATCACTACCCTCATCATCACCTCATCCAATGTATGCTCCCCAACATACAGGAGAATGGATCTCATCATAGGGGTGTACCCCCTTAACCTTTATCAATGATAAATTGCCTCCTTCCACTCATAGTAAGCAGATGGTGACGGAGCATAGACAGGGTTGTGACCCAGTTTCTTACCTTGCCCCCAGACTCCATGGTCCCCCCGCGTGTTATATCCCAGACAGCGAGGTGTTATAATCCTGATTGTGCGCAGTCTCTTCCTCTGGTTACAGTATATCAGTCTGTCTGTGGTTACAGTGTGTCAGTCTTCTCTGTAGTTGCAGTGTACCAGTCTCTCTCTCTCTTTCTCTCGTTATAATGTTTCAGTCTTTCTCGGTGCTGTGTCTGCTCTTGGCTCCAGGAGTTTTATAGGAGAGGTGTGTATGCCCATCGCTGCCACCATTGGCTGTACAGACTCTTGACGTCCTAAGCCACAGCCCATAAGCAGCACACCCCCGACAAACCCCCACCCTCCTCTTCAGCCTGAGAACAGTACGCCTCCCATCCACAATACTGTATACCCAGCATTGTACAGACTGTATATCCGGCACTGTATACACAGCACTGTACACCCTGTATAGCCAGCACAGTATACACTGTATATCCAATACAGTACACGTAATATATACACCACTGTGCACACCGTATACTTGGCATTGAACACACTGTAAACACAACACTATATACACTATATCCAGCCCTGTATACACACCACTATACATACTGTATACCCAGCATTGTGCATACTGTGAAGCCGACACTATATACCCTGTATATCCGACCCTGTGCACACTGTATACATGACACTGTACACACTTTATATCCCACATTGTAGACACTGTATATTCAGCACTGTGCTCATTGTGTACAAAACACTGTATACTTAGCTCTGTACACACCATATACTTGAAACTGAATACATTGTGTTATAGTACTTTACAGAGTGTGTATACGTATACAGAGTATACGTTGCAGAGCACTCCCAACACTTTATACCCAGCACTGTATACTTGTACAGAACACATTGTATACCTGAAATTGTATTTATGGTGCCCTGACACAGTACACACTGCATACACTCTGAATACCTGGCTCTGTACCCACTGCATTCTACAATATACTCGGCACTGTACAAACTGTATAATGACAGAATACACAGGATGGGGGAAAATTAATCAAACTGGTGAAAAGCAGAATTGGCTCAATTGTCTCTAACAACCAATCAGATTCCACCTTTTATTTTCCAAAGAATCTGTGAGGAATGAAAGGTGGTAGCTAATTCTACTTTACACCTTATATACCTGGAATTGTGCACAAATCATACCTAGCACTACATACTGTATTCTGTATTCTTAGCAGTACACCCTATATTCCCAACATTTGATACAGTGGGCGTCATATTACGGGCTGACACAGTGAGGACCCTTTAATATTGCTCAATGCCAGATACAATAAAGGCCCCCATATACTTTTTATTAAAGTCAGCTTAACCTGCTGCTAGCGGTGTATGGGAACCTCCCGGGTCTCTGCCATAAGATGATTCTGGTGGAAATGTTGGGGTCGGGGGTGATGGATTTTCACTGCCCAACCCCTTTATTCCTTGAGAGATAAGTCGGCCAGACCAGTCTGACAGCAGCTTCCCCATAGGGAATACATGTGGATGGGGAAGATTGGAGAGATAACAGTTGGCCGAATGATCGATATTAAAGCTGTACAGTGGGGTAGATGGCACTTTGTTAAACAAATGTATTGAGTTTTGATTTCCTCTGTGCAACCATCTAATCATTGTTGAGAGAGAATGGAAAATAAAAGAGTCAAATGCACTAAAAAATGTTATTTGTAAAAGATTGATGTGTCACTGTTACCTTTGCTAATTCCATTTCTAAAGAATCTATGCCCACTTCGTAAGAATATCGTCCCCATCAAGTCCTCACTCCCCAAAAGCTCAGGAAAAACAGAATTGTGATGTAAGTAATCGCTACGATGACTGGACCGAGGTGTGACTGTACCACGGAGTCGGGAGCAAATGATCCAGCGAAGCAGCAATTCCAGGGAACCAGCCTGGAATTGGGGATGGAAAAATGGAAGCCAAGTTCTGTAGAAAAGGAGGTTTTATAGAGAAAAAAGGAGCCGGAGCCGAATGTCCGCACTGACGGCTTGTAAGAAATGTAGCCTGTAGGCTGGAGTTACCAATAATACTTCTACATTGGAACATTCAAATATGCTATCCATTTTAAAAGGTCATTCAACCACTTTAACCCTCTTGTAACCTTTTTTCTGCCTCTAACTGTTGGAGTCTTTTGGGCAGCGCTAATATTTATGGATTAGCCACGCACCATTTTTATACTTAGACTAGCCTTATCCCTATGGGCCCCTACCTGGGAGCATCCCGTTGGCTTCCAGCCCTGCATCCCTGCACTCTCCACCAAAACACCATATCCTGGCATCTAAAGACCTGGTACCCATTTGGGTGATATACATAAATCCCAAGGGGCTTGAAGGTGAGCACCCCATCAGCTCCTTATTTGACTTGTTTGTACGTTATCACACGAGGCGTTCCTGCCTTGTCTAGCGGTGTATGGAACCTCCTGATTCTCTACCAGCAGATCATATTGGTGTAGATAGTGGTCGGGTGTGATGGATTTTCACTGCCCAACCCCTTTATTCTTAGATAGATAAGTCGGCACCAAACCAGTCTGACAGCAGCTTCCCATAGGGAATACATGTATAGTAAAGACAGGAGGTTAACCTTATAGTTTCCCATAGACTTTTCGGCAGTGCTAAACATTCATGTGTATGGAAAGGGTGGTGAAAAAGTTTTCTTTAGTAATTGATTGATGTGTCACTGTTACCTTCACTAATGTCAATTTATAAAAAATTTATGCCCATTTCTAAAGAATATCGTCCTCATTAAGTCCTCAATTCTCACAAGCTGAGAAAAAACAGAATGTTGATGTAAGTCATTACTACTATGACTGGACCGAGGTGTGACTGTAGCTGCGAAGTCCCCACAGAGCTGGGAGAAGATGATCCAACCAGGCAAGAATTTCAGGGAACCGTCTTGGAATTGGAGATGGAAAAAGGAAGCTGAGTTCTGTTGAAAAGGAGGTTTTATAGAGAAAAAAGGAGCCGGAGGTTCAGATGTCCGCACTGACGGCTTGTAAGGAATATAGGCTATAGGGTGTAGTTACCAAAAATACTTCTACATCGGTACATAGGAATAGGCTATCCATTTTAATAGGCCGTTCAACCACAAGTGTAACGGTCATTTAAAACATTTTTGCAGAAATCAGTAGTACAAGCAATTTTAAGAAACTCTGTAATTCTCTACTCAAAAAGCTGTTTTGCAGCAGTTCTTATCTGTTCATTATCAAGGCAAAGTCATCTACATTACAGAGGAGCAAAACAAAGACAGGTTTGAGTACTTTATAACCTATGGAGGGGCCAAAGTGGATGAATGAACAGGAAGAGGAGAGAACCAGCCCGTGCAGTTTGGAGACACTCACATAAAATGCTGGATTCACAGGTTAGACTGCTCAGTGCTGGTCTGGGAACTTAGTGAGGTAAGATTGCAGAATGTTGTGTTGTGCTGTCTCCTATACACAGGCGGTTTCTCTCCTATCCCTGCTCACGCACCATCCTTGACCCCTCCATAGACCATAGAATTTCTCTGTTTTGATAATCCAAATAAAACTGAAAAAAAGTTAAAAACTCATATCTGTCTGAAAACAATACTAATAGAAATGAAAATGTTTCCTTCACAAGACGAGCACAAAAACAGCTCTGACAAGAGAGCAATGCAAAACAAAAGTCTTGGAATTTTGTGTTTTCATTACACCAAAGTAATAAACAAACAAAGGTTTGGTATAACTATTGTCGTACTGAGCAGGAGAGTAAAGTTATAATGTGATTCATATTGTATGGTGAACACGTAAATTTGGAATAAGAAAAACACACAATTGCATTTATTCCATTTTTACTGCCCCCCAAAAAGTTTTTCAAACCTGAAAATGGTGTCTTTAAAAAGTACAACTTGTCCCACAAAAAACAAGCCCTTATATGGTTGACAGAAAGGTAAAGTTGCAAATGCAAGAAGGAAAACAGTGGAAAAAAATGGACGATAATGTCCCAATTGGTTTGGCCATCTTTATCCATATATGACTGGAGGATTACGATCTTTGGTGAGCCCTAAGTTACCCAAAAATTACTGGCCGCCTACTCTGGTTGAAGCTTCAACATCCACAAATATGTTTGAGGAATCTTCAAATATTTATTACATTTCTTGGCCAATGCTCAATGTTCTTCTGATGTGTTCCAAGTGGCTTCTCTCTCTAGACCTAGGTGGATTCTCCAGAGCTAGGTGGCTTCTCCGGACCTGGGTGGCTTCTCCAGACCTGGGTGGCTTCTCCAGAGCTAGGTGGATTCTCCAGACGTAGGTGAATTCTCCAGAGCTAGGTGGCTTCTCCAGACCTGGGTGGCTTCTCCAGAGCTAGGTGGATTCTCCAGACGTAGGTGGATTCTCCAGAGCTGGTTGGCTTCTCCAGACCTGGGAGGCTTCTCCAGACCTAGGTGGCTTCTCCAGACCTGTGTGTTTTCTCCAGACCTAGGTGGCTTCTCCACACCTGGGTGTCTTCTCCAGACCTAGGTGGCTTCTCCAGACCTAGGTGTCTTCTCCAGACCTAGGTGGCTTCTCCAGACCTAGGTGTCTTCTCCAGACCTAGGTGGCTTTTCCAGACCTGGGTGTCTTCTCCAGACCTAGGTGGCTTCTCCAGACCTACAGTAGGTGGCTTTTCCAGATCTGTGTGGCTTCTCCAAACCTGTGTGTCTTTTCCAGACCTGCGTGGCTTCTCCAGAGCTAGGTGCATTTTCCAGACCTAGGTGGCTTCTGCCCTTTTTCTTTATGTTGATTTCAGGAGGTGAAAGGACCATGGCTTTCGATGACTGATGAATTTCTGATGACTTCTTAGGCCTATCTTATGGTTTGTACAGAGATTGTATACATACGTAACAGTGAATGTACACATAACTCTCCAGCTTCCTGCAAGTCTTCTAAAAATAAGTGTGTGGGACTAGACGCATCTGCAGCATGGCCCTTGTCCCTGACGTGAATCTGTCCCATGACATCTGCTCCGTCTAGTGCTGGAACAGGATGAGCCCTCCTGGAGGGGACAAATTCTCTGTAAACTGACAGAGAAGGGGGGCCCTGGACGCTGAGATCACCATATCCAGCATTGGCGTCTGCAATGGTCTCCATGTAATCCTTGGGTGCACCATCCTTGGTTTGCAGTAAACTTCTCTGTAAATAGATAGATCCCTTTACTCAAAATATAGCTTTTTTTTTTTTTGCAGTACCACCAAGTAACCCCCATTACAGTATGTCATATATTAGAATGACCAATGTGGAGGTTAAGGATGTGTGGAGACCCAGGGCATAGGAGATCCACCCTGGGCCTTTCACCAACTACCTAGTATAGATATAGTATGCTATATATACAGTCAGTAGAAAGTATTTGTTGTACGATGAGATCCGTGTCATATAAGGACACCTCTAAGTACATCACTGTGGTGGCTCTGCTGTGTCGTAGGGTGGGCTATGGGTCTCGTGTACTGGGCCTGGCTGTACCTGCTACCAGGAAAGCCCTAAGGTAGAAATCTTCAAGGAACAAGAATCCCCCACCCCCCACCCCCCGGTTTGATGATGTACAGGAGCAGGTAGAGCCAATCTCTAGGGACTATGTAGATGTTGTGTTTCTTCATCCGTCACTAAGCAGCCATGCAAATCAATAATAAGCGAAAGGTGACCCAGACCCTGTGCAGCCAGCGGCTATTCATCGTGCTGTATATGCATGATCAGCAGTCCCATGTCACAGCAACATTCCCCTTACATCAGCCTCCAGCAGGGAGACGAGGGGTTATCCCCTATCCCCCCCCCCCCCCAGGTGTGTGAACTCAGCTGGAAAGGTAGTAACCCTGCAGCACCTCAGGGGTTAAGTGTCAGTGATGGAGGATGGGAATGTGTATGTGACTGGCAGCAGGTACCAGCTCTGTGCTGCTGGGGGAGGGCCCAGGGCCACACGTCATGTCTCGGGGGATGTGACTCATCCTGTCATCTCATCTAATGAATACCTGAACCGCGCATGAATGTTCTGCCCTATAACGCACCATACGAAGCATCACTCCCATCATCCCTGACCAGGAGCTGACACTCTAATCTCCTATCACACACACAGTGTATCATCACTCCCATCATCCCTGACCAGGAGCTGACACTCTAATCTCCTATCACACACAGTGTACCATCACTCCCATCATCCCTGACCCAAGGAGCTGACACTCTAATCTCCTATCACACACAATGTATCATCACTCCCATCATCCTCCCTGACCCCAGGAGCTCACACTCTAATCTCCTATCACACACAATGTATCATCACTCCCATCATCCTCCCTGACCCCAGGAGCTCACACTCTAATCTCCTATCACACACAATGTACCATCACTCCCATCATCCCTGACCCAAGGAGCTGACACTCTAATCTACTATCACACACAGTGTATCATCACTCCCACCATCCCTGACCCCAGGAGCTGACACTCTAATCTCCTATCACACACAGTGTATCATCACTCCCACCATCCCTGACCCCAGGAGCTGACACTCTAATCTATCACACACAGTATCATCACTCCCATCATCCTCCCTGACCCCAGGAGCTCACACTCTAATCTCCTATCACACACAGTATCATCACTCCCATCATCCTCCCTGACCCCAGGAGCTCACACTCTAATCTCCTATCACACACACAATGTATCATCACTCCCATCATCCTCCCTGACCCCAGGAGCTCACGCTCTAATCTCCTATCACACACAATGTATCATCACTCCCATCATCCCTGACCCCAGGAGCTCACACTCTAATCTCCTATCACACAGTGTATCATCACTCCCATCATCCCTGACCCAAGGTGCTGACACTCTAATCTATCACACACAATGTATCATCACTCCCATCATCCCTGACCCCAGGAGCTCACACTCTAATCTCCTATCACACACAGTGTACCATCACTCCCATCATCCCTGACCCAAGGAGCTGACACTCTAATCTACTATCACACACAGTGTATCATCACTCCCATCATCCTCCCTGACCCCAGGAGCTCACACCCTAATCTATCACACACAGTGTATCATCACTCCCACCATCCCTGACCCCAGAGCTCACACTCTAATCTCCTATCACACACAGTATCATCACTCCCATCATCCTCCCTGACCCCAGGAGCTCACACTCTAATCTCCTATCACACACAGTGTATCATCACTCCCATCATCCTCCCTGACCCCAGGAGCTCACACTCTAAGCTCCTATCACACACAATGTATCATCACTCCCATCATCCCTGACCCCAGGAGCTCACACTCTAATCTCCTATCACACACAGTGTATCATCACTCCCATCATCCTCCCTGACCCCAGGAGCTCACACTCTAATCTCCTATCACACACAGTGTACTATCACTCCCATCATCCCTGACCCCAGGAGCTGACACTCTAATCTCCTATCACACACAGTGTATCATCACTCCCATCATCCTCCCTGACCCCAGGAGCTCACACTCTAATCTCCTATCACACACAATGTATCATCACTCCCATCATCCCTGACCCCAGGAGCTCACACTCTAATCTCATATCACACACAGTGTATCATCACTCCCATCATCCTCCCTGACCCCAGGAGCTCACACCCTAATCTCATATCACACACAGTGTATCATCACTCCCATCATCCCTGACCCCAGGAGCTCACACTCTAATCTCCTATCACACACAATGTATCATCACTCCCATCATCCCTGACCCCAGGAGCTCACACTCTAATCTCCTATCGCACACAGTGTATCATCACTCCCATCATCCCTGACCCCAGGAGCTGACACTCTAATCTCCTATCACACACAGTGTATCATCACTCCCATCATCCTCCCTGACCCCAGGAGCTCACACTCTAATCCCCTATCACACACAGTGTATCATCACTCCCATCATCCTCCCTGACCCCAGGAGCTGACACTCTAATCTCCTATCACACACAGTGTATCATCACTCCCATCATCCCTGACCACAGGAGCTCACACTCTAATCTCCTATCACACACAGTGTATCATCACTCCCATCATCCCTGACCCCAGGAGCTCACACTCTAATCTCCTATCACACACAGTGTATCATCACTCCCATCATCCTCCCTGAACATAGCCTAATACTCCTATCTCACACAATGTACTATTTCTATGGTCTCCAACTCCAGTGGCTACACTTTCTGTAACCCTCCTATATAGATGTGTTACTCCCATCATCTGGTGCAGTATGCTGAGGATGATGAGGAGCAGTGCTCTAGAATTGCCCTGATTTATGAATGATATAAGCGAGTGGCGTGCACCATGTCAGTATCTCACATCCATCAGCTTCTATTACACATAGTTACACATAGGGATGACCACTGATCATGTGATGCTAATGAGGTGTCAATTATCATACACACCTGTATTAGTCACGTCATGTGACCACTAATCCTGCCTATAGATGCTGCCCGCCGCTCTCCATCCAGATCACACTCAGAGGGGGATGAGACGTGGTTCAACCTCAGGACTATATGTGCCCACCATCCTAAATGAGGCCCCATTTCTATCGTATATCCAGCACAAGGTGCAGCAGGCCTGCTTGTTCCGGCATTGTCCCTGCTGCATCTCTGTATGTACTAGTACTGAGCTGTGTGGTAAGGGCTTCCCCTTCTCCCCTCTCACAGCATTCAGACACAGAAAGAGAGAGAAAGTGCAGCTGCTTCACTTTCCTCCTTTAGGCCATGTTCACACTGAGGAAAAGGAAGTTGAATCCTCGCTTAATTTTATGCATATTCCGCTTGAAATTCCGCCTGTAAAATATGTGCAGAGCAATGTCCCATGGTGTTTAATGGGATTTCCTCTGTGTACATGGCCGAATTTACACACAGAGGGGGGGATTTATCAACGGTAAAAGTTCTGTTTTTTTGCGTAAAACGGGCAGATGCAAATGAATTTATTCGCAAAAGTCTTTTTGCTTTTTGTACACGGAAAAATGATAAGGAAACCTACGCCAGCTGAGATCTGGTGTAGGTTTCCCTCCGTGCGCTCAGGATCTGCGTACTGTAGGCGAGGCAGGAACATTTTTAAGCCCAGCACAAAACACCGGACTTAAAAAATATCCTCTGGAATGTTTTACCGCTTTCTGCCCAAAGAATTGACTTATCAGCCCTTTGGGCGGATTCCACTAGGGTTATCCCTTAGAAGTCATTGAGGCTTTGAATTATCGCACTCCTAAAGAAAGACACAGGTCTAATCATACATACATACATCAGTCACCATCTACACTGGGCACTAATCATACATACATACATACATAAGTCACCATCTACACTGGGCACTACATCATACATACATACATACATACATACATCAGTCACCATCTACACTGGGCACTAATACACACATACATCAATCATCATCTACACTGGGCACTAATCATACATACATCAGTCACCATCTAAACTGGGCACTAATCATACATACATCAGTCACCATCTACACTGGGCACTAATACACACATACATCAGTCATCATCTACACTGGGCACTAATCATACATACATACATCAGTCATCATCTACACTGGGCACTAATCATACATACATACATCAGTCATCATCTACACTGGGCACTAATCATACACACATACATCAGTCATCATCTACACTGGGCACTAATCATACACACATACATCAGTCATCATCTACACTGGGCACTAATCATACACACATACATCAGTCATCATCTACACTGGGCACTAATCATACACACATACATCAGTCATCATCTACACTGGGCACTAATCATACACACATACATCAGTCATCATCTACACTGGGCACTAATCATACACACTTACATCAGTCATTATCTACACTGGGCACTAATCATACATACACACATCAGTCACCATCTACACTGGGCACTAATCATACATACATCAGTCATCATCTACACTGGGCACTAATCATACATACATCAGTCATCATCTACACTGGGCACTAATCATACATACATCAGTCATCATCTACACTGGGCACTAATCATACATACATACATCAGTCATCATCTACACTGGGCACTAATCATACATACATCAGTCACCATGCACACTGGGCACTAATCATACATACATCAGTTACCATCTACACTGGGCACTAATCATACATACATTCATCAGTCATCATCTACACTGGGCACTAATCATACATACATCAGTCATCATCTACACTAGGCACTAATCATACATACATCAGTCACCATGCACACTGGGCACTAATCATACACACATCAGTTACCATCTACACTGGGCACTAATCATACATACATACATCAGTCACCATGCACACTGGGCACTAATCATACATACATCAGTTACCATCTACACTGGGCACTACATCATACATACATCAGCCAAAATCTACACTGGGCACTACTCATAGATACATACATCAGTCACCATCTACACTGGGCACTAATAATACATACATACATCAGTCACCATCTACACTGGGCACTAATAATACATACATACATCAGTCACCATCTACACTGGGTACTAATCATACATACATACATACATCAGTTATCATCTACACTGCATTCTGTACATAGGTGATGAAGGAGCGGCTCAGGTACCCTGCTTTTCAGATGTGGTAATATTAATGGGGGAGAACGGCCTCTTGCACTTCCTGTCACCTGTATTTACCAAGAAACCTTAGAAACACTGACTGCAGCCGCATCACATGTCTGCCTCATAAAGAGGCCAACTATTCTATAGAAATCCTATGTCACCGCTCAGTGTTTACTAACAATAGAGTCCATCTCCTTACATGGAAAGTAAAAGAGAGCAGACTATGACGACACACCTGCCGGTCACAAGACCCGTGACACACCTGGAGAATGTGACACACCTCCCTGCTACATACCGCTGATGAAATGCACGGGAAACAGTCAGTAAGGTGTCAAGGTCTCCTGCTATAGCAGAATGATGCAAGACCATATAATACTGCAGTGACAGAACTGGCGTCCATTCCGTGGATTTCTGAAATTACAGAATCAGGAAGCTATCACCGGTGTCAGCTGAATGACATCACAGGTCATAGTGACATCACAGGTCATAGTGACATCACAGGTCACAGTGACATCACAGGTCACAGTAAAAAAGCAAAAATTTACAGCACCCCAATGCCTCTGTTGCACGCTGCATGTGGTTTTAGTACAGACAAAAAAACGGAAAGTGCAACAGCAACCTAAAGGAGCAAGTGCCTACCGTATATACTCCCCCCGGCGTACACGATAAAACCTGCTCTATAAATATAAAAATGAGGATCTTAGCAAACTATTTGCATGGGTGCATATATAAAAAAGAGATTTGGCTCCTATCTGCCCAGTCTGTAGGCTTATTGTTAGCCCAGGAGAGGATATTGCTAGTGTGAGAATGCTAGAATAGGACTATGTTTCTAAGGAATCCTTAACGTGGCGACGTGGGACACTCTGTAAAGTAGTGACATGGTATACACTCTGACCAAACAGTTTGCTAAGATCCTGATTTGTTTCATCTATAGAGCAGGTTTTTATCATGTGTACACTGGGGGGAGTATATACGGAAAGAGCTTGCACCTGCAGGTTGCTGTTGCACTTTCTCTTTTTTTGTCTATATCACAGGTCACAGTGACATCACCGGAAAAGTAAAGGATGCAAATTTTCATACTAATAAAAGTCAGAGGTCAGAACCTTCAGTAGTGCAAAAAAGGTGCAACATTTGTCCTCATGGTATTATAAACCTGAGTGTATTCACTATTGTGCAATTTATTATCAGTCTACAGAATGTTTGTGTTATTTTTTTTACAGTTGCTGAAGGGGCACCGCATACAGCTGGTCAGTGTGTATGATGGTGCTTATTGTATAGCGAACACGGTGTGAGGCGAGCCTAACGTGATTGACCCTCACGTATTAGGTCAGAGATGGGAAAACTTCACTTTGGCTGTCCAGGGATGATGGCAATTGTATTAGGTGGTTGCATCTCTCCATTTTAGCTACACATAACCAGTAAATCTTTTATGCAACAAGTACATAGGGAGACATTTATCAAGGGGTTTGCGCCAAATTTTTGGTGAATAATTGCATATTTTACCCATTTTTGGTCTAAGTTTTATTTATGAACCAGTATTCGACAGGTGAATATTTTTAGATGCGACTTTTTTTTTAATCTGCCTGTTTTAAGTATTCATCCAAAAGTTCCCATAATCCGGGATTAGCGCCCAATATATCATTTGCGACTTTTTAAAAAGTCGCATAAATAGGCGCAAGCTTACGTCTGGTCAGAACCAGTTGAATAAAACTGCGCAATTTTTTCATAGTTGCGCCTTTTTTGTGCCTTTTTATTTAGATGCATTTACTATGGCAGTGCTACATTTTAATGAATCAGTCATAAGATATTAGAGCAAAATACACACCAATCCCCATTAGAATAGTTGCTCTTATTAGACTCCTTAGTAAATGTCACTCATAGTGTTTATACACCGCTCAGGCTCCATCGCCCGGTGCCGTCACTTGCCCATCGACCCCCCTCCCCCGCCCTCTCTGAACTCGCATCTCGCCATTTGAAGATAAGAGTGCTTGTTCCTTTGTGGGTTGCGAATTCCTTAGCTATTAATATTTTTATCTTAGCTTTGTCATCCAAAATTAGTCTGTATATCAGCGAGTGACAGAGCTGCAACAAGGCCGAGTGATCCAGTGACTAGTGCACCTAGCGTCCAGTGATAGGGTGAGTGAGTGCCAGTCTGCTCCTCGTGACCACCCAACAAACCCTACTACAACTTTACCAATGTGATCCATCAACATGGCGGATCAGGGTCAACAAATAACTTGGTCCAAAAATACCCTTTAGGCCGTATTACACATAGCGATTATTGTTTAAAGATTCCCTATGATGATCATTCGTTGCGAACGATTCTGAGGTTATTACATTCACCGATTACTGTTATGAACGATCGTTTTTACCGACGTTATATGGTCCCTTATCATTCCTCAGGACAACCCACACAACATGTTTTATTGGCGAACAGCTAATTACATAGGCAGGGCTCCAGACTAAAAAATTTACCTGGGAGCCATTGGCTCCTAACCTGAAAAATTTAGGCGCCAAATAGAATATTTGGTCGCCAACATTTTAAACCATGTAAAATTAATGTTATGTTACATGGGACTTACTGTGTGCAGAGGCCACGGCAGCCTCCTCCTCCTTTAGATCCTTTCTTTTCTTAGTTTGAAAATGTTCAACATGGAAACTTGCAACTTGACAACCATATCCAGTCTGACTCAGTACTTCAGCCTCACTTGGCTAGCCTTTTAATGAGGCTTACTCTTCTGAACTTGAACTTAAAGGGAACCTGTCGACCCCTGTGCCGGGGTGACAGGCTCCCAACCCCCCTATACTCACCTCATCGCGCCGGGTCCCGCTTCTGAAGATGGTCGGGTCACGGAGATCTCAGCCGCTGCAGCCCGGCGCGCACACTGAGAGATGAGTCCAACGCTCATAGAGAATGACGGGAGAGTCCAGCGCTCCGTCATTCTCTATGAGCGTTGGACTCATCTCTCAGTGTGGGCGTCGGGCTGCAGTGGCTGAGATCTCCGTGACCCGACCACCTCCAGAAGCGGGACCCGGCGCGATGAGGTGAGTATAGGGGATTCTAACGGGGGGTTGGGAGCCTGTCACCCCGTCACCGGGGGTGACAGGTTCCCTTTAAAAGCTTGCAACAGTCTATACATACTGAGCTAGACTTATGACTGCAGCCATAGTGACCCCCCACAAGATGTGTATATAGATAGATATATCTCTCACCTAGTGACTAATGCAAGTGACCCCCTACAATACAGACACCTGAGGGGCCCTGATAATAATAATTGTGCATATATCTATCTCCCAGTGTATGCAGCCAGTTTGCCCTACACTTATAGATGGCCCCCTCCCCTTATAGATGACCCCCTCCTTTTATAGATGACCCCCTCCTTTTATAGATGACCCCCTCTACCCCCATTATAGATGCCCCCTCCTCCCCCCATTATAGATGCCCCCTCTCCCCCCCATTATAGATGCCCCCTCTTCTCCCCCCCTTATAGATACCCCCTCCCCTTATAGATGACCCCCTCTACCCCCATTATAGATGCCCCCTCCTCCCCCCCATTATAGATGCCCCCTCCTCCCCCCCATTATAGATGCCCCCTCCTGCTTCCCATTATAGATGCCCCCTCTTCTCCCCCCCTTATAGATACCCCCTCCCCTTATAGCTAGCCCCCTCTCCCCCCCTTGAAGATGGCCCCTCTTCTCCCCCCATTATAGATGCCCCCCCTTCTCTTCCCCCCATTATAGATGGCACTCTCTTCTCCCCCCATTATAGATGCCCCCCTTCTTTTCCCCCCATTATAGATGCCCCCCCTCTCCCCCCATTATAGATGCCCCCCCCCCCTGTCCTTTATGCTAAGCAGTATTTAAAAAAAACAAACACACAAACTCACCTGACAACCCGCTCCCCCGGCGATCCTCTTCTTCTTCAGGCACTGTCCTCGGCTGATGTGCGGCTGCCGGGGGTGTCCCGTCCTATCCCCGGCAGCGCGGCGCGTCAGTGAGCTCCCTGTACGCCGGGGCTGTGACTTCTGACACAGGAAGCGTCTCTGACGCGCGCTTCCTGTGCCGGAAGTCAGGGCCCCAGGCAGCTCACTGATGCGCCGCGCTGCCGGAGATAGGACGGGACACCCCCGGCAGCCGCGCATCAGCCGCGCATCAGCCGGGGATACTTAAAGAGACAGCGCGCCGCCGCCGGGGCCAGTCGCAAATGGCGCCCAGATTAATAAATCTGGGCGCCATTTGCAAAATATTAGTCGCATTGGCGACCATTTTGGTCGCCATCTGGAGCCCTGATAGATAATTACCAACGATATTTTTTCAACATGGTCAAAGACAAAAATGAACGATTTTTCGTTCACCGTTTGATCGTTGAGTGTTATTACACGGACAGATAATCGCTCATTTTCGATCTTTATAGCGAATTTTGAAACGATAATCGCTCCACGTAATAGGGCCTTTAGAAAGGGGATGAATGATCACCTGATTATATTATACATAAGTCATTTTGTAAGGTAAGGTCAACAAGCTTCAGATAGGGCATGTTCTCATGGATTATAACCATGATTCCTAATGCAGCTAGGGGGCCAATGTGGGGTCATGTGACCCCCTGGAAATTACATGTGTTTTTCTGCTCTCAGTGGAGTCACCATCTCAGCCAGTAGAACCACCTGTATGATGAGGCTGCACAGGCTGTTTACACAAGCTCTTGAGAGAGGAAGACAGAAACTCCCATCACAGTTGTGGATGATGATTATACAGCTCCTGTTACACAGCTATAATGGGTCTGATGAAAGTTCTTTGAACGGAGAGCAGAGGCGCTCAATACATCACATTGAGACACTGGGGCAGGCGGAATTTCCGCCTGTTTTACTTAGTGTGAACATACCCCTATGCTGTAGAGATCACTTTACAGCAGTCTCAGCTTAGTTCACTTTTTGTACATTGTTATGGGAGTGGCCATTTTGCCTAACATCCTATAGTGACATGTCTTACAGCAAGCCTCATGGACTTAGAAGAAAATAGACAGACTCTGTCCCCTTGAGATGAATGTGAGACATTACTGAGCACGCTCTATGACCTCATTCCACAGCTCCTCTATCTGCTGGTGTCACATGACGCTGCAATGCTGTACAGATCACTTTACAGCAGCCTCCTCTTATCACCACAGACACAATAGGAAGTCTTAGGGCCCTATTCCACCGGACGATTATCGTTCGCATAATGGTTAACGATTAACATTCTCAAACGACCGCTAATTGTGAAAGACCTGAAAACGTTCACTCATTTCCATGGAACGATAATCGTTACTTATGATCGTATTTGCGATAGTTTTTTCTCCACTATTTCCTTGCCATTGCGTTCGTATCTACTGCGAACGACATCTTATTCAATGTGAACGAGCAACGATAAAAATAGGTCCAGGTCTTATAAAGCGTTCAGCGATTTCTTGTTGGGTCGTTAATCGTTAACTGCATTTCAACCATTTCAACGATTTAACGATAATCTGAACGATAATCGTCCGGTGGAATAGGGCCCTTAGCTTAGTTTTAGCCCCAGTGGGGAGAATGAAAACTGCAAGATCTCAGGAATATTTTAAAACAGAAAAATGGAAAATTGGAAAAAAATTTCACCAAAAATTCTTAAAAATAAATTTGATTATTTTGTTTGGTAATTTTCTCACAACACATTCCCTTTAAGACTAAATAAAAAGGTTTTCAGATCGGGATATCCTCCTGTCACACCCAAAGGGATGATCTACAGAAGCCAAGACTAATGGAGAAAATAAGCCATTGATCCCCGGTCCTTGGAGCCTGGTATGATTGCAATGTCGCGGTCATTAGGCTGGAATATAGCAGTCACTCCACTCCTATCAACGGCCAACATTGTAATCTAATCGTAAGTAGATAACCTTCAGATTACAGGGCTATCCTCACACCTCAGTAACATCCTGAGCTCATGCGGCTTCCAGATTATGGGTGTTGGTGTAACAGGTGATTATGTGGTAATTATTCCATGTTTTATCACTAGTGTCTAGTGTATCAGCCTATTCAGGTGATAGGTGTGACCTCTTATCATCAAAAATCTATTAGTGAGAGGCCGGCTCCAGCTGGATGCGTGTAGACATCTTACACAACTGTCCCCATCAGCGGTTCAGAGCTCAGCACGTACACGCCATTTCTCCTCTGTTAGTAAAGGAATGAAAATCCACCGGGGCACATTAGAGAGTGAGGCATCCAGCTCGCAGGGCAGATTTTATGACCGAGGGCTCACATGGTCCTCTGCCTTTTGATGCTATGAATATTTCCTGTGTGGGTTCTGAGCTGTTCACCTCCTAAGACATAAAAGCCGCTGCAATATCCTGATGGCATCACATAGCTGAGACATGGTGCCGGAGATTCCTGAGAAATCCAGACACAACTCCTGATTACTGGCAGTCGGAATATCCACCAGGATGCAATGAGACTGAGGAGTCAGAAGAGTCAGGTCCTGTTCACACCACGTTTTTACATCCCGTTGAAAAGTCCTGACTTTCTCTCAAGGTTACATAAAAAGGACAGGATGATCTGAACAGGACAGAGAACATAACCTGCACCATTGTTGGATCCTATTTTTATAGTAAATTTTACAAACAAAAACAACACTTTTTTATAGGATGCAGAAATATGGCTAATGACTTGTCTAGCAAAGAGCAAAATGACTACACCCCCACCCTTTAAATCTTGCGGTTGTTAGGCTATGTTCACACTACGTTTGACAGAATGGGCGTTAACATAACACTGTGTGATGACAGCGGGTATTGCATTGACTACAATGGTTTGGGTCGCCATGGGTACAAATATGAAATGAGACCTTAATGGACATGACCTTCATTGGATTAGAATGGGGGTCACTTGCAGTACGGTCTCATTGTGTGTTCGTATTCATGGACACCTAAACTTCTGGATGAACAAGAAATCACCACTAATCCGGCAGTGGCACTCATGATAGGTACACTTTAATGGGTTGTCCAGCATTAGCAAGTTTCTCCTATATAGCTGCGGTCATATTAAAAACAATAAACATCCTATGCTTACTTGTCCACGCTCCCCCGGTGTCCTGCTGGTGGTGTCTCCGGCTGACTGCAGATGCTTCAAAGTGACAGCTCGCCCAGCCAATCACAGGTCTAGGTAGTGATATCCCGCTCAGCCAATCACAGGTCTCGGTAGTGATAACCCACTCAGCCAATCACAGGTCTCGGCAGTGATATCCCGCTCAGCCAATCACAGGTCTCGGAAGTAATAACCCACTCAGCCAATCACAGGTCTCCGGAGTGATAACCCGCTCAGCCAATCACAGGTCTCAAGAGTGATAACCCGCTCAGCCAATCATAGATATCAGGAGTGATAACCCACTCAGCCAATCACAGGTCTCGGGGGTGATAACCCACTCAGCCAATCACAGGTCTCCGGAGTGATAACCCGCTCAGCCAATTACAGGTCTCGAGAGCGATAACCCGCTCAGCCAATCATAGATCTCGGGAGTAATAACCCACTCAGCCAATCACAGGTCTCGGGGGTGATAACCCACTCAGCTAATCACAGGTCTCGGGAGTGATAACCCACTTAGCCAATCACAGGTCTCGGGAGTGATAACCCGCCCAGCCAATCACAGGTCACGGAAATAATAACCCGCTCAGCCAATCACAGGTCTGGGGAGTAATAACCCACTCAGCCAATCACAGGTCTCGGATTGATAATCCACTCAGCCAATCACAGGTCTCGGGAGTGATAACCCGCTCAGCCAATAACAGGTCTCGGGAGTAATAACCCGCTCAGCCAATCACAGGTCTCGGGGGTGATAACCCACTCAGCCAATCACAGGTCTCGGGAGTAATAACCCGCTCACCCAAACAAATGTCTCAGGAGTGATAACCTGCTCAGCCAATCACAGGTCTCGGGGGTGTTAACCCACTCAGCCACTCACAGGTCTCGGGAGTGATAACCTGCTCAGCCAATCACAGGTCTCGGGAGTGATAACCTGCTCAGCCAATCACAGGTCTCGGGAGTGATAACCTGCTCAGCCAATCACAGGTCTCGGGAGTGATAACCTGCTCAGCCAATCACAGGTCTCGGGAGTGATAACCTGCTCAGCTAATCACAGGTCTTGGGAGTAATAACCCACTCAGCCAATCACAGGTCTCCGGAGTGATAACCCGCTCAGCCAATCACAGGTCTCGGGAGTGATAACCTGCTCAGCCAATCACAGGTCTCGGGAGTGATAACCTGCTCAGCCAATCACAGGTCTCGGGAGTGATAACCTGCTCAGCTAATCACAGGTCTTGGGAGTAATAACCCACTCAGCCAATCTCTGATGGGACAGCACTGCCACCTGTGATTGGCTGAGGGGGCTGTTACTCCTGAGAGGAGTCTGTCTCGAGAGAGAAGTGTCTGCAGTCGGTTGAGGACACCAGAGACACCTCCAGCAGGACATCCGAGGAGGGAGGACAGGTAAGCTTAAGATGTATATTATTTTTTATATGAACGCAGCTATTAAGGTCTATATCAAAGCAGTACAGCCCAGGTCATGAGTGTGACTTCTACACAATGACATTGATATCTCTGACATGTTGCATAAAAGGGGATGAGAAATAAACCGGCTGAGGTCTTGGTCACCTGTACTCTTCTATTTTCTAGACCTAATAGATATGGCTACCTGATTATATTTAATCCGTGTCGTCCAAATGGCAGTAAGAGAGGCCATTAGCCTACTCTGTGAGATCTACGGAGAGATGTATACATAATGTATAGCATTGTTTATCGCACGGATGGAGGGAGATAAGGTCACGTGATCTGGCACCACTCACAGGAGGGCATCATGGGCCCCTCCATCACCCTCTTATTCATTATGAATGTGGCAGGCGCATAATTACAACATCTTGGGGGAGAGATTTGGAGGTTTCTATGTTTGCTTATACTGGCAGATTCCCGGAGCTGATGGGAAAGTTGTGTTATAATGAACTATTCTGAGAGCATTAGTGGAATTTTTCCAGAACAATGCTCCGTAACGTCCTGACACTTTGCTCCACATCCTGTTTGTGTGTTAATGGCCAGCGATGTCGTTGTGCTCGTTTTATAGAGGTAGCGAGAAGGAAGGAAGATTGGCGCGGCCACACACTTTAATACAATTAACATTTCAGAACTTTGTTTTCCAACAAACACGATTCCAAGTAAAGGACAGAAGAGAAAAAATGCAATGCGTTCTTGGAAAAAAAAAGAAAAGCACAAAGACATGTCATGGCTGGACGTTATCAGCAATTGTGCAATCCCAGAGTCCTGCCTTACTCCACCATAGCCCGTGCTTCATATGAAAACCCCAGAGTCCTGTCTTACTCCACCACAGTCCATGCTTTATATGAGAACCCCAGAGTCCTGTCTTACTCCACGATAGCCCGTGCTTCATACGAGAACCCCAGAGTCCTGCCTTACTCCACCATAGCCCGTGCTTCATACGAGAACCCCAGAGTCCTGCCTTACTTCACCCCAGTCCATGCTTTATACGAGAACCCCAGAGTCCTGCCTTACTCCACCATAGCCCGTGCTTCATACGAGAACCCCAGAGTCCTGCCTTACTTCACCCCAGTCCATGCTTTACATGAGAACCTAAGAGTCCTGACTTACTTCCCCAAGTCCATGCTTTATATGAAAACCCAAGTCCTGCCTTACTCCACCACAGTCCATGCTTTATATGAGAACCCCAGAGTCCTGACTTACTCCACCATAGTACATTATTTTTGTGAGAACCCCAGGGTCCTGACTTACTTTACTTACTTACTTTACTTACAACCACAGTCCATGCTTTATAGAAGAACCTCGGAATCCTGCTTTACTCCACCTCAGTCCATGCTTTATATAAGTACCCCAGAGTCCTGCCCAACTTCACCACAGTCTACACGTCCTGCCTTAAAGGGGTTATCCAGTGCTACAAAAACATGGCCACTTTCCCCCTACTGTTGTCTCCAGTTTGGGTGGGGTTTTGAAACTCAGTTCCATTGAAGTAAATGGAGCTTAATTGCCAACCGCACCTGAACTGGAGACAACAGTAGGGGGAAAAGTGGCCATGTTTTTGTAGCGCTGGATAACCCCTTTAAGGTCCTATTCCACGGAACGATTTTCGTCCGTTACGGCCTATAATCTTCCCGTGGAGTAAAAGGCAACAATCAGCCGACATCGTTGCGTCGTTTGTCTTTCAAACATGTTGAAAGACAAACGACCAGGATAGCGGCGATCTGCTACCGTTGCTCCATGGAATAGGAGGCAGCAGACCGCCACTATCCGCTATGGGGTGCCCGGACAATCTAGCGATCACCCGGGCAGCCCCCTGCAGCGCCCTCCGGCCCACCCTGTACTAGCTCGCATAATAGCGCTTGTTTGCTCCTCACTGTGGGCCCATGGAATAGGGCCTTTACTCTACCACAACCTATGTGATATATAAGATTCACAGAGTTCATGCTTTATAGAGAACCCCAGATTCCTGTCTTACTCCACCCAGTCTGTCTTACAAATTAGAACATATCAGAACTTCTGACTCCGTTCACTACTCCTCAAGGGTGTGAGGCTTCCTATATTGTGTCTATCTTTGGATGGTTTTTTGGTTTTCATACAGGATACAATGTAGATAGACTCAGCTAATCCAACGTCCCAGATGTGATGTTATCAGTGTTTGGTAATCAGTAAACTCCAGGTGGATGAATAACCTTGCTGCATTATGTATCATTATTACAGGGTGAGTCCTGGCAGGATTAGGCCGGGTTGTTATAGTGAGGTCACAGTCTTACAGTTATATGAGAAGCCCACAGTCCTGATTTACTCTATCACAGTCCATGTGTTATATGAGAAGCCCACAGTCCATGTGTTATATGAGAAGCCCACAGTCCATGTGTTATATGAGAAGCCCACAGTCCATGTGTTATATGAGAAGCCCACAGTCCATGTGTTATATGAGAAGCCCACAGTCCATGTGTTATATGAGAAGCCCACAGTCCTGATTTACTCTATTACAGTCCATGTGTTATATGAGAAGCCCACAGTCCTGATTTACTCTATTACAGTCCATGTGTTATATGAGAAGCCCACAGTCCATGTGTTATATGAGAAGCCCACAGTCCTGATTTACTCTATTACAGTCCATGTGTTATATGAGAAGCCCACAGTCCATGTGTTATATGAGTAGCCCACAGTCCATGTGTTATATGAGTAGCCCACAGTCCATGTGTTATATGAGAAGCCCACAGTCCATGTGTTATATGAGTAGCCCACAGTCCATGTGTTATATGAGTAGCCCACAGTCCATGTGTTATATGAGTAGCCCACAGTCCTGATTTACTCTATTACAGTCCATGTGTTATATGAGTAGCCCACAGTCCATGTGTTATATGAGAAGCCCACAGTCCATGTGTTATATGAGTAGCCCACAGTCCATGTGTTATATGAGTAGCCCACAGTCCTGATTTACTCTATTACAGTCCATGTGTTATATGAGAAGCCCACAGTCCTGCCTTACTCCACCACAGTCCATTCTTTTTATGAGAACCCCAGAGTCCTGCCTAAGAGTCCTATTACACAAAACGGTTATTGACCTTACTTGGCCGATTACCGGCTGTTCCGGGCGATAATCGTTTCATGTAATAGCTCACGTTGAAAGGCAACGATCAGTAGACAAGTACAATGATGGCTGATCGTTGTCTTTCAGCATGTTCTAAATTCATGACAATAACAACGTAGCAACTGTCTGCTGCCTGCCATTCCGAGTAACATGAGTGGCGGCAGCAGACTGCCTTTCTCTCCTGTGGGCCACCTGGACCATCTAAAGATCTATGGGCCACCCCAGAGTCCTGCCTTACTTGCCACAGTCCATTCTTTTTATGAGAACCCAAGAGTCTTGCCGAGTTCTGGCTGGATTAGACAGGGTTGTTATAGTGAGGTCACAACCCACGCTTTGTGACCACTTGATGGTTAGACAGGGTTATGCTGAGTCCTGGATCTCACTTAAACTTTGCATTGTAGTTTTGTACAACACACCCAAAAATCCCTCATGAACCCACAGAAGTGCCCCGAGACCTGGTCCGGTTATAACAGTACAGTGGGTAGATCATGAAGGATACCCCATATCTCAGGGCAGGGGTCCTTACAATATAAATAAATGTTAAAAAACTAGAAACTAAGAATATTCCTGTATGAAGATATCATTGAAAGAATGAAAACCCCCAGCACCTCTGCTCCAATGTTCCTATGACAACCCTTCCTGTTTAATTCTACAAATCCATATTAGTCAGATGGTGGTGAAGGCTTATATCTGCTTTGCTGTGCAGTCAGATAAACGTAGACCAGTTATTACTAGTTGTAATGACTAGATGAATGTTATTTTCAGGTTTTAAGGGAGTAAAGCTTTGTCCCTGTGTAATAAACAATTCTGCACATTTCCAATAGACTTTGGGTCCTACCTATTACACAAAGCGATTTTTAACGACTAACGATAAACGATGGCAAACGAGATTGTTTATCGTTAACCTGCAATCGTTCACCATATTACACAGAGAGATAGTTGTTAGTTGCGATCGCTACTATGATCGTTATTGCGATCGTTACTATAATTGTTTACGCCATCTGACCCCAGCAAAACAATGGACAACGTGCAATCACACTGAACGATTAGTGAAAAAATGCGGAACTTGAGCGAACGAATGTGGAATTACAGCGAACGATTAGCAAACAATTAACAATGATTTTAGGTTCAGATTTAAATAAACGATCAACGGCACACGAACGATTTTTTGATTGTTGCCTGCAATTACACAGAACGATTATCATTTAAACTCGACCGATATAACGATTTTTCGCACCATAGTCGTCCCGTGTAATAGGGCCTTTTAACGTTCCAATTGTTTATTGTGATCAGGGTGTCTGTTTGCTGTCGGTAAATGGGGGCACTGTTTACATTCAGCAAACCTTGTATATAGCGAGCCCTTTTAAGGCCCTATTACACGGAATGATTATTGTCTGATAACAGCCGTTACGGGCGATAATTATCCCGTGTAATAGAAGGCAATGATCAGCCGGCATGAACGATGTCGGCTGATCGTTGCTGTCGTTTGTCTTTTAACATGTTGAAAGACTATCGACTGTGATAGCAGCGATATGCTGCCGTCGCTCTGTGGAATAGGAGCAATGGCAGCAGACTGCCACCATCCTCTATGGGCTGCCCGGACGATCTAGCGATCACCCGGGCAGCACCCCCACATCTCACCGCGGCCTCCCTGTACTCACCCGCTCGCTGCCACCACGTGTGATGTTCCCCCGTGTAATAGGTGCTTTAGGGGTGGATACAATTACAACCAGTTTAGACAAAGCAGTGAAAGCCTTGGTGTGTATAGACATGATGGCCGCCACTGGACAGTAACAATCTTTGGTGATTTTGGTTTGTGGTGTTTACTATTGACACAATTGCAGCTTGCAGGGTGGGGGAGGGATACAGATCCCTCTTCTGTCTTGCACATCCTCATCGCTGGGCTGCAGTCACAACTCGTCTGGGGATTAGTGTTTAATACAAGACAATAGCGATAGATGCGTTCCTAGACGCATTCCGAGCCAGAATGACTATGACGAGACTAGTTATGAGGCAGAACTTCACAGCAATGAAGGAAAATCATTAACGCTTGGGATTAAGAAACATTGATGTGATGTTTTTAGGAACTTCCTGCTAATTCTGTAACTCTTGCCCCAGGTCATACAGACTGTAAC
The DNA here is from genome assembly GCF_027789765.1 of Dendropsophus ebraccatus. Taxonomy (NCBI): domain Eukaryota; kingdom Metazoa; phylum Chordata; class Amphibia; order Anura; family Hylidae; genus Dendropsophus; species Dendropsophus ebraccatus. The sequence continues at coordinate 85,497,159 of NC_091465.1, forward strand.
GTGAGTGCATCCATCACTTGGTGGTGCCACAAGCTGTAGCTTCTGCCAGGACTTCCACAAGGTGAATCCTGCTGATCCTCCATCTCTTCTCTTTTGCTTTGTTTTCTGACATCATCCCGTCGTTTCATATGTTTCTTATCACTTTGGGGTTTGTTGACTCATCAATGCAAATTTTTCCCGATTTAGAGAAGTGTGTGCTGGCGGAGGAGCCGACCCTCACGTGGCGGACGGCTTTCTGCAACTGTGTCGGTATTAAATAAAGAATGAGCTGTTTCCCGATCTAAGACGGTCACATGATCTGCAGATATCCAGCTCGTAAAGCAACAAGTCCAAACTTGGAGACTGAGCGTGTAGGAAGCGCCATCACCTGTCACACCGAAGCACCATGGCAGCACTTTACTGCATTAACCCTTTAGCTCATTGCCAATGCCTGACAGAGAATATACATCCTGGTTATTTATCAGCCACAAACTCCTAAACACTTTCAGTATGCTGCTGGCACTCTCTAATGCGGCAAAGCAAAGGGATTTGTCCTGCGCAGTCAAAAACGGTCCATAGAATTACTCATGGACCACGGACCAAGGTCTAAGTTCTCTTCTAGAGCCCAAATTTGTCCGTTTTATGCACAACACAAGACCAGTGCCAATGACAATGTGCCAATGACAATGTGCCAATGACAATGTGCCAATGACAATGGCCGTTTAGCTTCAGAAAGTTGGAGTCAATCACAAGGACCTTGAAAACCTAAACAGACAACCAAAATCAGACCAGCTTCCAGTACTAAAGCCTTATGGCATCAACACAGCACACTGTGCTTGCACCGATGTCGTTGATGCCCGGGGGAGGGGAAGTTCATTATAAATAAGAAAAAAAACACAGATTATAGCCGGAAGACTGGATCAAATCCACTTCAGTAGCATTACAAGCATCATGATGTATATTTAGTATCAGGCGGTAACATGATGAGGATGATGCTAAGTTGGCATCAGGCAATATGAAGATGATGTATAGTATCAAACATTAGCATTACAAGGATGTTATATAGTTATTATTCGGCGGTAAGAGGAAAATAAAAAGAGGTGAAGAGGAAAAGAAAAAGAGGTGAAGAGGAAAAGAAAAAGAGATGAAGATGAAAAGAAAAAGAGGTGAAGATGAAAAGAAAAAGAGGTGAAGATGAAAAGAAAAAGAGGTGAAGAGGAAAAGAAAAAGAGAGCTTATAGTAACACTACAGGGATATTGTTGTATATTTAGTGTGAGATAATAACATTACAGACACAATGTCATATATTTAGTATCAGATATTAACAATACAGAGACGTTGTATATTTAGTGTCAGATAGTAACATTGTGGGGATATTGTTGTATATTTAGTGTCAGATATTAACAATACAGAGACGTTGTATATTTATCAGATAGTAACATTACATGGATGTTGTATATTTAGTATCAGATAGTGACATTATGAGGATACTGTTGTATATTTAGCATTAGATAGTAACAATACAGAGACGTTGTATATTTAGTATCAGACAGCTTTATTTTTAGACTTTTATGTTGCAACATCTGTTCTGTCTCTGGTATTAGCTTCAACAGCATTTTTTGCAGTGTCCTCCTTTAGCCGCTCTACAGTCCTGGATCTACAAGTATTCCTGTATTGATCATCAGTCGTCTTTATTGCCCCCAACCCTCTGACTGCTTTTCATGTTCTATACGTGAGTGTAGGGGGAAGGGCCGTCCCTCTGACTCATAAAGAACAGAGATTCTGAATAAAAACTTGGTCATAAAAATAGGAAGTCATGTACAGCACGTAGACCAGGAGCGGGGCAGCCGAGAGCTCAGCCCCCACTATGAGGGCGGATTGTAGTGAGGGCGAGGGGGGGTAATTACTTTGTTGCCAGCTTAGCTAATACAGGGGACAATGCAGGTCAGTAAATAAAAGGACATCAAGTGACTTGACAAGAGATACAATGGATATTCATCTGATGATGTTACCATGGCGAGGCGGAAGTGTCAGTAACATCAGAGAACCCATCCTGCCCTGTCCCCACCAGAGTCATACAGCCTGGTCTGCGTACATGTGACACCCCAGACAGACATATATGCTACAGTAACCATAACTATAACAGTGTAAACACTCATTGTAAATATCTGGGAAGGTATATTCCTTTAAGAAAAAAATCTAACATTTCTGTGAAGACAACCAAGACAGGAAAAAGTAAAGTGTGTGCATTTTACTAATTATTATTATTATTATTATTATTATTATTATTATTATTATTAAATAAAAAATAAATTAATTATATATATATATATATATATATATATATATATATAATGTATTTTTTTTTTCTTTACACAAAAGTGTGGTAGACTAGGGTTTGAGTCCTGCAAAATAAAAGTATGAGGTGCGGGGTGTAGTTCTTACTAGTGAGGTGCGGGGTGTAAGGGTACTATTACACGGAACGATAATTGGCCCGATTCGGCCGATTATCGCTCCATGTAATAAATGCAACGATCAGCCGATGACAACGATCATTGGCTGATCGTTGATATAGGTTAGACCCTATTTTTGTCGGGCGCCGACCGCGCACCGCTACATGTAATAGCGGTGCGTGGCCGGCGACTAACGATATACATTACCCATCCACGTTCCAGGGCTTCTCCTGCCGTCCGCTTCTCCCGGGGTCCCGTTCGCGCTCTAGCTTCACAGCGGCCTGTCAGCTGATAGGCCGCTCAGCCAATCACAGGCCGCGGTGGTCCCGGCCTGTGATTGGCTGAGCGGCCTACCAGCTGACAGGCCGCTGTGAAGCTAGAGCGCGCACGGGACCCCGGGAGAAGCGGACAGCAGGAGCAGCCCTGGAACGTGGATGGGTAATGTATGCCAGTTTAGCAGTGTAATACCACCCTAAGTCTTACTAGTGAGGTGCAGGGTGTAGTTCTTACTAGTGAGGTGCAGGGTGTAGTTCTTACTAGTGAGGTGCAGGATGTAAGTCTTACTAGTGAGGTGCAGGGTGTAAGTCTTACTAGTGAGGTGCAGGGTGTAAGTCTTACTAGTGAGGGGCAGGGTGTAGTTCTTACTAGTGAGGTGCAGGGTGTAGTTCTTACTAGTGAGGTGCAGGGTGTTAGTCTTACTAGTGAGGTGCAGGGTGTAAGTCTTACTAGTGAGGTGCAGGGTGTAGTTCTTACTAGTGAGGTGCAGGGTGTAGTTCTTACTAGTGAGGTGCGGGGTGTAAGTCTTACTAGTGAGGTGCGGGGTGTAAGTCTTACTAGTGAGGTGCAGGGTGTAGTTCTTACTAGTGAGGTGCGGGGTGTAAGTCTTACTAGTGAGGTGCAGGGTGTAGTTCTTACTAGTGAGGTGCAGGGTGTAAGTCTTACTAGTGAGGTGCAGGGTGTAGTTCTTACTAGTGAGGTGCGGGGTGTAGTTCTTACTAGTGAGGTGCGGAGTGTAAGTCTTACTAGTGAGGTGCAGGGTGTAGTTCTTACTAGTGAGGTGCAGGGTGTAAGTCTTACTAGTGAGGTGCAGGGTGTAGTTCTTACTAGTGAGGTGCGGGGTGTAAGTCTTACTAGTGAGGTGCAGGGTGTAAGTCTTACTAGTGAGGTGCAGGGTGTAAGTCTTACTAGTGAGGTGCAGGGTGTAGTTCTTACTAGTGAGGTGCGGGGTGTAGTTCTTACTAGTGAGGTGCGGGGTGTAAGTCTTACTAGTGAGGTGCGGGGTGTAGTTCTTACTAGTGAGGTGCAGGGTGTAGTTCTTACTAGTGAGGTGCGGGGTGTAGTTCTTACTAATGAGGTGCAGGGTGTAAGTCTTACTAGTGAGGTGCAGGGTGTAGTTCTTACTAGTGAGGTGCGGGGTGTAGTTCTTACTAGTGAGGTGCGGGGTGTAGTTCTTACTAATGAGGTGCGGGGTGTAAGTCTTACTAGTGAGGTGCGGGGTGTAAGTCTTACTAGTGAGGTGCAGGGTGTAGTTCTTACTAGTGAGGTGCAGGGTGTAGTTCTTACTAGTGAGGTGCAGGGTGTAGTTCTTACTAGTGAGGTGCGGGGTGTAAGTCTTACTAGTGAGGTGCGGGGTGTAAGTCTTACTAGTGAGGTGCAGGGTGTAGTTCTTACTAGAGAGGTGCAGGGTGTAGTTCTTACTAGTGAGGTGCGGGGTGTAAGTCTTACTAGTGAGGTGCAGGGTGTAGTTCTTACTAGTGAGGTGCAGGGTGTAAGTCTTACTAGTGAGGTGCAGGGTGTAGTTCTTACTAGTGAGGTGCGGGGTGTAGTTCTTACTAGTGAGGTGCGGAGTGTAAGTCTTACTAGTGAGGTGCAGGGTGTAGTTCTTACTAGTGAGGTGCAGGGTGTAAGTCTTACTAGTGAGGTGCAGGGTGTAGTTCTTACTAGTGAGGTGCGGGGTGTAAGTCTTACTAGTGAGGTGCAGGGTGTAAGTCTTACTAGTGAGGTGCAGGGTGTAAGTCTTACTAGTGAGGTGCAGGGTGTAGTTCTTACTAGTGAGGTGCGGGGTGTAGTTCTTACTAGTGAGGTGCGGGGTGTAAGTCTTACTAGTGAGGTGCAGGGTGTAAGTCTTACTAGTGAGGTGCGGGGTGTAAGTCTTACTAGTGAGGTGCAGGGTGTAGTTCTTACTAGTGAGGTGCAGGGTGTAAGTCTTACTAGTGAGGTGCAGGGTGTAAGTCTTACTAGTGAGGTGCAGGGTGTAGTTCTTACTAGTGAGGTGCGGGGTGTAGTTCTTACTAGTGAGGTGCGGGGTGTAAGTCTTACTAGTGAGGTGCGGGGTGTAGTTCTTACTAGTGAGGTGCAGGGTGTAAGTCTTACTAGTGAGGTGCAGGGTGTAGTTCTTACTAGTGAGGTGCGGGGTGTAGTTCTTACTAGTGAGGTGCGGGGTGTAGTTCTTACTAATGAGGTGCGGGGTGTAAGTCTTACTAGTGAGGTGCGGGGTGTAAGTCTTACTAGTGAGGTGCAGGGTGTAGTTCTTACTAGTGAGGTGCAGGGTGTAGTTCTTACTAGTGAGGTGCAGGGTGTAGTTCTTACTAGTGAGGTGCGGGGTGTAAGTCTTACTAGTGAGGTGCGGGGTGTAAGTCTTACTAGTGAGGTGCCGGGTGTAGTTCTTACTAGTGAGGTGCAGGGTGTAGTTCTTACTAGTGAGGTGCGGGGTGTAAGTCTTACTAGTGAGGTGCAGGGTGTAGTTCTTACTAGTGAGGTGCAGGGTGTAAGTCTTACTAGTGAGGTGCAGGGTGTAGTTCTTACTAGTGAGGTGCGGGGTGTAGTTCTTACTAGTGAGGTGCGGAGTGTAAGTCTTACTAGTGAGGTGCAGGGTGTAGTTCTTACTAGTGAGGTGCAGGGTGTAAGTCTTACTAGTGAGGTGCAGGGTGTAGTTCTTACTAGTGAGGTGCGGGGTGTAAGTCTTACTAGTGAGGTGCAGGGTGTAAGTCTTACTAGTGAGGTGCAGGGTGTAAGTCTTACTAGTGAGGTGCAGGGTGTAGTTCTTACTAGTGAGGTGCGGGGTGTAGTTCTTACTAGTGAGGTGCGGGGTGTAAGTCTTACTAGTGAGGTGCGGGGTGTAGTTCTTACTAGTGAGGTGCAGGGTGTAAGTCTTACTAGTGAGGTGCAGGGTGTAGTTCTTACTAGTGAGGTGCGGGGTGTAGTTCTTACTAGTGAGGTGCAGGGTGTAGTTCTTACTAGTGAGGTGCAGGGTGTAAGTCTTACTAGTGAGGTGCAGGGTGTAGTTCTTACTAGTGAGGTGCAGGGTGTAGTTCTTACTAGTGAGGTGCGGGGTGTAGTTCTTACTAATGAGGTGCGGGGTGTAAGTCTTACTAGTGAGGTGCGGGGTGTAAGTCTTACTAGTGAGGTGCAGGGTGTAGTTCTTACTAGTGAGGTGCAGGGTGTAGTTCTTACTAGTGAGGTGCAGGGTGTAGTTCTTACTAGTGAGGTGCAGGGTGTAAGTCTTACTAGTGAGGTGCAGGGTGTAGTTCTTACTAGTGAGGTGCAGGGTGTACGTCTTACTAGTGAGGTGCAGGGTGTAGTTCTTACTAGTGAGGTGCAGGGTGTAGTTCTTACTAGTGAGGTGCAGGGTGTATGTCTTACTAGTGAGGTGCAGGGTGTAGTTCTTACTAGTGAGGTGCAGGGTGTAGTTCTTACTAGTGAGGTGCAGGGTGTAGTTCTTACTAGTGAGGTGTGGGGTGTAAGTCTTACTAGTGAGGTGCGGGGTGTAAGTCTTACTAGTTAGGTGCAGGGTGTAGTTCTTACTAGTGAGGTGCAGGGTGTAAGTCTTACTAGTGAGGTGCAGGGTGTAGTTCTTACTAGTGAGGTGCGGAGTGTAAGTCTTACTAGTGAGGTGCAGGGTGTAAGTCTTACTAGTGAGGTGCAGGGTGTAAGTCTTACTAGTGAGGTGCAGGGTATAGTTCTTACTAGTGAGGTGCAGGGTGTAAGTCTTACTAGTGAGGTGCGGGGTGTAAGTCTTACTAGTGAGGTGCGGGGTGTAGTTCTTACTAGTGAAGTGCAGGGTGTAAGTCTTACTAGTGAGGTGCGGGGTGTAGTTCTTACTAGTGAGGTGCAGGGTGTAGTTCTTACTAATGAGGTGCAGGGTGTAGTTCTTACTAGTGAGGTGCGGGGTGTAAGTCTTACTAGTGAGGTGCAGGGTGTAGTTCTTACTAGTGAGGTGCAGGGTGTAAGTCTTACTAGTGAGGTGCAGGGTGTAGTTCTTACTAGTGAGGTGCCGGGTGTAAGTCTTACTAGTGAGGTGCAGGGTGTAAGTCTTACTAGTGAGGTGCAGGGTGTAAGTCTTACTAGTGAGGTGCAGGGTGTAAGTCTTACTAGTGAGGTGCAGGGTGTAGTTCTTACTAGTGAGGTGCAGGGTGTAAGTCTTACTAGTGAGGTGCAGGGTGTAGTTCTTACTAGTGAGGTGCAGGGTGTAGTTCTTACTAGTGAGGTGCAGGGTGTAGTTCTTACTAGTGAGGTGCAGGGTGTAAGTCTTACTAGTGAGGTGCAGGGTGTAGTTCTTACTAGTGAGGTGCAGGGTGTAAGTCTTACTAGTGAGGTGCAGGGTGTAGTTCTTACTAGTGAGGTCCGGGGTGTAGTTCTTACTAGTGAGGTGCAGGGTGTAAGTCTTACTAGTGAGGTGCAGGGTGTAAGTCTTACTAGTGAGGTGCAGGGTGTAGTTCTTACTAGTGAGGTGCAGGGTGTAAGTCTTACTAGTTAGGTGCAGGGTGTAAGTCTTACTAGTGAGGTGCGGGGTGTAGTTCTTACTAGTGAGGTGCAGGGTGTAAGTCTTACTAGTGAGGTGCAGGGTGTAAGTCTTACTAGTGAGGTGCAGGGTGTAGTTCTTACTAGTGAGGTGCAGGGTGTAAGTCTTACTAGTGAGGTGCAGGGTGTAAGTCTTACTAGTGAGGTGCAGGGTGTAGTTCTTACTAGTGAGGTGCGGGGTGTAAGTCTTACTAGTGAGGTGCGGGGTGTAGTTCTTACTAGTGAGGTGCAGGGTGTAGTTCTTACTAGTGAGGTGCAGGGTGTAAGTCTTACTAGTTAGGTGCAGGTTCTAGTTCTTACTAGTGAGGTGCAGGGTGTAGTTCTTACTAGTGAGGTGCAGGGTGTAGTTCTTACTAGTGAGGTGCGGGGTGTAAGTCTTACTAGTGAGGTGCAGGGTGTAGTTCTTACTAGTGAGGTGCGGGGTGTAAGTCTTACTAGTGAGGTGCGGGGTGTAGTTCTTACTAGTGAGGTGCGGGGTGTAAGTCTTACTAGTGAGGTGCGGGGTGTAGTTCTTACTAGTGAGGTGTAGGGTGTAAGTCTTACTAGTGAGGTGCAGGGTGTAAGTCTTACTAGTGAGGTGCAGGGTGTAGTTCTTACTAGTGAGGTGCAGGGTGTAGGTCTTACTAGTGAGGTGAAGGGTGTAAGTCTTACTAGTGAGGTGCGGGGTGTAAGTCTTACTAGTGAGGTGCGGGGTGTAAGTCTTACTAGTGAGGTGCAGGGTCTAGTTCTTACTAGTGAGGTGCAGGGTGTAGTTCTTACTAGTGAGGTGCGGGGTGTAGTTCTTACTAGTGAGGTGCGGGGTGTAAGTCTTACTAGTGAGGTGCAGGGTGTAGTTCTTACTAGGGAGGTGCAGGGTGTAGTTCTTACTAGTGAGGTGCAGGGTGTAGTTCTTACTAGTGAGGTGCGGGGTGTAGTTCTTACTAATGAGGTGCGGGGTGTAAGTCTTACTAGTGAGGTGCGGGGTGTAAGTCTTACTAGTGAGGTGCAGGGTGTAGTTCTTACTAGTGAGGTGCAGGGTGTAAGTCTTACTAGTGAGGTGCAGGGTGTAGTTCTTACTAGTGAGGTGCAGGGTGTACGTCTTACTAGTGAGGTGCAGGGTGTAGTTCTTACTAGTGAGGTGCAGGGTGTAAGTCTTACTAGTGAGGTGCAGGGTGTAAGTCTTACTAGTGAGGTGCGGGGTGTAGTTCTTACTAGTGAGGTGCAGGGTGTAGTTCTTACTAGTGAGGTGCAGGGTGTAAGTCTTACTAGTGAGGTGCAGGGTGTAAGTCTTACTAGTGAGGTGCGGGGTGTAAGTCTTACTAGTGAGGTGCAGGGTGTAGTTCTTACTAGTGAGGTGCAGGGTGTAAGTCTTACTAGTTAGGTGCAGGTTCTAGTTCTTACTAGTGAGGTGCAGGGTGTAGTTCTTACTAGTGAGGTGCAGGGTGTAGTTCTTACTAGTGAGGTGCGGGGTGTAAGTCTTACTAGTGAGGTGCAGGGTGTAGTTCTTACTAGTGAGGTGCGGGGTGTAAGTCTTACTAGTGAGGTGCGGGGTGTAGTTCTTACTAGTGAGGTGCGGGGTGTAAGTCTTACTAGTGAGGTGCGGGGTGTAGTTCTTACTAGTGAGGTGTAGGGTGTAAGTCTTACTAGTGAGGTGCAGGGTGTAAGTCTTACTAGTGAGGTGCAGGGTGTAGTTCTTACTAGTGAGGTGCAGGGTGTAAGTCTTACTAGTGAGGTGAAGGGTGTAAGTCTTACTAGTGAGGTGCGGGGTGTAAGTCTTACTAGTGAGGTGCGGGGTGTAAGTCTTACTAGTGAGGTGCAGGGTGTAGTTCTTACTAGTGAGGTGCAGGGTGTAAGTCTTACTAGTGAGGTGCAGGGTGTAGTTCTTACTAGTGAGGTGCAGGGTGTACGTCTTACTAGTGAGGTGCAGGGTGTAGTTCTTACTAGTGAGGTGCAGGGTGTAAGTCTTACTAGTGAGGTGCAGGGTGTAAGTCTTACTAGTGAGGTGCGGGGTGTAGTTCTTACTAGTGAGGTGCAGGGTGTAGTTCTTACTAGTGAGGTGCAGGGTGTACGTCTTACTAGTGAGGTGCAGGGTGTAAGTCTTACTAGTGAGGTGCAGGGTGTAAGTCTTACTAGTGAGGTGCAGGGTGTAGTTCTTACTAGTGAGGTGCAGGGTGTAGTTCTTACTAGTGAGGTGCAGGGTGTAAGTCTTACTAGTGAGGTGCAGGGTGTAGTTCTTACTAGTGAGGTGCAGGGTGTAGTTCTTACTAGTGAGGTGCAGGGTGTAAGTCTTACTAGTTAGGTGCAGGGTGTAGTTCTTACTAGTGAGGTGCGGGGTGTAAGTCTTACTAGTGAGGTGCAGGGTGTAGTTCTTACTAGTGAGGTGCGGGGTGTAAGTCTTACTAGTGAGGTGCGGGGTGTAAGTCTTACTAGTTAGGTGCAGGGTGTAGTTCTTACTAGTGAGGTGCAGGGTGTAAGTCTTACTAGTGAGGTGCAGGGTGTAGTTCTTACTAGTGAGGTGCAGGGTGTAAGTCTTACTAGTGAGGTGCAGGGTGTAAGTCTTACTAGTGAGGTGCGGGGTGTAGTTCTTACTAGTGAGGTGCAGGGTGTAGTTCTTACTAATGAGGTGCAGGGTGTAGTTCTTACTAGTGAGGTGCGGGGTGTAAGTCTTACTAGTGAGGTGCAGGGTGTAGTTCTTACTAGTGAGGTGCAGGGTGTAAGTCTTACTAGTGAGGTGCAGGGTGTAAGTCTTACTAGTTAGGTGCAGGGTGTAAGTCTTACTAGTTAGGTGCAGGTTCTAGTTCTTACTAGTGAGGTGCGGGGTGTAAGTCTTACTAGTGAGGTGCAGGGTGTAGTTCTTACTAGTGAGGTGCAGGGTGTAGTTCTTACTAGTGAGGTGCGGGGTGTAAGTCTTACTAGTGAGGTGCAGGGTGTAGTTCTTACCAGTGAGGTGCAGGGTGTAGTTCTTACTAGTGAGGTGCCGGGTGTAAGTCTTACTAGTGAGGTGCAGGGTGTAAGTCTTACTAGTGAGGTGCAGGGTGTAAGTCTTACTAGTGAGGTGCAGGGTGTAGTTCTTACTAGTGAGGTGCAGGGTGTAGTTCTTACTAGTGAGGTGCAGGGTGTAGTTCTTACTAGTGACGTGCAGGGTGTAAGTCTTACTAGTGAGGTGCAGGGTGTAAGTCTTACTAGTGAGGTGCAGGGTGTAAGTCTTACTAGTGAGATGCAGGGTGTAAGTCTTACTAGTGAGGTGCGGGGTGTAGTTCTTACTAGTGAGGTGCGGGGTGTAAGTCTTACTAGTTAGGTGCAGCGTGTAGTTCTTACTAGTGAGGTGTGGGGTGTAAGTCTTACTAGTTAGGTGCAGCGTGTAGTTCTTACTAGTGAGGTGCAGGGTGTAAGTCTTACTAGTGAGGTGCGGAGTATAGTTCTTATTAGTGAGTCGTGGGGTGTATTTTGTGTTGGTGAGGTACCAGATGTATGTTATGTTATTCCGCTGGTGGCTGGTGAGAGGGTACAGAAAATAATAAAGATGAAATGCTTACCTGCTGATGGATCCCTCTGTGAATAATAAGAATGTATACTTACCTGTCCATGCACTCCAAGTGAATAATAAAGATGTATACTTACCTGTCCATGCTCCCCCAGTGAATAATAAAGATGTATACTTACCTGTCCATGCTCCCCCAGTGAATAATAAATATGTATACTTACCTGTTCACGCTCCCCCAGTAAATAATAAAGATGTTTACTTTCCTGTCCATGCTCCCACATTGTCCTCCTGCCTTTGCGCTGTGTTCCCTGCTCACCACAGCCGCTGCTGACACTTCTGAACCCCTCTCTGCAGTAACAGGCCCTCTAGTGGTTGACTGAGTGGACTGTCACTGCAGAGACCGGTGCAGAACTGTCACTGGCGGCTGCGGTGAGCGGGAAAAAGGCAGGAAGACAACGGGCGAGCGTGGATGGGTAAGTATACATCTTTATTATTTACCGGGGGAGTGTAAACAGGTAAGTATACATCTTTATTATTTTCTATACACATCGGAATACCCTCCCAAGAGCTGCACAGATATTGGGGTGCAGGGTGTAATGCTTGTTAGTGTAGTGCATGGTGTAACGCTTGTTAGCCATGATTTTTGTTCAGTAAAGAGGAATTTTTTCCAGGTAAGTTCCAGTAGCGTGCGTGACTGAGAGGGATCTGGAGCTAATTGCTTATACCGGGAGTACAGACACACATCAATCCCTGTGTGATTTCTTTTTCCTAATCTGATAATCGCTTTATATCCGGAGCCTGAAATTTCTCCAGAAAGGTCTAGGATCTAATTCCTGAGCGGAATCACAAGGCTATGTGCGTTAACCCTCTGTGTGCCATTGCATCTGTATGGCTGATGTTGACCAGGACCTGATGTCACTGTACCCCGGGGTTGTGCGTGTTCACGGATGACTAGACTTCAGCATTTAGGAAATTGTCTTTTGGAGGGATTATAGACCCAGCGACGAGATTCAGTTACCGTACAAGGGATCAGGGCAAAAACTTTATAAATGTATAAAAAGCAAAAAGCAAAATCTACATCAATGTAGACTAAAGTTCACCATAAATAAGAGCAAAGGCAGAAATACAAACACAATCACATGAGTAAATGCGCTTATTTCAGATATTCCATCCTCCGCTATACTCAACTTTTTAATCCCCCAGCCCCTCTGGTCACAATTACTTGGAGCGGCTTTGTGTCGTGAGCGCTGTGTACATTTTACGTGCCTTTACACCAGAAGCTTGTAGAGAAACAAAGGCCACATACATTTCAGTGACCCCCAATCACGAGCAGCTGGGGGAGTACAACAGGACTTTGTCTCAGCGGCCGCCTGATTATTATCTGATGGGACAGTTTATTTATTGCCCAGTTATAAAACTGCAGTATACATGTATAACAGCCAGAAGGTGAGAAGACCATACACAGCAGTGTCACCGCTGATCTCTAGTGATGGATAGGCTGTATTCTCAGTGATGTCACCGCTGATCTCTAGTGATGGATAGGCTGTATGTGATGTCACCGCTGATCTCTAGTGATGGATAGGCTGTATTCTCAGTGATGTCACCGCTGATCTCTAGTGATGGATAGGCTGTATTCTCAGTGATGTCACTGCTGATCTCTAGTGATGGATAGGCTGTATTCTCAGTGATGTCACTGATCTCTAGTGATGGATAGGCTGTATTCTCAGTGATGTCACCGCTGATCTCTAGTGATGGACAGGCTGTATTCTCAGTGATGTCACCGCTGATCTCTAGTGATGGATAGGCTGTATTCTCAGTGATGTCACTGCTGATCTCTAGTGATGGATAGGCTGTATTCTCAGTGATGTCACCGCTGATCTCTAGTGATGGATAGGCTGTATGTGATGTCACCGCTGATCTCTAGTGATGGATAGGCTGTATTCTCAGTGATGTCACCGCTGATCTCTAGTGATGGATAGGCTGTATTCTCAGTGATGGATAGGCTGTATTCTCAGTGATGTCACTGCTGATCTCTAGTGATAGGCTGTATTCTCAGTGATGTCACTGATCTCTAGTGATGGATAGGCTGTATTCTCAGTGATGTCACTGATCTCTAGTGATGGATAGGCTGTATTCTCAGTGATGTCACCGCTGATCTCTAGTGATGGATAGGCTGTATTCTCAGTTATGTCACTGATCTCTAGTGATGGATAGGCTGTATTCTCAGTTATGTCACTGATCTCTAGTGATGGATAGGCTGTATTCTCAGTGATGTCACTGCTGATCTGTAGTGATGGATAGGCTGTATTCTCAGTGATGTCACTGATCTCTAGTGATGGATAGGCTGTATTCTCAGTGATGTCACTGCTGATCTCTAGTGATGGATAGGCTGTATTCTCAGTGATGTCACTGATCTCTAGTGATGGATAGGCTGTATTCTCAGTGATGTCACTGATCTCTAGTGATGGATAGGCTGTATTCTCAGTGATGTCACCGCTGATCTCTAGTGATGGATAGGCTGTATTCTCAGTGATGTCACCGCTGATCTCTAGTGATGGATAGGCTGTATTCTCAGTGATGTCACTGATCTCTAGTGATGGATAGGCTGTATTCTCAGTGATGTCACTGATCTCTAGTGATGGATAGGCTGTATTCTCAGTGATGTCACCGCTGATCTCTAGTGATGGATAGGCTGTATTCTCAGTGATGTCACTGCTGATCTCTAGTGATGGATAGGCTGTATTCTCAGTGATGTCACTGATCTCTAGTGATGCATAGGCTGTATACTCAGTGATGTCACCGCTGATCTCTAGTGATGGATAGGCTGTATTCTCAGTGATGTCACTGCTGATCTCTAGTGATGGATAGGCTGTATTCTCAGTGATGTCACTGCTGATCTCTAGTGATAGGCTGTATTCTCAGTGATGTCACTGATCTCTAGTAATCGATAGGCTTTATTCTCAGTGATGTCACTGATCTCTAGTGATGGATAGGCTGTATTCTCAGTGATGTCACTGATCTCTAGTGATGGATAGGCTGTATTCTCAGTGATGTCACTGATCTCTAGTGATGGAGAGGCTGTATTCTCTGTGATGTCACCGCTGATCTCTAGTGATGGATAGGTTGTATTCTCAGTGATGTCACCGCTAATCTCTAGTGATGGATAGGATGTATTCTCAGTGATGTCACCGCTGATTTCTAGTGATGGATAGGCTGTATTCTCAGTGATGTCACCGCTGATCTCTAGTGATGGATAGGCTGTATTCTTAGTGATGTCACTGATCTCTAGTGATGGATAGGCTGTATTCTCAGTGATGTCACTGATCTCTAGTGATGGATAGGCTGTATGTGATGTCACCGCTGATCTCTAGTGATGGATAGGCTGTATTCTCAGTGATGTCACCGCTGATCTCTAGTGATGGATAGGCTGTATTCTCAGTGATGTCACCGCTGATCTCTAGTGATGGATAGGCTGTATTCTCAGTGATGTCACCGCTGATCTCTAGTGATGGATAGGCTGTATTCTCAGTGATGTCACTGCTGATCTCTAGTGATGGATAGGCTGTATTCTCAGTGATGTCACCGCTGATCTCTAGTGATGGACAGGCTGTATTCTCAGTGATGTCACCGCTGATCTCTAGTGATGGATAGGCTGTATTCTCAGTGATGTCACCGCTGATCTCTAGTGATGGATAGGCTGTATTCTTAGTGATGTCACTGATCTCTAGTGATGGATAGGCTGTATTCTCAGTGATGTCACTGATCTCTAGTGATGGATAGGCTGTATTCTCAGTGATGTCACCGCTGATCTCTAGTAAGTGAATAGGCTGTATTCTCAGTGATGTCACTGCTGATCTATAGTGATGGATAGGCTGTATTCTCAGTGATGTCACTGATCTCTAGTGATGGATAGGCTGTATTCTCAGTGATGTCACCGCTGATCTCTAGTGATGGATAGGCTGTATTCTCAGTGATGTCACTGATCTCTAGTGATGGATAGGCTGTATTCTCAGTGATGGCACTGCTGGTCTCTAGTGATGGATAGGCTGTATTCTCAGTGATGTCACCGCTGATCTCTAGTGATGGATAGGCTGTATTCTCAGTGATGTCACCGCTGATCTCTAGTGATGGATAGGCTGTATTCTCAGTGATGGATAAGTTATTGATGCTGATGCAGTAGGACACCCATGTATAATTGTCATACCTGCCAGGTGACTTCCATGTCACGTCTTCATCTCTACCACCTTAGGCCCGGGCCAATATAACCTTATGGGCATTGTTTATGCTTATTTGGTATTTCCTTCTATTTGTTACAAATGTATTAGCACCCTCTCCATGTGTGTGACAGCTGTACAAGAACATAGGTGCAAGTTTCACACTGTATACGCAAAAGTGTACAGAGCGGTGAGTGGTAGCCGCAGTTGCTTGTGTCAGACGGTGACACCTCTTTCTGTATATATTTCTCAGTTTGAGGAGACTTAGTCGTGTTCTATTTTAAGAGTTAGGAACACATCCAGAAATGTTCAGCAGTGCGTCAACACCAACTCCAGGTATTGGAATCCCGGAGGAGGTATCTTCATCACGTGCGTGTTATCGTAGTGCGAGTATCCGGCAAGTGGGGGGGGGCATTACTTACAGTAGATTGCACAGATGAATGGAGAAGTGAGTGGAACATCCTTGATTGTAAACTACAAGCTGTGAAAGTAAAGGGGGGATGGGGGTGCTGGCTGCTTGGAGGCAATAAGTAGGGAAGCTGGAGCTGATAGATTCAGGAGGTGGTGCAGGCAAGTAAAATGGTTGGTGGTGCTTGCAGAAGGGCATGGGTGTAGGGTGTGAGGAAGGTCGTAGAGGGGGTGCAGGGTGTGGGGGAAGGCTACAGGGTGTAGAGGAGGTGGTGCTGGGTGTAGGGGAGGTGGTGGTGGAGTGCAGGGTGTAGGAGAGGTGGTGGTGGAGTGCAGGGTGTAAGAGTGGTGGTGCTAGAGTGCAGGGTGTAGGGGAGGTGGTGCTAGAGTGCAGGGTGTAGGGGAGGTGGTGCTGGAGTGCAGGGTGTAGGGGAGGTGGTGCTGGAGTGCAGGGTGTAGGGGAAGTGGTGGTGCTGGAGTGCAGGGTGTAGGGGAAGTGGTGGTGCTAGAGTGCAGGATGTAGGGGAGGTGGTGCTGGAGTGCAGGGTGTAGGGGAGGTGGTGCTAGAGTGCAGGGTGTAGGAGAGGTGGTGCTGGAGTGCAGGGTGTAGGGGAGGTGGTGGTGGAGTGCAGGGTGTAAGAGTGGTGGTGCTAGAGTGCAGGGTGTAGGGGAGGTGGTGCTAGAGTGCAGGGTGTAGGGGAGGTGGTGCTGGAGTGCAGGGTGTAGGAGAGGTGGTGCTGGAGTGCAGGGTGTAGGGGAGGTGGTGCTGGAGTGCAGGGTGTAGGGGAGGTGGTGCTGGAGTGCAGGGTGTAGGAGAGGTGGTGCTGGAGTGCAGGGTGTAAGAGTGGTAGTGCTGGAGTGCAGGGTGTAGGGGAGGTGGTGCTGGAGTGCAGGGTGTAGGGGAGGTGGTGCTGGAGTGCAGGGTGTAGGGGAGGTGGTGCTGGAGTGCAGGGTGTAGGAGAGGTGGTGCTGGAGTGCAGGGTGTAGGAGAGGTGGTGCAGGGTGTAGGGGAAGTGGTGCTGGAGTGCAGGGTGTAGGGGAAGTGGTGCTGGAGTGCAGGGTGTAGGGGAGGTGGTGCTGGAGTGCAGGGTGTAGGGGAGGTGGTGCTGGAGTGCAGGGTGTAGGGGAGGTGGTGCTGGAGTGCAGGGTGTAGGGGAGGTGGTGCTGGAGTGCAGGGTGTAGGGGAAGTAGTGTTGGAGTGCAGGGTGTAGGGGAGGTGGTGCTGGAGTGCAGGGTGTAGGGGAGGTGGTGCTGGAGTGCATGGTGTAGGGGAAGTGGTGCTGGAGTGTAGGGTGTAGGGGAGGTGGTGCTGGAGTGCAGGGTATAGGGGAGGTGGTGCTGGAGTGCAGGGTGTAGGGGAGGTGGTGCTGGAGTGCAGGGTGTAGGGGAGGTGGTGCTGGAGTGCAGGGTGTAGAAGAGGTGGTGCTGGAGTGCAGGGTGTAGGGGAGGTGGTGCTGGAGTGCAGGGTGTAGGGGAGGTGGTGCTGGAGTGCAGGGTGTAGGGGAGGTGGTGCTGGAGTGCAGGGTGTAGGGGAGGTGGTGCTGGAGTGCAGGGTGTAGGGGAGGTGGTGCTGGAGTGCAGGGTGTAGGGGAGGTGGTGCTGGAGTGCAGGGTTTAGGGGAGGTGGTGCTGGAGTGCAGGGTGTAGGGGAAGTGGTGCTGGAGTGTAGGGTGTAGGGGAGGTGGTGCTGGAGTGTAGGGTGTAGGGGAAGTGGTGCTGGAGTGCAGGGTGTAGGGGAGGTGGTGCTGGAGTGCAGGGTGTAGGGGAGGTGGTGCTGGAGTGCAGGGTGTAGGGGAAGTGGTGCTGGAGTGCAGGGTGTAGGGGAGGTGGTGCTGGAGTGCAGGGTGTAGGGGAGGTGGTGCTGGAGTGCAGGGTGTAGGAGAGGTGGTGCTGGAGTGCAGGGTGTAGGGGAAGTGGTGCTGGAGTGCAGGGTGTAGGGGAGGTGGTGCTGGAGTGCAGGGTGTAGGGGAGGTGGTGCTGGAGTGCAGGGTGTAGGGGAGGTGGTGCTGGAGTGCAGGGTGTAGGGGAGGTGGTGCTGGAGTGCAGGGTGTAGGGGAAGTAGTGTTGGAGTGCAGGGTGTAGGGGAGGTGGTGCTGGAGTGCAGGGTGTAGGGGAGGTGGTGCTGGAGTGCAGGGTGTAGGGGAAGTGAGCTGGAGTGTAGGGTGTAGGGGAGGTGGTGCTGGAGTGCAGGGTATAGGGGAGGTGGTGCTGGAGTGCAGGGTGTAGGGGAGGTGGTGCTGGAGTGCAGGGTGTAGGGGAGGTGGTGCTGGAGTGCAGGGTGTAGAAGAGGTGGTGCTGGAGTGCAGGGTGTAGGGGAGGTGGTGCTGGAGTGCAGGGTGTAGGGGAGGTGGTGCTGGAGTGCAGGGTGTAGGGGAGGTGGTGCTGGAGTGCAGGGTGTAGGGGAGGTGGTGCTGGAGTGCAGGGTGTAGGGGAGGTGGTGCTGGAGTGCAGGGTGTAGGGGAGGTGGTGCTGGAGTGCAGGGTTTAGGGGAGGTGGTGCTGGAGTGCAGGGTGTAGGGGAAGTGGTGCTGGAGTGTAGGGTGTAGGGGAGGTGGTGCTGGAGTGTAGGGTGTAGGGGAAGTGGTGCTGGAGTGCAGGGTGTAGGGGAGATGGTGCTGGAGTGCAGGGTGTAGGGGAGGTGGTGCTGGAGTGCAGGGTGTAGGGGAAGTGGTGCTGGAGTGCAGGGTGTAGGGGAGGTGGTGCTGGAGTGCAGGGTGTAGGGGAGGTGGTGCTGGAGTGCAGGGTGTAGGAGAGGTGGTGCTGGAGTGCAGGGTGTAGGGGAAGTGGTGCTGGAGTGCAGGGTGTAGGGGAGGTGGTGCTGGAGTGCAGGGTGTAGGGGAAGTGGTGCTGGAGTGCAGGGTGTAGGGGAAGTGGTGCTGGAGTGTAGGGTGTAGGGGAGGTGGTGCTGGAGTGCAGGGTGTAGGGGAAGTGGTGCTGGAGTGCAGGGTGTAGGGGAGGTGGTGCTGGAGTGCAGGGTGTAGGGGAGGTGGTGCTGGAGTGCCGGGTGTAGGGGAAGTGGTGCTGGAGTGCAGGGTGTAGGCTCTTGTCTTTTCTCCTGTAGTGAGGAGATTTTTATTTTGCAGTCCCAGTACCACAACCCGAGTGCCCGTCCTCTATTCAGCTATAGAAGAAAACAACAAAGCCATGATGGAAATGAACTGTCTGAACTGTCTAGATGCTTTAACAGTGTGAAGAATGGAGACTTGTGACACACAGAGGCAGAAGCATGGTATATAGAAAACCAACTATAACTCAGACAAATATATATAAATAATAGAGATGAGCGAACCGGGTTCGGGTTCTAGTTCATCCTAATCGGCATTTGATTAGCTGGGGCTGCAGAACTTGGATAAAGCTCTAAGGTTGTCTGGAAAACATGGATACAGCCAATGACTATATCCATGATTTCCACATAGCCTTATATAAGCAAAAAAAGACACAAGAGTAAAAAGGGAAGTTGGCAATGAGAAATCATATAAGTGAGACTGGATGTTGTCAGTCCGAAGTCACCTGAACCAACACGATGACATGATTGTAACATAGCGCTAAGATGCAGTCTTAACAATAGTGGAAATGAAAGGATCTTCTGCATTTTGTATATTATAACTCTGCACTGTTCCTGATCATCGACGCAATAACGGGCAGCTGAAATAACCCACAGTAGTTGTTGTCACCATGTTGGACACTTGTCTCCGCAGACGTCTTTGGACCGCTCATATATCAGATGTGTAACCTGAGGTCCGGCCTGGGTTTAGGCCGTGACTGCCTAAACTATTGCCGCAAATTTCTGCTGCTTAAAGGAAACAAATGATTGGTGAAAATAAAGTCTGTGCTCCATCACACGCAGCACAGACGGGAGTGAAGGATACGGTAGCAGCGTTACATGTCGTATATATCTCCAGCTCAGACAGCGGCGCCTGCAGTGGCCGGCACAGGGTGATCAGGACAGCCCTGTTGTTCACTGTTTGCCCTGTAGTTGGTGCAGATGAAGCACTCAGCCAGCGAGATCTGCAGCCTCTCACGTAGCTCACGCAGCTGTGTCAGCCCAGCCGCTGCTGATGCAAGGGAATGTGCGCTGGCTGAGCCTCCATCTCTTGTCACAGTCGCAAAGGCCCAAGCCAGACGAGACACATCCCAGTAACACGTCATGCGTTTTACTCATTTGTGCAGTTCTGAGACAATGTGAAGAAGTCACCTTCAGAGGAGCTGTGTCAGGCCCTCAACGCCATCCAGAGAGAAACAATAGCTATAACCAAAAGCCGGAAAGGCTGCAGCACCACACGATGGAGGAGGAAAAGCGCCAATGAATAGTGCTATAAATAACATGGTCTCCTGGTTTTCTCAGGAGTCACCCTATTTTTAGCCCCAGTCTTCCCGTGATAGAGACTTTTCACCCAGTACCTGGGAGGAGGTTTAGAAGTTAAAAAAGACAGAGAAAAATCGTCCATTATTATAGATGAGGGTTTAAGTTTAATTCATCGTCCAGTCTCTTCATCTCCTTTCCCTCTCTTTAACCTTATCTGACCTATGACAGACATGTACATCATGGGTCATGTGAGAGAGTGTAGCGCCGACACAGCAGTGATTCCAAGCCCCACCCGGTGCTATCTACAGCTGACACCCGCTGGTCATGACAAACCAGATCGGAGATCACTCCATTGACGGTCATTTAACTGTTTAGATACCACAATCAATAGTGATTACAGCATCTAAACATTTTGACAGGTGTCATTGGTGGCACAGTCAGTGGCAAAAAAAATGTAGGTCAGTGAGCAGCTGGGGATCTGCTACTGCTCTGGACAGTTCCTGACATGGACAGAGGTGGCAGCAGAGAGCACTGTGTCATACTGGAGAGAATACACCACTTTCTGCAGGACATACAGCAGCTGATAAGTACCGTGTTTCCCCGAAAGTAGGACCCCCCCGAAAGTAAGGCAGGGTGAGGGTTTCGGGGGGGTCCGCCAATGTAGGGCACCCCCCGATTGTAGAGCAGGGTAGCTGGGAGGGGGGAATGTAAGGCCGCATATGGGTGGGGTCCCTGGGGAAAGTACAGGAACTGCTACGGTACCTCGCTCCATCCAGGAGCCGCCCGTATTCCGCCTTCAGTAAATGGCCTGCGGCGCATCCTGCTGCTCGAGCTGCGATTGGCCAGTCAGCTCGAGCTGCGATTGGCCAGTCAGCCGGCTCGCAGCTGATTGGCCGAACGTCACCTCGTCAGCCCGGTACCGCAGAGGAATCGCGTTGAGACAGAAGAAAGGTAAGGTGTGTATGTGTGTCTGTGGAATGAGAAGGAACAGGGGAAATGGAGGGGAATGAATAAGAAGAAGGATAGGAAAGGAATAAGGAGGAGTGGGAGGAAGCATGAGAAATCCAAAGGATCAAAGAGGAATAAGGGGGAAATGAATGGGGATGTATACAGGAGAGGAATATGGAGGAGCGAGAGGAAGCATGAGAAGTACAGGGGGAATGAGGAGGAATGACAGAAAAAAGGAAGGGGAATGACTAGGAGGAAAAACAGTAGAGGAATTTCCCAATGTAAGGCCTCCCCCGAAAGTAAGGCAGGGTGGGACTTTTGGGAGTAAAATTAATGTAAGACAGGGTCTTACTTTCGGGGAAACACGGTACTAGGAGACTGGAGATTTTTTAATAGAAGTAAATTACAAATCTCTGGCACTTTCTGGCACCAGTTGATTTGAAAGAAAAAAAAACATATGGTGGATAACCCCGTTATTGCCAAGGTATATAAGCCTAACATAGGGTTTATAGGGTTATGGTCCTTAGCCTTAACTCCTCTTGTGTGTGCCAAAACGACACATCTAAATTTAGGGGAAAATTGTGAACAAATTAACTCTATCTAAACTAATTCACTCATTTCTATCTTCTATTAGATCAACTCCTTAGATAGGAGCCTGTACATTAACCCTTCTCGATCCTGACTTTTCTTCAGCTAGGCTATCTCAGTGGGTCAACACACCAGGGGCAAAATGCCCTGACACTAGAGACGACAGGACAGGTAAGAGTGATCTCCTCCGGTGACTGAGCAATGTAACATCACCCTCGGGTTACCACAATAGGAGCGTGCCTGCAAGGGATAAGAAGGTTTATGGAAATTGACTTTCTCCAGTGAGCATCATATATAATTCATACATGATGATCTGAAGAACAAACAGGAGTGAAGTGTGCACTCCAAATGGAGCCATACACATCCTATAGCTGTAGGCCCAACACTCCTCGTCCTCTGATACACATAAGCATGCTTTCCTAGTGAATGGAGAAGGAAGGGGGGGGGGGATCTGAGTTACCGAAACATATCCTGGAGGCTGAGTTAGTTTTTAGTCTGATCTTGAGTCTGAAATAACTTAAGGGTCTGAAGTGGGGTCTGAATATTTTTGGGGTGTGCTCAAGGGTCTGAGGTCCAGAGTGAGGAGTCAATATCCCACCAAGATCCTGTGTAATTCATGTCAAATGGAGGCGAGATAAAGCAGTAAAGCAGGACTGGATATGACTTCCTGCTCCGGGAATCGGCCCTCCTGGTGCTTCTGTTCCCAGGACCCTCAACTCCAACCAGTCTTAGTTGTGGTAAAACAAAGAGCACGAGATATGAACGTGCTGCCACATCTGCTTTGTGTCTCAGGACCAGGGCTGACCTACTTGTACTCATTGCTT
The DNA here is from genome assembly GCF_027789765.1 of Dendropsophus ebraccatus. Lineage (NCBI taxonomy): Eukaryota > Metazoa > Chordata > Amphibia > Anura > Hylidae > Dendropsophus > Dendropsophus ebraccatus. Next base: position 85,519,141 of record NC_091465.1, read on the forward strand.
CTCTCCAATCGCCTTGGATTGATCCCTGCGGGGAACCATTTACAGCTCTCTGCATCAGGTGATGTCCTTGGATTGTCAGAAATCCCATGAGCAGCCATCTTATTTGTACACTTAGTAGAGCGCCCCCCTCAGGGTGTGACAGTACATGCCTCATCACATTTTATAGCTGATACTCTCCCACAGAGCATGTTGGCTGTTATGTGGACGTTTGCACCATACTGTGTGAATGTTTTTCCCGTATATACTAATAAAAGCTGTCATAGTACGCAAAGTAATGCACACTAGAGTAACATGGGCAGGACCTATACACCTGGGCCTATGGGTTGTACAGACAAGAAAAAAACAGAAGGTGCAACAGCAACCTAGAGGTGCAAGTGCTTACTCTACATACTTTTCCCAGTGTACAGTGTGAACAGAGGCATGGGGTGCTGCCCATTTTTGCTTTTTTTCTCCTATAGGTTATATACCATGTGTGTGGAGATGCTTGGGTGATCACTTGTATGTAACACAAGTTATGATGAGGAATACCAATGGTAAAGAGTCATCGGGGTATAAGGGACGTACAGGTAGTATAAAGTCATGAAACAGATTAGTAAAATCATCAGATACATGTACACAGAGATCTTTTGTTGGGACAGCACTCGGTTTCCTCGACTGATCTTACGATATTTAGCTGGTAAGTACAATATCACGGGTTCACTATAATCCTATACATTCACTACAACCCTGCACAGTTACTGCAGTCCTGAGCACTCACCACAGTACTGTACGTTCACTATGGTCCTGCGCACTTAGTGCAATCCTTGGGGGCCATTCTACACATTTCCCTCACCAGTGCCTATCTTGCATAAGGGTAAAATAAATGCTATGATCCTATAATTTACCACTAATGGCCAAGACAATAACCAGCCGATGGAGCATCAGCAGCGATCGCTGTAAGTACCATAGGCAGAACAGTCACTGGTAAGGAAAATTGTTTGGATCCTAAACAGTATTGAGTGGACCTGTCAAAGTGTTTTTGTTTGGCAATGTTATCTGAACCCAAACGCAGGGAATCAAATGTGGAGCGATACGAGCTCCACGGGAAGCTGCCACCTCTGTACCTCGTGGCAGGAGTAGCCTCCATTCTCACTATAGGCTCTATTACACCAAGCGATTATCAGCCCTATTTTCACAGATTATCAACTCTTTTGGTCGATATTTGATTGGTGTAATAGGTAGTGTTCAAAGGCAACAATCATCCGACATGCATGATTTTTTGATGTTGAAAAAAACGAAAACGGTCTGCTGATCCACGCAATAGCAGTGGCGGCAGTAGATCGTTGCTCTCTCCTACAGGCCATTGGTCTAAAGATCGTAAGGGCAGCCCCTCCTGCAGCCCTCTGCTCGCACATTGAGCGGGGAACGAGGAGCAAGTGAGTGCTGATCTGACAGGTTGGCGCCCGCTGGCTCCTAAATATCGGCCTGTGTAATAGGGCCTTATCTCCGATTCCTGTTCTCCAGATACCTGCACACTATCCCGTGACTAGAAGGCGCACACCTTCCACCCCACATTCCCAGCGGGTGACACGCCCTCATTATCCCTATTAACATGGCTCGTCTGGTTTTATCTGCAAATCTCTGGAATTGTCTGAAAACATAAAAGCTGTCACTGCCGATTTCATAATTCGCCCAGCAGAAAAAAAAGCTGAAATGCACAATTTGCGCTTCACGGATCAAAGAGAAAAGACCCCGTCTAAGTCTTCATTGGGGCAGAAGAATTTAATAATCGGCTTGGGCGCCAGGTGGCATAAGGTAAGATCTAGCTCCCCCCACAGGTGTGTGAGCAGCACTACCATGTGTTAGAGGAACGGTTCATAAATAATTGCCCTGATCCAGTCACGCTATGCAGTGTAAATCTTTATTCTTCTAGGGTCTGTTCAGTGGCCTGAGTAGCATAGACTCCCAACCTATGACAGAAGCTGTATGAGACCATAATCAAGTGGACCCTTTAACTAACGACCATGGACCACTCCATGCCTCCTTTACACATCTCTAAAAAGGCCATCAATCTGTAGCAGAGGCGACTTTATGTCTGGAGCTCCGTCATCTCCTGTTACTTCTCCCATACCCTGATGACATTATCAAGCCTGACTGAATATGAATACAATATGCCCCGCTAGCAAAAATCACCAGATTCACACTAATCCTAGCGGAACCATCGTAGGCATGGGCCTGAAAAAGGGGCCATCCAACCATGGGCACACCCCAGGAGAGGCTTGTATAGGTGTTGGTATAAGGGCCTGTTGTTCCAGCGTATGCCCCTGGTGTGGCAGCCTCCATTTTGTATATATGTGGACAGTGTTGCAGGGCATATATTTATGGCCTATCTAATACTGTGTGCAGTCATTACAGAGGATATATATTGTCCATGTAATTAAAGCCCCATCTAGTAGCATATTGGACCTTATTTGGCATAGACTCCATTAAGCGATGAACTCATTCTGCAGAAATCATCCCATGCGGACAAGATTGTTTCTCGCAATTCTCCCTGGACATTAGATGGAGGTCCTGACATGCTCTGAACAGCCCGTTCTATCTCATTCCATGTATATAGCTATATGGCCCCAGTGGATGGTGCACTGTCCTGCTGACAATCTCCTTCTGCCAAAGGGATAACAGGTTCCATAAAGGGGAGAACTTGGTCACCACATTGGTTATAAAAAATATTCCCCATACCACTATGCCTCCTCCACCAGCCAAAACGCTTCACACCTGACAGGAAAGACTCATCAATGTACCTAATTCTGCACCCCATTATCATGATTCCACGGAAATTTGGATACTCATGGCTGGCCATATTTCTCCATATGAGATTTGACAAAGATTTGAAACCATGTGACCGGCCATGTTTCTCCACAGAGATCTGGATCCACCTGACTGGCCATGTTTCTTCACAGAGATCTGAATCGATCTGACCGGCCATGTTTCTCCACAGAGATTTGGACCCATCTGACCGGCCATGTTTCTCCACAAAGATCTGGATCCATGTGACCGGCCATGTTTCTCCACAAAGATCTGGATCCATGTGACCGGCCATGTTTCTCCACAAAGATCTGGATCCATGTGACCGGCCATGTTTCTCCACAAAGATCTGGATCCATGTGACCGGCCATGTTTCTCCACAGAGATCTGAATCCACCTGACTGGTCATGTTTCTCCACAGAGATCTGAATCCACCTGACTGGTCATGTTCCTCCACAGAGATCTGGATCTCAAAGGTTCATGTTCCTCTACTGCTCAGTATTACAATTTTTGCACTTTTGACCCCCAGTCCCACCTTTTTTTTCCCTTAGAAACAATGGTGCTGGAGCTGATCGTCTGCTGTTATAGCCCATCTGTGCTCAAGAGCGGTGAGTTGTGAGTTTGGACATGTATTCAGACACCAGCATTGTATTAAGCTGCAGTTTCCTGACAGTGCTCCTCCTGGTTATGACAACGATTCCTCACATCCTCCTCGGTGATGCACTGGATTCCCTTTCTCCATATACTCTCCAGTTTATTCGAGCCCCGATGATCAGGCCTCAATCCTGGATGTTTAACGTTTTATGTTGATTCATACTGAGACTGAACCCAGAAAAACGATCACTGGATTTTTTGCTGCATTCTGGGGTCACAGGTCTAATGTCCAACCATGAAGGAATATTGGGCAATAATAAAGGGGTCAGTGTATATTGTGGTTTCATTATCTAAGCTGTGCTTCTATTATTAAGAGATCATCATTAACCAAAGTGATCTCTAGAATCACAGAAATATCATACTTATAAACTGTATGTACTGTGGTTGGTGGAGTTCACTGTCATCAACATAGACACACTGCTCAGGGACCCCAGGACTGGGATCGGACCACTAGACGACATTGCTGATGGCATCATCACACATATGACATCATCACACATATGACATCACCAATGCAGCAAGTTCAGTATCAACCGTACAGTCCTCTCGACAACACAGGAGTACGAGCAGCAGAGAGTTTACTGAGGACTTTCTCCTTTTCGAGTATGTTTTCGCGATGGGCCCCAGAATGTGACAGTAACAGTGAGTCAGCGAGAAGTGGGACAGTGTTTACAATCCGTCAGTGACGTCACCGCCGCTTCCTCAGTCCTATAATAAAGGAAGCCAGACATACAATGCAGGGAGACACTGTATGTGACCCTGGGTGTTACAGTTCAGGAAATGCTTCAGACCTGTGACCTGCTACCTACATTCCCTCCCAAGACGTGTGTCACTTCTCGTCACATAACTATTACATATGTGTGCCAAGAGGAGACGCACTGTGCAACTCAGATGCAACTTCCTCCATAGATGTAAGGTAGAGCCATAAAGGAGAAGAGACAAAGCTTCATAACTGCACTGTGTGAACAAGAGCCAAGCAGAACCACAGTGCATTTATTTACTGATGTTGCACTAATAAAAATATATATATATGATCAACAGGTAGTATAGTCAGTATGGTAGTATAGTCAGGAATACAGTCAGTTATTCAGTATGGTAGTATAGTCAGGAATACAGGCAGCTATTTGGTATGGTAGTATAGTCAGGAATACAGTCTATATACAGTCAGTATGGTAGTATAGTCAGGAATAAAGTCAGTTATTCAGTATGGTAGTATAGTCAGGAATACAGTCAGCTATTCAGTATGGTAGTATAGTCAGGAATACAGTCAGTTATTCAGTATGGTAGTATAGTCAGGAATACAGTCTATATACAGTCAGTATGGTAGTATAGTCAGGAATACAGTCTATATATAGTCAGTATGGTAGTATAGTCAGGAATACAGGCAGCTATTTGGTATGGTAGTACAGTCAGGAATACAGTCAGTTATTCAGTATGGTAGTATAGTCAGGAATACAGGCAGCTATTTGGTATGGTAGTATAGTCAGGAATACAGTCAGTTATTTAGTATGGCAGTATAGTCAGGAATACAGTCTATATACAGTCAGTATGGTAGTATAGTCAGGAATACAGTCAGTTATTCAGTATGGTAGTATAGTCAGGAATACAGTCTATATATAGTCAGTATGGTAGTATAGTCAGGAATACAGTCTATATACAGTCAGTATGGTAGTATAGTCAGGAATACAGGCAGCTATTCGGTATGGTAGTATAGTCAGGAATACAGGCAGCTATTCGGTATGGTAGTATAGTCAGGAATACAGTCTATATACAGTCAGTATGGTAGTATAGTCAGGAATACAGTCTATATACAGTCAGTATGGTAGTATAGTCAGGAATACAGTCTATATACAGTCAGTATGGTAGTATAGTCAGGAATACAGTCTATATACAGTCAGTATACATCTGATCTCCCCTCCACTATACACTCACTGACCAAAATAATATAAAATACTGCACCACAAGATGTATGATAATATGCATAGTAATGATGATGGGTGATTACAGTATTATGGGAAAGGAATATAATTGTATGGAGGCTCTAGGACCCTGTTGGTGCTTCTAGCCTGGATACAAGATGAGATACAGTTGGGTACCTCTAGCCTGGATACAAGATGAGATACAGTTGGGAACCTCCAGCCTGGATACAAGATGAGATACAGTTGGGTACCTCTAGCCTGGATACAAGATTAGATACAGTTGGGCACCTCTAGACTGGATGCAAGATGAGATACAGTTGGGTACCTCCAGCCTGGATACAAGATAAGATACAGTTGGGCACCTTTCTTGAACAATATAATATTACAAGTTATGGGTATTAGATTTCTGGTGATACGTTGATCCGGGGATTGTTCTGGTTGCCATTGCAGTCGGGGGAGGGGGGGGGGGGAGTTTCTCCCTGTGGTGGGGCCGTTGTCTTCTGCCCCATAGGGGTTTTTCGCCTTCCTGGATCGACACAGTAGGATTCTCCTAGGTTGAACCTGATGGACTCTTGTCTTCTTTCAACCTTGTTTACTATGTTACCTCTAGCCTGGATACAAGATTAGATACAGTTGGGCACCTCTAGCCTGGATACAAGATGAGATACAGTTGGGCACATGTAGGCTGGATACAAGATGAGATACAGTTGGGCACCTCTAGCCTGGATACAAGATGAGATACAGTTGGGCACATGTAGGCTGGATACAAGATGAGATACAGTTGGGCACATGTAGGCTGGATACATGATGAGATACAGTTGGGCACCTCTATCCTGGATACAAGATTAGATACAGTTGGGCACATGTAGGCTGGATACAAGATGAGATACAGTTGGGCACCTCTAGCCTGGATACATGATTAGATACAGTTGGGCACCTCTAGCCTGGATACATGATGAGATACAGTTGGTAACATCTAGCTTGGATACAAGATGAGATACTGTTGGGCATCTCTAGCCTAGATACAAGATGAGATACAATTGGGTACCTCTAGTCTGGATACAAGATGAGATACGGTTGGGTACCTCTAGCCTGGACACAAGCAATCACACCAGAAGGGGGCAGTGTGTCCTCCATCACACCAGCAGGGGGCAGTGTGGCCTACATCACACCAGAAGGGGGCAGTGTGTCCTCCATCACACCAGCAGGGGGCAGTGTGTCCTCCATCACACCAACAGGGGGCAGTGTGGCCTACATCACACCAGCAGGGGGCAGTGTGTCCTCCATCACACCAGCAGGGGGCAGTGTGGCCTACATCACACCAGAAGGGGGCAGTGTGTCCTCCATCACACCAGCAGGGGGCAGTGTGTCCTCCATCACACCAGCAGGGGGCAGTGTGGCCTACATCACACCAGCAGGGGGCAGTGTGGCCTACATCACACCAGCAGGAGGCAATGTGTCATTCACAGCATAGGCAGGATTGAAGCACTCACCATGAGGCTCCGTACTCCTTTGGTTCCCAAGTAGAACCTGTTCCCAAAGATCACTCCAGTATAGATCTGCTCTCTTATCTAGTATAGATCTTTCTTAAGTATTCATCTGCTCTCCTCTACATTATAGATCTGCTCTTCTATCCAGTATAAATCTTTCCTATAGATCTGCTCTTTTATCCACTATAGGTCTATTGTCAATATAGAGCTGCTCTCCTTTCCATTATAGATCTCTTTGCAGTATAGATCTGCTCTCCTTTCCATTATAGATCTCTTTTCAGTATAGATCTGCTCTCTTATCCAGTATAGATCTCTCTTCAGTATAGATCTGCTCTCTTATCCAGTATAGATCTGTCTTCAGTATAGATCTGCTCTACTATCTTGTGTAGGTCTTGTCAGTATAGATCTGCTCTCCTTTCCATTATAGATCTATTTTTAGCATAGATCTGCTCTCTTATCCAGTATAGATCTTCTTTCCTATCTCGTGTAGGTCTTGTCAGTATAGATCTGCTCTCTTATTTATTATAGATCTCTTTCACGTATAGATCTCCTCTCCATTATAGATCTCTTTTCAGTATAGATATGTCCTCTTATCCAGTATAGATCTCTTTTCAGTATAGATCTGCTCTCTTATCCAGTATAGATCTCTTTTCAGTATAGATCTGTCCTCTTATCCAGTATAGATCTCTGTTCAGTATAGATCTGCTTTCCTATCTCATGTAGGTCTTGTCAGTATAGATCTGCTCTCTTATTTATTATAGATCTCTTTCACGTATAGATCTGCTCTCCTCTCCAGTACGGATCACTTATCCAGTATAGATCTCTTTTCAGTATAGATCTGCTCTCTTATCCAGTATAGATCACTTTCATGTATAGATCCACCCTCCTGAGCAGTTTGTGTGCTGTACTCTATACAGTTGGGCACCTCTAGCCTGGATACAAGATGAGATACTGTTGGGCATCTCTAGCCTAGATACAAGATGAGATACAATTGGGTACCTCTAGCCTGGATACAAGATGAGATACGGTTGGGTACCTCTAGCCTGGACACAAGCAATCAAACCAGAAGGGGGCAGTGTGTCCTCCATCACACCAGCAGGGGGCAGTGTGGCCTACATCCAGTAGTGGATTATAATAGGGGCGTTTTGGGCGGCAGCCCGGGGCCCTGAGCTCCTGGGGGGCCCTGACCACCCAAAAAGACTTATACTTTCAGTGGTGCACTGTCTCCTGGTTACACTTCCGCCATGATTTGCAAAAAATCACTGTTTTTTAATGTCAGTTTTGCACAAATCAGGACATCATGACATTATCTGTCCTGTACTACGAACGCCAAGCTAGTGCTGCCATAGTTACAGTGGGGTGGGGGGGCCCAGGCTTGGTGAACAGCCCGGGGCCTATGGTAAAGTTAATCCGCCCCTGCCTACATCACACCAGAAGGGGGCAGTGTGTCCTCCATCACACCAGCAGGGGGCAGTGTGTCCTCCATCACACCAGCAGGGGGCAGTGTGTCCTCCATCACACCAGCAGGGGCCAGTGTGTCCTCCATCACACCAGCAGGGGGCAGTGTGTCCTCCATCACATCAGCAGGGGGCAGTGTGTCCGCCATCACATCAGCAGGGGGCAGTGTGTCCTCCATCACACCAGCAGGGGGCAGTGTGTCCTCCATCACACCAGCAGGGGGCAGTGTGTCCTCCATCACACCAGCAGGGGCCAGTGTGTCCTCCATCACACCAGCAGGGGGCAGTGTGTCCTCCATCACATCAGCAGGGGGCAGTGTGTCCACCATCACACTAGCAGGGGGCAGTGTGTCCTCCATCACATCAGCAGGGGACAGTGTGGCCTCCATCACATCAGCAGGGGACAGTGTGGCCTCCATCACACCAGCAGGAGGCAATGTGTCATTCACAGCATAGGCAGGATTGAAGCACTCACCATGAGGCTCCGTACTACTTTGGTTCCCAAGTAGAACCTGTTCCCAAAGACCACTCCAGTATAGATCTGCTCTCTTATCCAGTATAGATCTCTGTTCAGTATAGATCTGCTTTCCTATCTCGTGTAGGTCTTGTCAGTATAGATCTGCTCTCTTATCCAGTATAGATCTCTTTTCAGTATAGATCTGTCCTCTTATCCAGTATAGATCTCTTTTCAGTATAGATCTGCTCTCTTATCCAGTATAGATCTCTTTTCAGTATAGATCTGTCCTCTTATCCAGTATAGATCTCTTTTCAGTATAGATCTGTCCTCTTATCCAGTATAGATCTCTTTTCAGTATAGATCTGCTCTCCTTTCCATTATAGATCTCTTTTCAGTATAGATATGCTCTCTTATCCAGTATAGATCTCTGTTCAGTATAGATCTGCTTTCCTATCTCGTGTAGGTCTTGTCAGTATAGATCTCTCTTATTTATTATAGATCTCTTTCACATATAGATCTCCTCTCCAGTACGGATCACTTATCCAGTATAGATCTCTTTTCAGTATAGATCTGCTGTCTTATCCAGTATAGATCTCTTCAGTATAGATCTGCTTTCCTATCTCGTGTAGGTCTTGTCAGTATAGATCTGCTCTCTTATCCAGTATAGATCACTTTCACGTATAGATCCACCCTCCTGAGCAGTTTGTGTGCTGTACTCTATATCACGTATCCCCCCCGATCTCCCCAGAGACAGGGAGGAATCTTTAAGGACATCTTGTCTGCACAACATTTACTTTCCCTTTTATGGAGAGACATTCAGTGTCCTGCCCCTGGATTCCCCTCAGATAGAGGCGGTGACAGTGATCCCCGTGACCCCTACCATGATCACTGCGCAGAGTCTGCAGCCATGAGAGAAGGACGGCGCCTGATACACGACATGGCGCAGACACAATCGATTGGTTTCTTCCATCACTGGATCCTTCTGCACATGGACAAATCTCCATGACACCAAATCCATGTTTCTATCCTGCATTCCCTTCATTGTTTACCAGGTGCAGCGCCGTACATACTATTGTGGCCATGCCTGGTATTGCAGCTATTAGTTCAGTTCTTTTTATATGAATAGGATTGATCTGCCACAGCTGGCACAGCCACAATGGTAAGTTTGTCTGGCATGAAGTGGCATCCATTACCCATAGACTAACAAGGATACTCTACTACGCCGTCTCATGCTTTATTCTTTGTAATATACTGAAAACCTGTAAGTGCTGTGGTTGTGAACCATGGGCCCCCACCATGGGTATAGAGGGCCGGCCCCAGGCCTGTGTGCCATGTCACTATGAACGCAGTCTGTCCAGAGCCGCCTTCGTGGGACGCCTGACGTCACGGATTTGCCCTCTTGCTCCTTAAACATTGAGCAATAGAGAAAAGTAAATCCTGATAAGGTGCGAGGACCACAAACAAAAGCCGCAATCTCCATGAATGTAACGTAACGCTGGAGACTGCACCCAAGTGAGGACACAGCCCCATATACACAAGGGCCCCGATAACACTGCACAAGAGCTGACAATCAATGACTGGTCTGAGAGGACGTGGGGTGTAATAATCTGCAGGATATAGCACTATGTATCTGTCAGGAGGTAGAGAGGACAGAGCGATGTTCTGCAGATCTGTAGAGAGGTATAATAATCTGCACGATAAAGCACTATGTACTGTATCTGTCAGGAGGTAGAGAGGACAGAGCGATGTTCTGCAGATCTTTATAGGGGACAGTGGTGTAATAATCTGCAGGATATATCACTGTATCTGTCAGGAGGTAGAGAGGACAGAACCATGTTCTGTAGATCTGTAGAGGGGTCAGTGGTGTAATAATCTGCAGGATATATCACTGTATCTGTCAGGAGGTAGAGAGGACAGAGCAATGCTCTGCAGTGGGGGTCAGTGGTGTAATAATCTGCAGGATATTTCACTAAGTATGTAGTAGGAGATAGTAAATACAGAGCAATGTTGTGCAGATCTGTATAGTGTCCAGAAGTGTAATAATCTGCAGGATATATCAGTCAGGAGGAGAGAACAGAGCGATGTTTTGCAGACCAGTACAGGTCAGTGGTGTAATAATCTGCAGGATATATCACTATGTATTTGACAGGAGATAGAGAGGACAGCAATGCAATACATATCTCTAGACAGGACATGGGGTGTAATAATCCGCAGGATACTGTATATCACTTTGTATCTGTCAGAGAAGACAGAGCAATGTTCTGCAGATCTCTAGAGAGGTAAGGGGTGTAATAATCTGCAGGATATATCACTATGTATCTGTCAGAGAGGACAGAGCAATGTTCTGCAGATCTCTAGAGAGGTCAGGGGTGTAATAATCTGCAGGATATATCACTATGTATCTGTAGAGAAGACAGGGCGATGGTCTGCAGATCTCTAGAGAGGTCAGGGGTGTAATACGCTGCAGGATATATGTGTCAGTCCCTTTGTGGGTAGCTACTTATAGTTGTCTATGCTTTGTAGGTGTAGGAGGAGTGAATTATCCCTTATGCCCCAGCGCCCCCTGGTGGCCGCCTCCCAGGACTTCACAGATTATACAAGCAGTTCATTCATAATAAGTAATGGTATCTAATCCGATTGTGTGTAATTCTGCCTCCTCATTCACTGTATCTAAGCCTTTTATCTATACAACTGCCTGTTGTGTTGCTGTATCTAATCTTCTGAGCTGCTGTAGCTAAACTTATTATGTTTGATACTGTCTTCTGAGCCATGTATCTAAGCCTGTCATTTACAGTACATCTGCTGGAGTGATGTATCTAATTCTATCATGTGCCATATAGTCTGCTAAGCTATGTATCTAATCCTCATGGGATACTTTCTGATGCACTTAAATGTATTTGTATTGTATTTAAAGGGGTACTCCAGCGAAAATATTTTTTTTTTCAAATCAACTAGTTTTAGAAAGTTCTATAGATTTGTAATTTACTTCTTTTTAAAAATCTCCAGTCTTCCAGTACTTATCAGCTGCTGTATGTCCGGCAGGAAGTGGTGTATTATAGACACTATGACACAGTGCTCTCTGCTGCCACCTCTGTCCATGTCAGGAACTGTCCAGAGCAGGAGAGGTTTTCTATGGGGATTTGCTGCTGCTCTGGACAGTTCCTGACATGGACAGAGGTGGCAGCAGAGAGCACTGTGTCATAGTGTCTATAATACACCACTTCCTGCAGGGTATACAGCAGCTGATAAGTACTGGAAGACTGGAGATTTTTAAATAGAAGTATATTACAAATCTATATAACTTTCTGAAAGCAGTTGATTTGAAAGAAAAAGATTTTCGCATAGTTGCTGTAGCTGTGTTGTGAGATACTGTTTGCTGACTCTGTATCTAAGCCTATTATGTGTGATACTTTCTTCTGAGTGTTGTTCCAGGCCACGTGTGACACTACATGCCGTGTAACTAATTACACAATATATAGTCTGCTGTGCCCTGTATCTAATCCTGTTCTGTGTGATACAGTCTGCTGAGCTGCTGCGTCTGATCCTCATGTGTGATACGGTATCTAAGCTTGGTATGGGTAGCAGACGTTCATGGGTTGCTGTATCTCGGTGAAGGATGGCTGGATGATATATTCCTGCAGTCATGCAGTAGGGCTGTGTTCACACATGGCGTTTAATTACCGTTTAATTTGCGTTAATTAGTGCGATTTTACTGCAAATTGCCCAATTCGCTGTAAAATAGAGATATTTTTGCTGGTTATTCCAGGACAGTGACCTGTTATAGTGAGTGACCTTGACTCGTGACCTTGTGGTATCTCCATGGTGATGGGGTGTGACCCCCCCACAGATCATGTGACGCCGTCATCAGACAATCAATACCTTAGCGGCAGCCAATGAGGGGACGGACTAAGGAAAGGATGCGATTCTGTGTCTCTATGGTTTTCTCCCCCGTCATGGTTGCTATGGTAACGTCTACGTGCCTACATGCCATGCATCATATAGGAAGCTCGTGAACGCATCATCCATTAACCCTGTGTGTATGTGACGTGACTGTGACAGCAGCAGAGAAAACCCCGCCCCCTGCGCTGGATGACTCGTCATGATGCGTCACATGTGTTGTAATAGCACGGAGGGGGGAGGGGGCAGGTGCAGCCCAAGGCAGATGGACAAACCCTACGTCATCTCCATAGAGATCAGCTATGATATAGAGTGAAGAGTCGGACAGCGGGGATACATGGAGTCACGTCGCCCCCCTCCCCCATTATCGCCTGCGGCCCCTGACGTGTATTTCTGGACCTGTGATTCATCCTTTGCTGCACAGTTTGCCTCATATCGTCTTCTATCTGCCACAAGTGCAGCCATGATAATGCAGGAGGAAGAAGAGGGACGGAGGCTGGGGGTCCTCTGTATATTACCCAGATACACTCATCACAGAGACCCTCACACCCTCATATACCTGACCGCCCCATCACAGGGACTGACCCCCTCACACCCTCATATACCTGACCGCCCCATCACAGAGACTGACCCCCTCACACCCTCATATACCTGACCGCCCCATCACAGAGACTGACCCCCTCACACCCTCATACACCTGACCGCCCCATCACAGAGACTGACCCCCTCACACCCTTATATACCTGACCGCCCCATCACAGAGACTGACCCCCTCACACCCTCATACACCTGACCACCCCATCACAGAGACTGACCCCCTCACACCCTCATATACCTGACCACCCCATCACAGAGACTGACCCCCTCACACCCTCATACACCTGACCACCCCATCACAGAGACTGACCCCCTCACACCCTCATATACCTGACCGGCCCCATCACAGAGACTGACCCCCTCACACCCTCATACACCTGACCACCCCATCACAGAGACTGACCCTCTCACACCCTCATATACCTGACCGCCCCATCATAGAGACTGACCCCCTCACACCCTCATATACCTGACCGGCCCCATCACAGAGACTGACCCCCTCACACCCTCATACACCTGACCACCCCATCACAGAGACTGACCCCCTCACACCCTCATACACCTGACCACCCCATCACAGAGACTGACCCCCTCACACCCTCATATACCTGACCGCCCCATCACAGAGACTGACCCTCTCACACCCTCATACACCTGACCACCCCATCACAGAGACCCTCACACCCTCATACACCTGACCGCCCCATCACAGAGACTGACCCCCTCACACCCTCATATACCTGACCGCCCCATCACAGGGACTGACCCTCTTACACCCTCATATACCTGACCGCCCCATCATAGGGATTGACCCTCTCACACCCTCATACACCTGACCGCCCCATCACAGGGACTGACCCCCTCACACCCTTATATACCTGACCGCCCCATCATAGAGACTGACCCCCTCACACACCTGACCACCCCATCACAGAGACTGACCCCCTCACACACCTGACCGCCCCATCACAGGGACTGACCCTCTCACACCCTCATACACCTGACCGCCCCATCACAGAGACCCTCACACCCTCATATACCTGACCGCCCCATCACAGAGACTGACCCTCTCACACCCTCATACACCTGACCGCCCCATCACAGAGACTGACCCCCTCACACCCTCATATACCTGACCGCCCCATCACAGGGACTGACCCTCTCACACCCTCATATACCTGACCGCCCCATCACAGAGACTGACCCCCTCACACCCTCATCTACCTGACCGCCCCATCACAGAGACCCTCACACCCTCATATACCTGACCGCCCCATCACAGGGACTGACCCTCTCACACCCTCATACACCTGACCGCCCCATCACAAGGACTGACCCTCTCACACCCTCATATACCTGACCGCCCCATCACAGAAACCCTCACACCCTCATACACCTGACCGCCCCATCACAGAGACTGACCCTCTCACACCCTCATACACCTGACCGCCCCATCACAGAGACTGACCTCCTCACACCCTCATATACCTGACCGCCCCATCACAGAGACTGACCCTCTCACACCCTCATACACCTGACCGCCCCATCACAGAGACTGACCCCCTCACACCCTTATATACCTGACCGCCCCATCACAGGGACTGACCCTCTCACACCCTCATACACCTGACCGCCCCATCACAGAGACTGACCCTCTCACACCCTCATACACCTGACCGCCCCATCACAGAGACTGACCCTCTCACACCCTCATACACCTGACCGCCCCATCACAGGGACTGACCCTCTCACACCCTCATATACCTGACCGCCCCATCACAGGGACCCTCACACCCTCATACACCTGACCGCCCCATCACAGAAACCCTCACACCCTCATATACCTGACCGCCCCATCACAGAGACTGACCCTCTCACACCCTCATACACCTGACCGCCCCATCACAGAGACTGACCCCCTCACACCCTCATACACCTGACCGCCCCATCACAGAGACTGACCCCCTCACACCCTCATACACCTGACCGCCCCATCACAGGGACTGACCCTCTCACACCCTCATATACCTGACGCCCCATCATAGAGACCCTCACACCCTCATACACCTGACCGCCCCATCACAGGGAACGAACCCCTCACACCCTCATATACCTGACCGCCCCATCACAGAGACTGACCCTCTCACACCCTCATATACCTGACCACCCCATCACAGGGACTGACCCTCATACACCCTCATACACCTCCCCCCTCCAATCAGTGTTACCCTCTCACACCCTCATACACCTCCCTCCTCCAATCAGTGTTACCCTCTCACACCCTCATACACCTCCCTCCTCCAATCAGTGTTACCCTCTCACACCTTCATACACCTCCCTCCTCCAATCAGTGTTACCCTCTCACCTTCAGGCACCTCCCTCCTCCAATCAGTGTTACCCTTTCACACCTTCATACACCTCCCTCCTCCAATCAGTGTTACCCTCTCACACCTTCAGGCACCTCCCCCCTCCAATCAGTGTTACCCTCTCACACCTTCATACACCTCCCCCCTCCAATCAGTGTTACCCTCTCACACCTTCATACACCTCCCCCCTCCAATCAGTGTTACCCTCTCACACCTTCATACACCTCCCTCCTCCAATCAGTCTTACCCTCTCACACCCTCATACACCTTCCTCCTCCAATCAGTGTTACCCTCTCACACCTTCATACACCTCCCTCCTCCAATCAGTGTTACCCTCTCACACCTTCAGGCACCTCCCCCCTCCAATCAGTGTTACCCTCTCACACCCTCATACACCTCACTGCCCTGATCACTGTGACTGACCCTGTCACACCCTCATACACCTCCTTCCTCCGATCAGTGTTACCCTCTCACACCCTCATACACCTCCCTCCTCCAATCAGTGTTACCCTCTCACACCTTCATACACCTCCCTCCTCCAATCAGTGTTACCCTCTCACACCTTCATACACCTCCCTCCTCCAATCAGTGTTACCCTCTCACCTTCAGGCACCTCCCTCCTCCAATCAGTGTTACCCTTTCACACCTTCATACACCTCCCTCCTCCAATCAGTGTTACCCTCTCACACCTTCAGGCACCTCCCCCCTCCAATCAGTGTTACCCTCTCACACCTTCATACACCTCCCCCCTCCAATCAGTGTTACCCTCTCACACCTTCATACACCTCCCCCCTCCAATCAGTGTTACCCTCTCACACCTTCATACACCTCCCTCCTCCAATCAGTCTTACCCTCTCACACCCTCATACACCTTCCTCCTCCAATCAGTGTTACCCTCTCACACCTTCATACACCTCCCTCCTCCAATCAGTGTTACCCTCTCACACCTTCAGGCACCTCCCCCCTCCAATCAGTGTTACCCTCTCACACCCTCATACACCTCACTGCCCTGATCACTGTGACTGACCCTGTCACACCCTCATACACCTCCTTCCTCCGATCAGTGTTACCCTCTCACACCCTCATACACCTCCCTCCTCCAATCAGTGTTACCCTCTCACACCTTCATACACCTCCCTCCTCCAATCAGTGTTACCCTCTCACACCTTCATACACCTCCCTCCTCCAATCAGTGTTACCCTCTCACACCTTCATACACCTCCCTCCTCCAATCAGTGTTACCCTCTGACACCTTCATACACCTCCTTCCTCCAATCAGTGTTACCCTCTCACACCTTCATACACCTCCCTCCTCCAATCAGTGTTACCCTCTCACACCCTCATACACCTCCCTCCTCCAATCAGTGTTACCCTGTCACACCCTCATGCACCTCACTGTTTACAATTGCCGTCAGTGCATTTTCCTATGTGTTTAGAAATCTACAAGAAAATGGTGTAAAATCCAGTGTAAGGGCCGATTCAGCCGATTATCTCTCCGTGTACTAAAGACAATAATCAGCCGCTATAGCGCTATATACAGAGCGGTGTGTACACAGCCGTATACATACCATTTTATATACACTATGATATATAGAGTGCTATATACAGAGCGGTGTGTACACAGCCGTATACATACCATTTTATATACACTATGATATATAGAGTGCTATATACAGAGCGGTGTGTACACAGCCGTATACATACCATTTTATATACACTATGATATATAGAGCGCTATATACAGACCGATGTGTACACAGCCGTATACATGCCTTTTTATATACACTATGATATATAGAGTTCTATATACAGACCGGTGTGTACACAGCCGTATACATACCTTTTTATATACACTATGCTATATAGAGCGCTATATACAGACCGGTGTGTAAACAGCCGTATACATACCATTTTATAAGCACCGTTTCATATAGACTGTTTATTACACACTCTTATGTACACACTGTCTTATATGCACTGGATGACATGGATTCAGTGTGTGAATCTATAGGTGAAGTGTGTAACATTATAGATACAGTGTGTAACCACAGATAGTGGGTGACTACAGGTACAGTGTGTGACACTACAGATACAATGTTTTACTATAAGTACAGTGTGACATTATACATGGTGTGACATTATAGATGCAGTGTGTGACATTATACAGTGTGTGACATTATACATGGTGTGACATTATCATTGCAGTGTGACATTATAGATATAGCGTGTGGCATTATATATGTAGTGTGTGGCATTATACAGTGTGTGGCATTATACAGTGTGTGACATTATACAATGTGTGACATTATACAGTGTGTGACATTATAGATATAGCATGTGGCATTATAGATACAGTGTGACATTATATAGTGTGTGACATTATATAGTGTGTGACATTATATAGTGTGTGACATTATAGATGCAGTGTGTGACATTATATAGTGTGTGACATTATAGATGCAGTGTGTGACATTATAGATGCAGTGTGTGACATTATATAGTGTGTGACATTATACGGTGTGTGACATTATAGATGCAGTGTGTGACATCATATAGTGTGACATTATACAGTGTGTGACATTATATGGTGTGTGACATTATATAGTGTGTGACATTATATGGTGTGTGACATTATAGATGCAGTGTGTGACATTATACAGTGTGTGACATTATATGGTGTGTGACATTATACAGTGTGACATTATATAGTGTGTGACATTATACAGTGTGTGACATTATAGATGCAGTGTGTGACATCATATAGTGTGACATTATACATGGTGTGTGACATTATATAGTGTGTGACATTATAGATAGTGTGTGACATTATACGGTGTGTGACATTATATGGTGTGTGACATTATACGGTGTGTGACATTATATGTTGTGTGACATTATATAGTGTGTGACATTATAGATACAGTAAGTGACATTATACGGTGTGTGACATTATACGGTGTGTGACATTATATGTTGTGTGACATTATATGTTGTGTGACATTATATGGTGTGTGACATTATAGATGCATTGTGTGACATTATACAGTGTGTGACATTATACAGTGTGTGACATTATATAGTGTGTGACATTATATGTTGTGTGACATTATAGATGCAGTGTGACATTATACAGTGTGTGACATTATACGGTGTGTGACATTATACAGTGTGTGACATTATACGGTGTGTGACATTATATGTTATGTGACATTATAGATACAGTGTGACATTATACAGTGTGTGACATTATACGGTGTGTGACATTATACAGTGTGTGACATTATACGGTGTGTGACATTATACAGTGTGTGACATTATACAGTGTGTGACATTATACAGTGTGTGACATTATAGATATAGCATGTGGCATTATAGATACAGTGTGACATTATATGGTGTGTGACATTATACAGTGTGTGACATTATATGTTGTGTGACATTATACAGTGTGTGACATTATACGGTGTGTGACATTATAGATACAGTGAGTGACATTATATGTTGTGTGACATTATACGGTGTGTGACATTATAGATGCAGTGTGTGACATCATATAGTGTGACATTATACAGTGTGTGACATTATACAGTGTGTGACATTATATGTTGTGTGACATTATACAGTGTGTGACATTATACGGTGTGTGACATTATAGATACAGTGAGTGACATTATATGTTGTGTGACATTATACAGTGTGTGACATTATACGGTGTGTGACATTATAGATGCAGTGTGTGACATTATACAGTGTGTGACATTATACGGTGTGTGACATTATACGGTGTGTGACATTATACAGTGTGTGACATTATACAGTGTGTGACATTATACGGTGTGTGACATTATACGGTGTGTGACATTATAGATACAGTGAGTGACATTATATGTTGTGTGACAGACTACAGATAACCGTGCACTCCTCCTGCCTCTCACCTTCTTCTCCCCAGCTCCATGGACCAGGCTGGTGTTCTCATTGGCAGCAGGTTTGGGGGTGGGCTCCTTCTCCTCGGTCTCAGTCATCTTGCAGGGATGATGATGATGATGAAGACACAGGACACCTGGATTCTCCTCTCCGGGCTCTTATCCTCTATCCTCCCTCTAATGTCTTTTTCACTATCTAAGCTGCAGCCACTTCTGCTGCTTCCCTGTCTCTTCCCCTACTCCCTACCTCCTGCTTCATATTCCCATCCTCCTCCTCCTCCTCGTCCTTCCCTATCTTACTCCACCCCCATAGATCCCGGTACGTCTGTCCCCTCCCTATAATATCACTGTATATTTGCTGCTTCCCCATCATATCCTTGAACATCCAAATGGAAGGATCGCAGCGTAGTCAGAGGTTCCAAAAACCAGCGTATGCGTTACGTGTATCACCTACGGTAATGTATATAAAGCAGCTGGAGATTTCTTAGAGCCTATGACTATGATGTGATCCTTCCATATTGATGGTCGTTGTTATTGGTTGGGCAGTCCTATAGATCACATGTGGGGTAAAGGCTCCTTTAAAACTATCCCCATAATACTAAGGCGCATCTGTTGCCATAGATCCCTGTATATACTCCTTATCTATAACATTCTTGTATATCTGCCCCTCCCCATAATATCCCTGTATTTACTCACTTTGTATATTACCATCTATCGCCATTCACCTATACTATTCCTGTGCATACCCCCTCCTAATGATATCCCCGCATATATCAGTTCTATCTGGTGTCTATTTTATGGATGTTCTCAGGCTGCCCAGAGGGGTTAACATTTATAGGGTCATGTTTAATATTTATATAGCGCCAACTTATTCCACAGCGCTGTACATAGCTTGTCGACAATGTAAATATGTTTATTATCCGTCATGGTCGGTGCACCGTGGAGCAGACAACAGGAGGATTTTCTGGATGAGTCTGACCAGTAACACAGGGATCTCCTTACACTTGTCTGTACTTTCCGTATGGCCTCTTCACTGCTCTTATTGGCTGTACACAACACTGGCATCTCAGGCGCATGCGCAGTTATATTCCATAGATGATATAATCATAGTGCATGTTTGAGATCTTCAGATCCTGCAATACCTTACATTCTGCTTATTGAGCTTCCTCAGTGGCCATTTTAAATGCCTTCTTGTAGATGAACTTTTTTCTTTCCCTCTTCTTCATGCTTACATCTTACGGCTGGGTTCACACTACGTAAGTTTCCGGCCGTAGCGCGTTCCGTGAATAAGCGGCCGGAAACTTACGTAGTTTGCGTACTATGTAAAGTATACGATCTACGGCTGCACAGTTCACACTATGTACGAACTTACGCCCGGATCGTATGCGGCGCCGTAAAAAATGAACCAGACCATTATTTCGGGACGGAAATGCCGTAACTTACGGCCGTAGCGTTACATGCGGTCCCGTACGTAGTGGTGATTTCTTCATTTTGAAAGCTTTTTGTGCCGATCCAAAAGGTTCTGTGGGGTGTCCGGGGCTAGGCGAAGATTTCCAAGTAAAAGACCACTGTCAGATCGCTGCGAAGAACGCTCAGGAAGCGTAAGTACACTACGGGCGTAAGTTCGCGCTCCGTACGTATCCGGCCGCATCTTGCGTAAAGTCCCGGCCTGAGTTTCATACGTATATGTCCGGCCGCGGAAAATATGCGGCCGGACATATACGTAGTGTGAACATAGCCTACACGTGTATGTTGTATTTCAGACATCCAGCAATTGGGGTAGAGAGAAGAAGAAACCTTCTACCATGTAATGTAATCCCAACGTCAAAAAGGGCAAAGGAGTTGAACAAGTTTCTAATAGTCTTGAAGAGTTGCCGAACTGTTCGGGTTCGGCAACATTGTCTAACCCCCCTCGGCTTTTGACTTCTGGTACCTGTGGAAGTAAGATGTCACCCTAGGGAGGCTGAACATTTCGGCAACTGGACACTTATTTCTAGCCTTAAATCTGCCTTGTCTCCCTCCCCTGATATTCTAGCAGTATCTAAGTTAGTATAATATCAGATGAGTCATCCTCTCATGATTATTATCTCTTAAGTAAAATCTAGTAAATTACTGAAAGCCGCTAAAGAAAGAGTTAAATAAAAAAACACTGATGATTACGGGTCCTTTTACAGGTAGGGTTAAATCGTTAATGTCAAGCAATATTTTTTTCTTTTAAACAAAGAAGTTTAGACGAAAAGATAAATTGCTACAAAAAGTCGTTGATACGATCATTCTAATATCGTAATATAATACTAATCCCTGAGAACAACTGAGCGACGAGTGTTTGCACCAAAAGACTTGCAAGCGATTAACAATGATTTTGAGGTCAGTTCAAAAGATGCGATCAATGACATACGGGTGACTACTCCTTCCTCTTTTGATCATTGCCCCATTTACACCAGAAGATTATTACTTACATTTGAACAACATAACGATTTATTACACGATAATCGTCCCGTGTAAAACAGCCTTTACTCCATAAAGAAACTGTGTTTTATTTTCCAAACTGGTGAAATTTTTCCTTTCCATCCAGTCTTGGAGGAATGTTTGTAGACAAATCTGGGCAAACCTAAGAGAAGAGTTACCCCGATGTTAGAAGATTTGGGTCTGTATACAGATTAGACCCTTAAAGCATACCTGTCATCTGAAAAAAATGAAGTATCATACATAGTTATTTGAGGTTAAAGTGACTCTGTACCCACAATCTGTCCCCCCCCCCCCCAAACCACTTGTACCTTCGGATAGCTGCTTTTAATCCAAGATCTGTGCTGGGGTCCGTTCGGCAGGTGATGCAGTTATTGTCATAAAAACAGGCAGATTGCTTCCTATTCCCCACCTGTGTGTATAATGAACATGGGCTGGATCGTTAATACACCTGTGCAAAGCTCAAACAGCAGTAAATGTTCCTGGATCATTCCTAATGATGAGGAGGGTGGCGAGGAAGGACAGAGAGGTGGTGCCAGCCTAATGCATATACAAATGTAAGCCCCGGCCGTTGGGCACAGCGCTGCAGGATTAAAAGTTGTTTTTTTAGGACAATAACTGCATCCCCTGCCGAACGCACCCCAGGACAGATCTTGGATTAAAATCAGCTATCCCAAGGTACAAGTGGTTTGGGGAGAACAGATTTTGGGTACAGAGTCACTTTAATGTTCAGACAGGAATGAACTGGGAGATGTTCACTCTTAGCATGCTCTTCCCTGGTTTTGTCATGTGTCCTGGATGGACTCCAAGTCAATAGGGCTGTTCAGGTCTCGCATCTCTTCTTGCTCTTTCTGCTAATCAGTCAAAGGTTTTTGAGTGACAGGTACACTCTAAGCTTCTGAGTCTTGGGAATTGCCTCCAAAAGTTAATCAGATAGTTGCTAAGTGGATGCTAAGGTCTGTTTTTCCCTATGAGGATTCTTCATTGTTACTTAACTCTATGAAAAACAAATATGGTGGTGACGGATAAGGTCATCACTTGACCTCGATTCGATAAGCAAGCGAGAAAAAAAAAAAAAAAAGAAAAAAACTTCCTAGCGTCTCTAGTCTCGCCCTACTAAGGGAACAGATATGTTACAATATAGATATAAGGAAGAAAGACAGAAAATCACATGACGGTGATGCAAATGTCATGCATAAACCAACAAAATAGTTACAAAAGTCAAGCCTTGCAAGATGACACTCATATGATTTTTAAATTAAAAAAGATGATAATAAACTGTTGGAATGAAAACACACCTAACTAATATAACCAATATATATACAGCACTAATGCAGCTTGATTTCTCTTCACCTCTTCACGCACACAGGTCATCAGGAAGACAAAGTGTGGTAATAATATAACATTGATAGATACTTAATGATA
This sequence comes from Dendropsophus ebraccatus, assembly GCF_027789765.1. Classification (NCBI taxonomy): domain Eukaryota; kingdom Metazoa; phylum Chordata; class Amphibia; order Anura; family Hylidae; genus Dendropsophus; species Dendropsophus ebraccatus. The sequence goes on from NC_091465.1 coordinate 85,542,576, forward strand.
GATTACTGCAATTACAAATTACCATATTGCTCAAAAAGCAGTATTGACTGATGAACGGGTAAGTTCCCTGCAACCATAGCTGACCTGAGATGTAATAAATTGTCCCTGGTGAGGCAGCGCACAGTAACGGCTCTGGGAGCGTACACTTACAACGACAAAAAGCCTCTCAAAGAATGGCGCACTCAGCCCAGGAACGCCCACCATGATGATATGAAGTAACCTCATTGGCCTCCACAAAGGACATGGATAGATGTAAGGTGTGACACAATAAATGGGTGGCTTTGTGGCATACCATTACGCAGAAGAATGACACTGCCCCTAAAGGGTGTAGGTGGGCCAGTTGGACACCCTATTTTCATTACTACTATGAGGGTGGTGGAGACAGCTGAATAGTATGGGGGTGGCAGAGGTGGGTCAGAACACTGTGGGGATGGTGGAGCAGAATAATGTGAGGATAGTAGAGACGGGACTAAATATTGTGGGCATGATTGTACGGCCCTACGCATAATAATAATAATAATAATAATAATAATAATAATAATAAATTTATTTGTATAGCGCCAACAGATTCCGCAGCGCTTTTTTTCTATGCATACAGTACAGAGGTACATAATACGCAGTTAAATTGGAATAAATAAGTACATAGTTAATAAAAATAACAAAAAATACAAAATACAGAGTATAGACGAGACCTGCTCGTTGGAGCTTACAGACTAATTTTCATAGACACCAGGCATAAGTGCTTTATTTGTCCATGGTCCAGCCATTGTACATAATTAGAATTACAGGATGAGCCAGTAACAACGCCAATGTCTGATGCAGGTAAACATATAAAGTGCAGGAACAGTCACAGATATAGAGCAAGGGAAACAGAAGGGGGAAACAGTTTAGGGAACGTTATAAGCGAGCCTGAAGAGATGAGTCTTCAGGGCACGCTTGAAACTGTGGGTATTGGGTATTAGTCTGATGTATTTGGGTAGGGCATTCCAGAAAATTGGTGCAGCACGAGAGAAGTCTTGGAGGCGGGAATGAGAGGTTCTGATTATGGAAGATATTAAGGTTAGATCATTTGCAGAGCGCAGAGCACGGGAAGGATGGTAGGTGGAGATGAGGGAGGAGATGTATGGAGGGGCAGAGTTGTGGAGAGCTTTATGGGTGAGGGTGAGGAGCTTGAAGTGGATTCTTGATTTGATGGGTAACCAGTGCAGTGACTGGCACAGGGGGGAGACGTCGGTATAGCGGCTGGAGAGGAAGATGAGTCTGGCTGCTGCATTCAGGATAGACTGGAGAGGGGAGAGCTTAGACAGAGGAAGACCGATTAGTAGGGAGTTACAGTAGTCAAGACGGGAGTGGATCAGGGCGACAGTCAGAGTCTGAGCAGTGTCAGTGGTGAGGAATGGGCGGATTCTGGAGATGTTTTTGAGATGGAGATGACAGGAGCGTGTAAGAGCTTGGATATAGGGAGTGAAGGATAGGTCAGAGTCTAGCATAACCCCCAGATATCGAGCCTGATGCACAGGAGTGATGCTAGTACCACAGACTGAGAGGGAGATGTCGGGTTTAGGTTTGTTAGAGGGAGGAAATACAAGAAGTTCAGTTTTAGAGAGATTAAGTTTGAGAAACAGAGAGGTCATAGTGTTAGAGAGAGCGGATAGGCAGTCACTAGTATTTTGCAGGAAGGCAGGGGAGACGTCACGGGAAGAAGTGTATAACTGGGTGTCATCAGCATAAAGATGGTATTGGAAACCAAACCTGCTGATGGTCTGTCCGATGGGGGCTGTATAGAGGGAGAAGAGGAGGGGACCCAGGACTGATCCCTGGGGAACCCCAACAGTAAGAGGTAGGGGACTGGAAGTAGAGCCAGAGAAGGATACACTGAAGGAGCCGTCAGAGAGGTAGGAAGAGAACCAAGAGAGAGCAGAGTCCTTGAGGCCAAGAGAGCTGAGCATGGAGAGGAGAAGCTGGTGGTCCACAGTGTCAAACGCTGCTGAGAGATCCAGGAGAATCAGCAAGGAGTAGTTTCCTTGTGATTTGGCCTTCAGGAGGTCGTTTGACACCTTGGTGAGAACAGTTTCAGTGGAGTGAAGGGGTCGGAAACCAGACTGTAGAGGGTCAAGAAGAGAGTTATCTGAGAGATAGCGGGTTAGGCGAGAGTAGACCAGACGTTCCAGGAGTTTAGAGATGAAGGGGAGATTGGAGACAGGCCGATAGTTGGCTGCACAGGATGGATCTAAAGAAGGTTTTTTCAGCAGTGGGGTTATAATAGAGTGTTTGAATGAGGAGGGAAAGATACCAGAGGAGAGGAAGAGGTTGAATATTTTGGTGAGGTGAGCAGTGACAGCAGGAGAGAGGGACTGGAGGAGGTGCGAGGGAATAGGGTCACTAGGGCAGGTAGTAGGACGAGAGGAGGAGAGGAGCTTGGAGACTTCTTCCTCTGTCACTGGGTCAAAGGCTGAGAGCGAAGGGGGAGAGGGAAGGGGACCTATGGGAGAAGTAATAGGAGCTATGGGACTTTGGGGCTGGGAGGTGATGTCGGAACGGATGGTGTCAATTTTGGTTTTAAAGAAGGAGGCCAGGTCTTCAGCGCAGAGGTCAGTAATGGGTGTCTGAACTTTGGGCTTAAGAAGAGAGTTAAAGGTGTTGAAGAGGTGTTTTGGATTGTTGGAGAGGGAAGAGATGAGAGAGGTAAAGTAAGCCTGTTTGGCAAGGTGGAGGGCAGAGTAATAAGATTTGAGGGTGAATTTGTAATGAATGAAATCAGCGGAGGTTCTCGATTTCCTCCACAGACGTTCGGCCGTCCTGGAGCACCGCCGAAGAAAGCGAGTTTCCGGGGTGTGCCAGGGCTGCCGGGGTGTGCCTACGCATGCAGCTGAACCACACTGCATATGATTAGATCACAGCTTGAAGAGGGAAGTTCTCCCTCCAAGACCGGAAAATAATACAGGAGTAAATCTGCAAGAATATAACATTAGACTGCACACAATAGCCATACACAATGCTTGTACTGTTATAAGTATTTTTATAATTAATAAGAGCGTTCAAGCCGTATCCTATACTACATCTGATCTCAAGAGACAACAGTCACATGGCCATGGCCCAAATTCTGGTGTAACATGTCATCCAGTGTCATATAACACTTAAAGGGGTATTTCAAGAAAAATTAACTTGTCCCTTATTCAGAGGATAGGGGACAAGTAAGAGATCACGGGGGGGGGTCCCACCTCCGAGCCCCCCGGTGATTTCCGTATTGGTACCCGGCTTCTGTGTTATGAATAGAGGCGCAGGTATGGCACATGACCCGCGGCTCTATTCATTCCTATGGAGGTGCCGGAAAGAGCTGAGTAATCCGGAAGAGCACTGTACTCGTCTCTCTCTGGCGGCACCATAGGAATGAATAGAGCCACTGGAGCTGTGGACAAGTAAATTTTTCTTTGAATACTCCTTTAACCCACTTTCTGCATACATGATTGATAATTATCACTTTTTGTGTACTAGAGGTATGTATTTATTTTTGAAATAAGAAATTTCAACAGCTACTTTTACCATAAAAAGTCTACCCTTACAGGGGTTATCCAGGCATGGTCACTTTCTACTAAACCAGCACCAAACTTGTTCTCACTTTGGATGCAGTTTTGCAGGTTAGTTCCATTGAAGTGAATGGAGCAGGATTGTAATACCTCACACAATTTGGGGACATTGTGGTGCTGTTTTTGATGGGTTTTATATAATCCTGAATAAATATTATTAGAACTCCTTTAATCTTATAACATATGCTATCTGCTTCCATGGGCTAGAATGACACAATATGCCTTAATATGTGCACAGTTTTAGACACCTGGGTTTTCTATATGGAGCAAATGGGCTGTGTCCTCGAGTTAAAAAAAAAACAACCTACAAACAAGACTTACCTCAACACATTGGGGGAGATTTATCAAAGGGTGTAAAATTTAGACTGGTGCAAACTGGCCACAGCAACCAATCACAGCTCTTCTTTCCTTTCCCCAGAGCTGGAAGCTGAGCTGTGATTGGTTTCTGTGGCCAGTTTGCACCAGTCTAAATTTTACACCCTTTGATAAATCTCCCCCATTATCTACAAGTCCAGTTCTTCCACTTCTCATTAAAGAATTTGTCAGAAAAGAGGCCGTAGAATACGTTCCAGCAATACAAAGATAACAAAGGGGTCTACTCCAAAGGGGTCGACTGGTCAAAGACCTTACTTTTATGTACACTTTTTAAGTTATGTTTACACAACATACTTTTTATAAAAAGATTTCAATTTTTTTTAATTAAAAACACTTACCTCTTGATCCTTATTTAGTCCTTTAACATATTTAAGGGTTTGGACGTCTACTCCTTTCCTTCTTCCCTCCTGTAACATACACTACTCACAAAGTTAAGGATATTTGGCTTGTCATGGGGCATGGGGCAACTTCTCCTAATCTGTATGGTCCCTAACAGAGATCGCAGAAGGGAGCACCATGTAAGATTGTAGAGAACTACACAACTTCCTCCAGGGCACAGAGCAGCTGATCAGTACTGGAATGTTTCAATGTATTTTTAAATAGAAGTGATCTACAAATCTGTGTAACTTTCTGACACCAGTTGAATTGATCCCCCCCTCCCCCCAGAATAACCCTTGAAAAGACAGATACATCATACCCTGTATGGATTTGAGCAGAATCCGTCGCTCAAGATCTCTGGCCACATTTGCCAATAACCAGAAAAAAATCTTGCAAAGAAATTTCTAGGAATCATTATCAATACTGAACAGATGTCTCACGTGAACTGCCAAGCTCAAGTAGACAATTCAGCTCTTAATATTGTAGCCAGCGACATCTATAAGCGGAAGTCACATTCTGCATGAGATACTCGTAGAGTATCATAAAGAAATTGCATTCCATTTAAAACAAAATCTCATTTCAAAAGGTTGGTCACACTGCAGTGCGCCGGGACTGGAACCAGGTGAATATCGGGGAAGAACGCTCATCCCCCGATTTTACTCCCACGACAAAGCAAAATGCCCACAAGCACTGGATGCTCTTCAGTTTACCCAGCTCCTTTACGTATTTCTCCCCCTTCCCTCTGATATTTAGACTTCTTTAGAATATCAATCAGAAAGACGCAGTAGTGACAGCGGTAATTATATTTTGGCCCTGAATCTCCTTGTTTCCCCTTTTTTTTGGCCCTTTCAAAAGGGAGGTAAAATGGAGTCTGCCACCCAAGAGAAACCTTCTAACCAAGAATACTACAACACTGCTGTCTGTAGCATGAATGCTTCCACCCTCGCTGCTTTAAATAATCAATGTACAGAACTCAGCCTAAGGCACTGAACCCTGTGGTCAATTGGTCAAGGTGGAGGTATGCATGCTGTGGCTAAGTACCGCCTCTTTGACACTTTTCAGCATGACAAAGCTAACAGGTTTCCTTTAAATGCAACACCATATGCCAAAATTGTGCATTTTGGTGGCACAAAATAATCCAACCAATAGGCAATTCCGGCCGTTGTTATGAAATACGGCCATGTTTCTTACGTAGTGTGAACCCGGCCTAAAGATGCATTGTTAATGTAGCTTTAACCCAAGTTACATATCTACCAAAGTGCCTTAGAGCCTAATTCTCCAACTAATCTACTATTAGCAGAATTTGTAAACAGACTGGCCAACTACTTTTACTTATAAGGCTTTCCCTGTTGTAAACCTCTGTATTAAAGTGAGCATTAAGAGCTTCATGCTTTCCAGCACATTGCCATAACCTCAGAGCTCCTGCCCATGGAAGCAGTCAGTAGAGCTCTATACAGCAGGATCACAATCGCCCTCTTCCTATTGGTTATACCTCTAGATATACAGCCCAGCAATCTATTAGCTTTCCCTACCGCCTGTCAGAAATAACTACCACTTAATCCTTCTCTTCTGAAGTCTTTTCAAACTGGTGATATGATACTCGGATAGAGAATTCTTTCTCCCCAAGTGCATTTACATTTGGAAACATTGAACTACAGTTTTCATTGTTTTGACCACATATCTAGTAAAGCTAAATAATTCTCCACATTACTGACACCTCCAGGAATATTAACCCTATTACCCACTTGTGTGTCATCAGCAGACACAAAATTTGCCTACCAAACCTTCTCTTATGTCACTTACACTACCATTCAAAAGTTTGGGGTCACCCAGACAATTTTGTGTTTTCCCTAAAAACTGATACTTTTATTTATCAACTGAGATGCAAATGAATAGAAATATAGTGCAGACACTGACAAAGTTAAAAATAATGATTTTTATTTGAAATAATTTTCTACTTTAAATTTTGCTTTAATCAGAGAACGCTCCCTTTGCAGCAATTACACCATTGCAGACCTTTGGCATTCTAGCTGTTAATTTACTGAGGTAATCTGGAGAAATGTCACCCCGTGCGTCCCCCCTCCTACAAGTTGGATTGGCTTTATGGGCACTTTTTGCATCCCACAAGGTCAAGCTGCCAAACAGCTCAATGGGTTGAGATGTGGTGACTGCGCCAGCCGCTCCATTACAGATATATTACTGGCTGTCTGCTTCTTTCCTAAATAGTTCTTTCATTATTTGGGAGTCGTTGTCCTGTTGCAGGATGAAATTGGCTCCAATTAAGTGCTGTCCACATGGCGTGACATTGCAGAATGGAGTGACAGCCTTAAGGCCCTATTCCACGGACCGACAGAGAGGAGGTATCAGTGCTCGTTGTTCCCTGCCACCGCTATCCCACAGGAATATTTCCTGTTAGGAGGGATTGGTTATAGAGATCCATCAAAGCGTGCAACAGTCATGGATAGTTCTTTAAAAACTCTGGGGTGGACACCATCTGGACCGATTGCCTTATTTTACTTCAAATGGGCAGGTTCCTCTGAAACATTGGTTTCTGAAAACATTGGGGCTAAACCCACACAACTTTCGGCAATTTGTGTTGCCATATTGTGACTGAGCAGAAGTAGCAATTCAAATGGTCATGGACCGCCTTATCTCCATCAATAAATGTATTGCCCCCCATTACTAATTTTAGTAATGCTGCAGTTTTTCTTCTTCTTCCTGCCACTTATATAGCTGAAGGTTTTATTCCCCTCAACAAACTGTGCAGTTTCTTCCTATTTTGAAGCGTTAGCAGGATTTATAATCAGCTTAACCTCCTTCTAATTTTATATACCTGACTGTCAGCTTCACTTCCAGTTCTTTATACCTCTTATAGAATGACTATAGCTTTAACATCTTAAAAGAGGCAGGGTGCAAGCAACACCAGTCGAATAAATAACCAAATTGTTTCTGTCCACATTGTGCCGGGACAATTCTCAATACAAGATGGATTTTTATCTTTTGTTACAGCTGACCTCTTGACTTTAGCAGAGTGTCAAAAATGTAATGTCCCTCGAAAACCAATAATATGTACAGTGGGGGAAAAAGGGTTAAGTCACACTCAGCCTCCAATTGTTCTGCCACTTAAAAAGACGAGAAAGGCCTGTGTAATTGACATCATAGATAGACCTCAACGATGAGAGACAAAATGAGAAAATCCCAAAAATATCACATGGTCTTATTTGGAAAGAATTTATTTGCAAATTATGGTGGAAAAGAAGTATTTGGTCAATAACAGAAGTTGATCTCATCTCAATACTTTGTTAAATATTCTTTGTTGGCCAAATGTTTTCTGTAAGTTCTCACAAGGTTGGCACACACTGTTGTTGGTATGTTGGCCCATTCCTCCAGGCAGATCTCCCCTAGAGCAGTGATGTTTTGGGGCTGTCGCTTGGCAACACGGACTTTCAACTCCTTCCAAAGGTTTTCTATAGGGTTGAGATCTGGAGACTGGCTAGGCCACTCCAGGACCTTGAAATACTTCTTATGAAGCCGTTCCTTCGTTGTCTTGACTTGGGATTATTGTGAAGCTGAAGGACCCAGCCACGTTTCATTTTCAATGCCCTTGCTGATGGAAGGAGGTTTGCACTCAAAATCTCATCATACATGGCCCCATTCATTCTCTCATGTACCCGGATCAGTCGTCCTGGCCCCTTTGCAGAGAAACAGCCCCAAATCATGATGTTGCCACCCCCATGCTTTACAGTAGGTATGGTGTTCTTTGGATGCATCTCACCATTCTTACTCCTCCAAACATGACAATTTGTGTTTCTACCAAACAGTTCTACTTTGGTTTCCTCTGACCATGTCATTCTTCTAAGTACTCTATTGGATCATCTTAATGCTCTCTAGCAAACTTCAGACGGGCTTAAGCAGGGGTACATGTCTGGCACTGCGACATAGTGTGTTACTGATGGTAACCTTTGGTCCCTGCTCTCTGCAGATCATTCACTAGGTCTCCCCGTGTGGTTCTGAGATTTTTGCTCACCATTCTTGTGATCATTTTAACCCTACGGGGTGAGATCTTGGGTGGAGCCCCTGATCGAGGGAGATTATCAGTGGTCTTCTATGTCTTCCATTTTCTAATTATTGCTCCCACAGCTGACTTCTGTCTGCCTATTGCAGATTCAGTCTTCCCAGCCTGGTGCAGGGCTACAATTTAGTTTCTGGTGTCCTTTGACAGCTCTTTGGTTTTCACCATAGTGGAGTTTGGAGTGTCACTGTTTAAGGTTGTGGACAGGTGTCATTTATGCTGATAACAAGTTCAAACAGGTGCAATTGCTACAGGTAAGGAGTGGAGGAAAAAGGAGCCTAATGCATTTACACGAAGCGATAATTCGCCCAATCGATCATTTAACGATTTTGAAGCAACGATTTGGTTTTGATAACGATCAGCGTTTAGACGAGTAAATCGTTAGAAAATTTATAAGAAAAATCGTTATTGCGATCGTTTCTAAGATCGCTTAAGCCCATCTTTCACATTGGGTGAATCTTTGAAAGACTGTTTACATGAAGCAATCTGCAAATTTTTAGCGAATGACGGACGATTTGAAAACATGTTAAAAGATCAAAATGAACGATTTTTCACTTGTCGCTTGATTGCTGCCTTTACAAATGCTTAAATGCCATCGTTATTGCGAAAATTCGAACGATAGTCGTTCCGTGTAAAAGCATAATAAAGAAGAAGTTATAGGTCTGTCAGAGCCAGAAAGTGACCAAATACTTATTTTCTACCATAATTTGCAAATAAATTCTTTCCAAATCAGGACAATGGGGGACATTTATCAAACTAATTGCGCCTGTGTTTAGTCTAATATATCTAGTTTGCACTTAAAATAATTTTTTTAGACAAGACTATCCAAATTAGATGCGACTTTTTGAATTAGATTTTTTGTTGTTAATTAGATCGAAAGTGCGCCAGAATTCTTTTTTAGCTAAATTTATTAACTGCTCAGTCGCATATATTGGCGCATCGCTACGTCTGCGCCGAACCAGGTGAATTTATTAGACTAATTAAAAGACCATTATTTTTAAGACACATTTACTATGCTATTAGACAATTTACATAAATTTGACTAAACACATTAGATTGGAAATTATGCCAAAACATCTTTGACAAAATCGTGTTTTTAGATTTGTTAGTAAATATCCCCCAATCTGATTTTCTGGATTTGTCTTCTCATTTTGTCTTTCATAGTGCAGGTCTACCTATGATGTCAATTACACAGGCCTCTCTCATCTTTTTAAGTGGGAGAACTTGCACAATTGCTGGCTGACTAAATACTATTTTCCCCACTGTATAATGACACCTCTTGTGAAATGTAATTTCTGCTACCTTAAGTCAAGACAGTGGGGAAAATTTATCAAGGGCTTTGCGCCTATTTTTAGGTGAATAATTGGATTGTTTACCCATTTTTGGTCTAAGTTCTATTAATGAACCAGTATTTGACGGGCAAATATTTTTTAGATGCAACTTTTTTTTAATCTGCCTGTTTTGAGCATTCACCCAAAGGTTTGAATAATCTGGGATTAGAGGCCAAATTACCATTTGTGACTTTTTAAAAAGTCGCACAAACAAGTGCAGGCCTATGTCTGGTCAGTATCAGTTGAATATGCTTGGGCAATTTTTGCATTTTTTCGCCTTTTTACTTAGATACATTCACTAAGGCAGTACATTTTAATAAATCAGTCACAAAAAATTGGACCAAAATATACACCAATCCTCATTAGAGAAGTCCCACAAATTAGACTTGTTAGTAAATGTCCCCCTTTTCCTTTTTCTCCTAAGGCCCTGATATAGGCGATACCCGTTTAGCTTCCTGGCAGAATTTCGCAACCTTTTTTTGAACATCTCCCACCACTTTGATTTAGGCCTTATGCAACACATTCAGTATTTTTTCAAGTCCATAGATCAATCTACCCTTACAATCCACTAAAAATTACAGTTTGGGATTATGTAGTGCATCTGTATTTCAGTAAATCCTTTTTTTTAAAAACAGTGGATCCCATTGATTTCTATGAGGATCTGTAAAAAAAACCTAGGTCCACACTAGTACATGTCCTTTTTTTTAGCATTGGTTTGCTGATTCATATTTTCTGGAAAAAAGGACAGTAAAAATTCTGCTGGGGTATGTTTGTATATAGGCTCTGCCTTTCTCTACACTGTCCCTATATATCTGCCCCCTTCCCAATATATTACATTTTATTTGTCCCCACTCTATAATATTCCCTGTCTATAATATGTGACCTTGGTCTCTACTTTATAACCGCTTTCTCTCCTGTTACATGGCCCCTGTGTTTGCACTCCTATATGACTCCTGTGTTTGCCTTCTTAAGGTATATTTACACCGACGAATAGGCAAGGAATTGAAAAGTTTTCTGCTTAAAATTTCCTCTTCTTCAATTCTGGCAGAATAGGAGTAGCATAGAGCGGGATGTAAGTGGAAAGCAGAAATTCAAAGCAATTACTTCTATGGGATTTCTCTAGCTGAATCCGCCAAAAAAACCTGACACAATTCTAGCGGAATCCGCCCAAATTGACACAAAAGCGGATCTGTGGCGGAACATTCCATTCCGTGCGTAAATTCCGCCGTGTGAACAACAGAGAAGAATGGGAATTTCCAGCAGAATACACATATAATTAAGCACAGATTCAGCTTGAAATTCCTCAGTGTGAACATACCCTTATGTGGTCTCCTTTGTCATGTGGCCTGTTACTCTTCCGTGATGTAGTCGTCTCTCCTCCGTTATGTGCCGCCTGTCTCCACAGCTCTGTCATGTGGTGTGGCCCCAGCTGTCCCCCCCCCCAGCCTACTCTCCATTATATGACCCTGTGCCCCATACTCCCCTCCGTAATGTGGCTCCGGTCCCCGACTCTGGCATGTGGCCCCTCCGTCATGTGGCCTCGGTCCCAGGCTCTGTTATGTAGCCCCGGCTCCCCCACCCCCTTAGCCACCCTTCCATTATATGGCTCTGTGCCCCATTCTCCCCTCTCTCATCGGGCCCCAGTTCTGGTCTCCCCTCAGTCATGTAGCCCCAGCTCTGTCATGTGTCCCTGGTCTCTCCTCAGTCATGTAGTCCCAGTCTTTGTCATGTGGCCCCGGTCCTCAGTTCTGGTCTCCCCTCAGTCATGTAGCCCCGGTCTCTGTCATGTGGCTCCGGTCTCTCCTCAGTCATGTAGTCCCAGTCTGTGTCATGTGGCCCCGGTCCTCAGTTCTGGTCTCCCCTCAGTCATGTAGCCCCGGTCTCTGTCATGTAGCCCCGGTCTCTCCTCAGTCATGTAGCCCTGGTCTTTGTCATGTGGCCTCAGTCCCCAGCTCTGTCATTTGGCTGCCCTCAGTCATGTAACCCCGGTCCCCGTCTGTGTCACGTGTTCCCGGTCCCCCCTCCGTCATGTAGCCCCGGTCTCTGTAATGTGGTCTCAGTCCCCGGCTCTGTCAAGTAGCCCCGGTCTCTGTCATGTGTCCCTGGCTCTGTCATGTGTCCCCGGTCTCTCCTCAGTCATGTAGCCCCGGTCTCTGTCATGTGGCCTCAGTCCCCGGCTCTGTCAAGTAGCCCCGGTCTCTGTCATGTGTCCCTGGCTCTGTCATGTGTCCCCGGTCTCTCCTCAGTCATGTAGCCCCGGTCTCTGTCATGTGGCCTCAGTCCCCGGCTCTGTCAAGTAGCCCCGGTCTCTGTCATGTGTCCCCGGCTCTGTCATGTGGCTGCCCTCAGTCATGTAACCCTGGTCCCCGGCTGTGTCACGTGTCCCCGGTCTCCCCTCCGTCATGTAGCCCCGGTCTCTGTAATGTGGTCTCAGTCCCCGGCTCTGTCATGTAACGCCGGTCTCTGTCATGTGTCCCCAGCTCTGTCATGTGTCCCCGGTCTCTCGTTAGTCATGTAGCCCCGGTCTCTGTCATGTGTCCCCGGCTCTGTCATGTAGCCCTGGTCTCTCCCCAGTCGTGTAGCCCCGGTCTCTGTCATATGGCCTTAGTCTCGGTCTCTGTCATGTAGCCCCGGTGTCTGTCATGTAGCCCCGGCGTCTGTCATGTAGCCCCGGTCTCTCCCCAGTCACGTAGCCCCGGTCTCTGTCATGTGGCCTTAGTCCTGGTCTCTGTCATGTAGCTCCGGTGTCTGTCATGTAGCCCCGGTCTCTCCTCTGTCATGTGTCCCTGGTGTCTGTTATGTGGCCTCAGTCCCCGGCTCTGTCATGTAGCCCCGGTCTCTCCTCAGTCATGTAGCCCCGGTCTCTGTCATGAGGCCTCAGTCCCCGGCTCTGTCATGTAGCCCCGGTGTCTGTCATGTGGCCTCAGTCCCCGACTCTGTCATGTAGCCCCGGTCTCTGTCATGTGGCCTCAGTCCCTGGCTCAGTCATGTAGCCCCGGTCTCTGTCATGAGGCCTCAGTCCCCGGCTCTGTCATGTAGCCCCGGTCTCTGTCATGTGTCGCCGGTCTCTCCTCAGTCATGTAGCCCCGGTCTCTCCTGTCATGTGTCCCCGGTGTCTGTTATGTGGCCTCAGTCCCGGTGTCTGTCATGTAGCCCCGGTCTCTCCTCAGTCATGTAGCCCCGGTCTCTCCTGTCATGTGTCCCCGGTGTCTGTTATGTGGCCTCAGTCCCGGTGTCTGTCATGTAGCCCCGGTCTCTCCTCAGTCATGTAGCCCCGATCTCTGTCATGTAGCCCCGGTCTCTGTCCTGTGTCCCTGGTCTCTCCTCAGTCATGTAGCCCCGGTCTCTGTCATGTGTCCCCGGTCTCTCCTCAGTCATGTAGCCCCGGTCTCTGTCATGAGGCCTCAGTCCCCGGCTCTGTCATGTAGCCCCGGTCTCTGTCATGTGGCCTCAGTCCCCGGCTCTGTCATGTGTCCCCGGCTCTGTCATGTAGCCCCGGTCTCTCCCCAGTCGTGTAGCCCCGGTCTCTGTCATATGGCCTTAGTCTCGGTCTCTGTCATGTAGCCCCGGTGTCTGTCATGTAGCCCCGGTCTCTCCCCAGTTACGTAGCCCCGGTCTCTGTCTTGTGGCCTTAGTCCCGGTCTCTGTCATGTAGCCCCGGTGTCTGTCATGTAGCCCCGGTCTCTCCTCTGTCATGTGTCCCCGATGTCTGTTATGTGGCCTCAGTCCCCGGCTCTGTCATGTATCCCCGGTCTCTCCTCAGTCATGTAGCCCCGGTCTCTGTCATGAGGCCTCAGTCCCCGACTCTGTCATGTAGCCCCGGTCTCTGTCATGTGGCCTCAGTCCCCGGCTCAGTCATGTAGCCCCGGTCTCTGTCATGTGGCCTCAGTCCCCGCCTCTGTCATGTAGCCTCGGTCTCTGTCATGAGGCCTCAGTCCCCGGCTCTGTCATGTAGCCCCGGTCTCTGTCATGTGTCCCCGGTCTCTCCTCAGTCATGTAGCCCCGATCTCTCCTCTGTCATGTGTCCCCGGTGTCTGTTATGTGGCCTCAGTCCCGGTGTCTGTCATGTAGCCCCCGTCTCTCCTCAGTCATGTAGCCCCGGTCTCTGTCATGTAGCCCCGGTCTCTGTCATGAGGCCTCAGTCCCCGGCTCTGTCATGTAGCCCCGGTCTCTGTCCTGTGTCCCCGGTCTCTCCTCAGTCATGTAGCCCCGGTCTCTGTCATGTGTCCCCGGTCTCTCCTCAGTCATGTAGCCCCGGTCTCTGTCATGAGGCCTCAGTCCCCGGCTCTGTCATGTAGCCCCGGTCTCTGTCATGTGGCCTCAGTCCCCGGCTCTGTCATGTGTCCCCGGTCTCTGTCATGAGGCCTCAGTTCCCGGCTCTGTCATGTGTCCCCGGTCTCTGTCATGAGGCCTCAGTTCCCGGCTCTGTCATGTAGCCCCGGTCTCTGTCATGTGGCCTCAGTCCCCGGCTCTGTCATGTAGCCCCGGTCTCTGTCATGTGGCCTCAGTCCCCGGCTCTGTCATGTGTCCCCGGTCTCTGTCCTGTGTCCCCGGTCTCTCCTCAGTAATGTAGCCCCGGTCTCTGTCATGTGGCCCCGGTCTCTGTCATGTGGCCCCTGTCTCTCCTCAGTAATGTAGCCCCGGTCTCTGTCATGTGTCCCCGGTCTCTCCTCGGTCATGTAGCCCCGGTCTGTCATGTGTCCCCGGCTCTGTCATGTAGCCTTGGTGCCTGTTATGTGGCCTCAGTCCCCGGCTCTGTCATGTGTCCCCGGTCTCTCCTCAGTCATGTAGCCCCGGTCTTTGTCATGTGTCCCCGGTTCTGTCATGTAGCTCCGGTGCCTGTTATGTGGCCTCAGTCCCCGACTCTGTCATGTGTCCCCGGTCTCTCCTCAGTCATGTAGCCCCGGTCTCTGTCATGTGGCCTCAGTCCCCGGCTCTGTCATGTGTCCCCGGTCTCTGTCCTGTGTCCCCGGTCTCTGTCATGTGTCCCCGGCTCTGTCATGTAGCCCCGGTCTCTGTCATGTGTCCCCGGTCTCTGTCATGTGTCCCCGCCTCTGCATGTAGCCCCGGTCTCTGTCATGTGTCCCCGGTCTCTGTCATGTGTCCCCGGTCTCTGTCATGTAGCCCCGGTCTCTGTCATGTAGCCCTGGTCTCCCCTCCGTTATGTAGCCCCGGTCTCTCCTCGGTCATGTAGCCCCGGTCTCCCCTCCATTATGTAGCCCCGGTCTCTCCTTAGTCATGTAGCCCCGGTCTCTGTCATGTGTCCCCGGTCTCTGTCATGTGTCCCCGGTCTCTGTCATGTAGCCCCGGTCTCTGTCATCTGCCCCCGGTCTCTAAAATGTGCCCCCGGTCTCTCCTTAGTCATGTAGCCCCGGTCTCTGTCATGTGTCCCCGGCTGTCATGTAACCCCGGTCTCTGTCATGTGTCCCCGGTCTCTGTCATGTGCCCCCGGTTACTCCTCAGTCATGTAGCCCCGGTCTCTGTCATGTGTCCCCGGTCTCTGTCATGTGCCCCCGGTTACTCCTCAGTCATGTAGCCCCGGTCTCTGTCATGTGTCCCCGGCTCTGTCATGTGTCCCCGGTCTCTGTCATGTGTCCCCGGCTCTGTCATGTGTCCCCGGTCTCTCCTCAGTCATGTAGCCCCGGTCTCTGTCATGTGTCCCCGGCTCTGTCATGTAGCCCCGGTCTCTGTCATGTAGCTCCGGTCTCCCCTCCGTTATGTAGCCCCGGTCTCTGTCATGTGTCCCCGGTCTCTCCTCAGTCATGTAGCCCCAATCTCTGTCATGTGTTCCCGTCTCTCCTCGGTCATGTAGCCCCGGTTCCTGTCCTGTGTCCCCGGTGTCTCCTCACTCATGTGTCCCCGGTCTCTCCTCGGTCATGTAGCCCCGGTCCCTGTCCTGTGTCCCCGGTGTCTCCTCACTCATGTGTCCCCGGTCTCTGTCATGTGTCCCCGATCTCTTCTCGGTCATGTGTCCCCGGTCTCTGTCATGTGTCCCCGGCTCTGTCATGTAGCCCCGGTCTCTGTCATGTAGCTCCGGTCTCCCCTCCGTTATGTAGCCCCTGTCTCTCCTCGGTCATGTAGCCCCGGTCTCTGTCATGTGTCCCCGGCTCTGTCATGTAGCCCTGGTCTCTCCCCAGTCGTGTAGCCCCGGTCTCTGTCATATGGCCTTAGTCTCGGTCTCTGTCATGTAGCCCCGGTGTCTGTCATGTAGCCCCGGCGTCTGTCATGTAGCCCCGGTCTCTCCCCAGTCACGTAGCCCCGGTCTCTGTCATGTGGCCTTAGTCCCGGTCTCTGTCATGTAGCCCCGGTGTCTGTCATGTAGCCCCGGTCTCTCCTCTGTCATGTGTCCCCGGTGTCTGTTATGTGGCCTCAGTCCCCGGCTCTGTCATGTAGCCCCGGTCTCTTCTCAGTCATGTAGCCCCGGTCTCTGTCATGAGGCCTCAGTCCCCGGCTCTGTCATGTAGCCCCGGTCTCTGTCATGTGGCCTCAGTCCCCGTCTCTGTCATGTAGCCCCGGTTTCTGTCATGTGGCCTCAGTCCCCGTCTCTGTCATGTAGCCCCGGTCTCTGTCATGTGGCCTCAGTCCCCGGCTCTGTCATGTAGCCCCGGTCTCTGTCATGAGGCCTCAGTCCCCGACTCTGTCATGTAGCCCCAGTCTCTGTCATGTGTCCCCGGTCTCTCCTCAGTCATGTAGCCCCGGTCTCTGTCATGAGGCCTCAGTCCCCGACTCTGTCATGTAGCCCCAGTCTCTGTCATGTGTCCCCGGTCTCTCCTCAGTCATGTAGCCCCGGTCTCTCCTCTGTCATATGTCCCCGGTGTCTGTTATGTGGCCTCAGTCCCGGTCTTTGTCATGTGGCCCCGGTCTCTCCTCAGTCATGTAGCCCCGGTCTCTGTCCTGTGTCCCCGGTGTCTCCTCACTCATGTGTCCCCGGTCTCTGTCATGTGTCCCCGATCTCTTCTCGGTCATGTGTCCCCGGTCTCTGTCATGTGTCCCCGGCTCTGTCATGTAGCCCCGGTCTCTGTCATGTGGCCTCAGTCCCCGGCTCTGTCATGTAGCCCCGGTTTCTGTCATGAGGCCTCAGTCCCCGACTCTGTCATGTAGCCCCAGTCTCTGTCATGTGTCCCCGGTCTCTCCTCAGTCATGTAGCCCCGGTCTCTCCTCTGTCATATGTCCCCGGTGTCTGTTATGTGGCCTCAGTCCCGGTGTCTGTCATGTGGCCCCGGTCTCTCCTCTGTCATGTAGCCCCGGTCTCTGTCATGTGGCCTCAGTCCCCGTCTCTGTCATGTAGCCCCGGTTTCTGTCATGTGGCCTCAGTCCCCGGCTCTGTCATGTAGCCCCGGTTTCTGTCATGAGGCCTCAGTCCCCGACTCTGTCATGTAGCCCCAGTCTCTGTCATGTGTCCCCGGTCTCTCCTCAGTCATGTAGCCCCGGTCTCTCCTCTGTCATATGTCCCCGGTGTCTGTTATGTGGCCTCAGTCCCGGTGTCTGTCATGTGGCCCCGGTCTCTCCTCTGTCATGTAGCCCCGGTCTCTGTCATGTGGCCTCAGTCCCCGTCTCTGTCATGTAGCCCCGGTTTCTGTCATGTGGCCTCAGTCCCCGTCTCTGTCATGTAGCCCCGGTCTCTGTCATGTGGCCTCAGTCCCCGGCTCTGTCATGTAGCCCCGGTCTCTGTCATGAGGCCTCAGTCCCCGTCTCTGTCATGTAGCCCCGGTCTCTGTCATGTGGCCTCAGTCCCCGTCTCTGTCATGTAGCCCCGGTTTCTGTCATGTGGCCTCAGTCCCCGTCTCTGTCATGTAGCCCCGGTCTCTGTCATGTGGCCTCAGTCCCCGGCTCTGTCATGTAGCCCCGGTCTCTGTCATGAGGCCTCAGTCCCCGACTCTGTCATGTAGCCCCAGTCTCTGTCATGTGTCCCCGGTCTCTCCTCAGTCATGTAGCCCCGGTCTCTCCTCTGTCATATGTCCCCGGTGTCTGTTATGTGGCCTCAGTCCCGGTCTTTGTCATGTGGCCCCGGTCTCTCCTCAGTCATGTAGCCCCGGTCTCTGTCCTGTGTCCCCGGTGTCTCCTCACTCATGTGTCCCCGGTCTCTGTCATGTGTCCCCGGTCTCTGTCATGTGTCCCCGGCTCTGTCATGTAGCCCCGATCTCTGTCATGTAGCTCCGGTCTCCCCTCCGTTATGTAGCCCCTGTCTCTCCTCGGTCATGTAGCCCCGGTCTCTGTCATGTGTCCCCGGCTCTGTCATGTAGCCCTGGTCTCTCCCCAGTCGTGTAGCCCCGGTCTCTGTCATATGGCCTTAGTCTCGGTCTCTGTCATGTAGCCCCGGTGTCTGTCATGTAGCCCCGGCGTCTGTCATGTAGCCCCGGTCTCTCCCCAGTCACGTAGCCCCGGTCTCTGTCATGTGGCCTTAGTCCCGGTCTCTGTCATGTAGCCCCGGTGTCTGTCATGTAGCCCCGGTCTCTCCTCTGTCATGTGTCCCCGGTGTCTGTTATGTGGCCTCAGTCCCCGGCTCTGTCATGTAGCCCCGGTCTCTCCTCAGTCATGTAGCCCCGGTCTCTGTCATGAGGCCTCAGTCCCCGGCTCTGTCATGTAGCCCCGGTCTCTGTCATGTGGCCTCAGTCCCCGACTCTGTCATGTAGCCCCGGTTTCTGTCATGTGGCCTCAGTCCCTGGCTCAGTCATGTAGCCCCGGTCTCTGTCATGTGGCCTCAGTCCCCGGCTCTGTCATGTAGCCCCGGTCTCTGTCATGAGGCCTCAGTCCCCGACTCTGTCATGTAGCCCCAGTCTCTGTCATGTGTCCCCGGTCTCTCCTCAGTCATGTAGCCCCGGTCTCTCCTCTGTCATATGTCCCCGGTGTCTGTTATGTGGCCTCAGTCCCGGTGTCTGTCATGTAGCCCCGGTCTCTCCTCAGTCATGTAGCCCCGGTCTTTGTCATGTGTCCCCGGTCTCTCCTCAGTCATGTAGCCCCGGTCTCTGTCATGTGTCCCTGGTCTCTCCTCGGTCATGTGTCCCCGGTCTCTGTCATGTGTCCCCGGTCTCTGTCATGTGTCCCCGGTCTCTCCTCGGTCATGTGTCCCCGGTCTCTGTCATGTGTCCCCGGCTCTGTCATGTAGCCCCGGTCTCTGTCATGTAGCTCCGGTCTCCCCTCCGTTATGTAGCCCCTGTCTCTCCTCGGTCATGTAGCCCCGGTCTCAGTCATGTGTACCCGGCTCTGTCATGTAGCCCCGGTCTCTCCCCAGTCGTGTAGCCCCGGTCTCTCTCATATGGCCTTAGTCTCGGTCTCTGTCATGTAGCCCCGGTGTCTGTCATGTAGCCCCGGCGTCTGTCATGTAGCCCCGGTCTCTCCCCAGTCACGTAGCCCCGGTCTCTGTCATGTCGCCTTAGTCCCGGTCTCTGTCATGTAGCCCCGGTGTCTGTCATGTAGCCCCGGTCTCTCCTCTGTCATGTGTCCCCGGTGTCTGTTATGTGGCCTCAGTCCCCGGCTCTGTCATGTAGCCCCGGTCTCTCCTCAGTCATGTAGCCCCGGTCTCTGTCATGAGGCCTCAGTCCCCGGCTCTGTCATGTAGCCCCGGTCTCTGTCATGTGGCCTCAGTCCCCGACTCTGTCATGTAGCCCCGGTCTCTGTCATGTGGCTTCAGTCCCCGGCTCAGTCATGTAGCCCCGGTCTCTGTCATGTGGCCTCAGTCCCCGGCTCTGTCATGTAGCCCCGGTCTCTGTCATGAGGCCTCAGTCCCCGACTCTGTCATGTAGCCCCAGTCTCTGTCATGTGTTTCCGGTCTCTCCTCAGTCATGTAGCCCCGGTCTCTCCACTGTCATATGTCCCCGGTGTCTGTTATGTGGCCTCAGTCCCGGTGTCTGTCATGTAGCCCCGGTCTCTCCTCAGTCATGTAGCCCCGGTCTCTGTCATGTAGCCCCGGTCTCTGTCCTGTGTCCCCGGTCTCTCCTCAGTCATGTAGCCCCGGTCTCTGTCATGTGTCCCCGGTCTCTCCTCAGTCATGTAGCCCCGGTCTCTGTCATGAGGCCTCAGTCCCCGGCTCTGTCATGTAGCCCCGGTCTCTGTCATGTGGCCTCAGTCCCCGGCTCTGTCATGTAGCCCCGGTCTCTGTCATGTGGCCTCAGTCCCCGGCTCTGTCATGTGTCCCCGGTCTCTGTCCTGTGTCCCCGGTCTCTCCTCAGTCATGTAGCCCCGGTCTTTGTCATGTGGCCCCGGTCTCTCCTCAGTCATGTAGCCCCGGTCTCTGTCATGTGTCCCCGGTCTCTCCTCGGTCATGTAGCCCCGGTCTCTGTCATGTGTCCCCGGCTCTGTCATGAAGCCCTGGTGCCTGTTATGTGGCCTCAGTCCCCGGCTCTGTCATGTGTCCCTGGTCTCTCCTCAGTCATGTAGCCCGGGTCTCTGTCATGTGTCCCCGGTCTCTCCTCAGTCATGTAGCCCCGGTCTCTGTCATGTGTCCCCGGTCTCTCCTCAGTCATGTAGCCCCGGTCTCTGTCATGTGTCACCGGTCTCTCCTCAGTCATGTAGCCCCGGTCTCTGTCATGTGTCCCCGGTCTCTCCTCAGTCATGTAGCCCCTGTCTCTGTCATGTGGCCCTGGTCTCTCCTCAGTCATGTGTCCCCGGTCTCTCCTCAGTCATGTAGCCCCGGTCTCTTTCATGTGGCCCCGGTCTCTCCTCAGTCATGTAGCCCCGGTCTCTGTCATGTGGCCTCAGTCCCCGGCTCTGTCATGTAGCCCCGATCTCTGTCCTGTGTCCCCGGTCTCTGTCCTGTGTCCCCGGTCTCTGTCATGTGTCCCCTGCTCTGTCATGTAGCCCCGGTCTCTGTCATGTGTCCCTGGTCTCTGTCATGTGTCCCCGGCTCTGTCATGTAGCCCCGGTCTCTGTCATGTGTCCCCGGTCTCTGTCATGTGTCCCCGATCTCTCCTCGGTCATGTAGCCCCGGTCTCTGTCATGTGTCCCCGGTCTCTGTCATGTGTCCCCGATCTCTCCTCGGTCATGTAGCCCCGGTCTCTGTCATGTAGCCCCGGTTTCTGTCATGTGTCCCCGGTCTCTGTCCTGTGTCCCCGGTCTCTGTCATGTGTCCCCGGCTCTGTCATGTAGCCCCGGTCTCTGTCATGTGTCCCTGGTCTCTGTCATGTGTCCCCAGCTCTGTCATGTAGCCCTGGTCTCTGTCATGTGTCCCCGGTCTCTGTCATGTGTCCCCAGCTCTGTCATGTGTCCCCGGTCTCTGTCATGTAGCCCCGGTCTCTGTCATGTGTCCCCGGCTCTGTCATGTAGCCCCGGTCTCTGTCATGTGTTCCCAGTCTCTGTCATGTAGCCCCGGTCTCTGTCATGTGTTCCCAGTCTCTGTCATGTGTCCCCGGTCTCCCCTCCCTTATGTAGCCCCGGTCTCTGTCATGTGTCCCCGGTCTCTGTCATGTAGCCCCGGTCTCTGTCATGTGTTCCCAGTCTCTGTCATGTAGCCCCGGTCTCTGTCATGTGTTCCCAGTCTCTGTCATGTAGCCCCGGTCTCTGTCATGTGTTCCCAGTCTCTGTCATGTAGCCCCGGTCTCTGTCATGTGTTCCCAGTCTCTGTCATGTAGCCCCGGTCTCTGTCATGTGTTCCCAGTCTCTGTCATGTGTCCCCGGTCTCCCCTCCGTTATGTAGCCCCGGTCTCTGTCATGCGGCCTCAGTCCCCGGTCTCTGTCATGTGTCCCCGGCTCTGTCATGTGTCCCAGGTCTCTGTCATGTGTCCCCAGCTCTGTCATGTAGCCCCGGTCTCTGTCATGTGTCCCCGGTCTCTGTCATGTAGCCCCGGACTCTGTCATGTGTCCCCTGCTCTGTCATGTAGCCCCGGTCTCTGTCATGTGTCCCCGGTCTCTGTCCTGTGTCCCCGGTCTCTGTCATGTGTCCCCGTTTCTGTCATGTAGCCCCGGTCTCTGTCATGTGTCCCTGGTCTCTGTCATGTGTCCCCGGCTCTGTCATGTGTCCCCGGCCTCTGTCATGTGTCCCCGTTTCTGTCATGTAGCCCCGGTCTCTGTCATGTGTCCCCGGTCTCTGTCATGTGTCCCCGGCTCTGTCATGTGTCCCCGGTCTCTGTCATGTAGCCCCGGTCTCTGTCCTGTGTCCCCGGTCTCTGTCATGTAGCCCCGGTCTCTGTCATGTGTCCCCGGTCTCTGTCATGTAGCCCCGGTCTCTGTCCTGTGTCCCCGGTCTCTGTCATGTGTCCCCGGCTCTGTCATGTGTCCCCTGTCTCTGTCATGTGTCCCCGGTCTCTGTCATGTGTCCCCGGTCTCTGTCATGTAGCCCCGGTCTCTGTCATGTAGCCCCGGTCTCTGTCATGTGTCCCTGGTCTCTGTCATGTGTCCCCGGCTCTGTCATGTGTCCCCGGCCTCTGTCATGTGTCCCCGTTTCTGTCATGTGTCCCCGGCTCTGTCATGTGTCCCCGGTCTCTGTCATGTAGCCCCGGTCTCTGTCATGTAGCCCCGGTCTCTCCTCGGTCATGTAGCCCCGGTCTCTGTCATGCGGCCTCAGTCCCCGGTCTCTGTCATGTGTCCCCGGCTCTGGCTCGGCCGCTCCCCCGGGACTCGCTGTGTAGCCCGGCCGCTCCTGATTGGCTGTTGCCAGGTAACGTGATAATGGAGCTGAGGCTGCTCTGCCGGGATGTGTGCGCTCCTGTAGCAGAACAAAAGCTGCCGGAGGCGGGATGCTGGCGGCCCCGAGCCCGGTAAGAGCCGCCGTGTACCGTCCCTGCCTCCCCCTGCGAGGCTCCGCTCGGCCCCCTGGATGTCAGGGAGGAGGTCACAGCCGCCGCTCCATCACTGAGGTCCTGTCAGGGCCGGCGCCATCCATAGGCCCCAGCTCCTCCATAGCAACACATTCCAGGAGGCTCCAGATGCAGCAGAGCTGAGCGAGCTACCGCATCACTGCTGACCGCAGGTAATGTGAACTGTGCTGAGATTTATACCAGAGACAGGTGATTAGAGGATTATACACATGTACAGACAGGTATACAGGGGTACAGACGGGTATACAGGTGTACAGACAGGTATACAGGGGTACAGACGGGTATACAGGTCTGTAGAGGGTTATACAGGTGTACAGACAGGTATACAGGGGTACAGACGGGTATACAGGTGTACAGACAGGTATACAGGTCTGTAGAGGGGAATACAGGTGTACAGACAGGTATACATATGTGTAGAGGGTTATACAGGAGTACAGACAGGTATACAGGTGTGTAGAGTGGTATACGGGAGTACAGACAGGTATACAGGTGTGTAGAGTGGTATACGGGAGTACAGACAGGTATACAGGTGTGTAGAGTGGTATACGGGTGTACACAGAGGTATACAGGTGTGTAGAGTGGTATACGGGTGTACAGAGAGGTATACAGGTGTGTAGAGAGGCATTCTTCCAGCATCTTTTCATTTCTTCTGCGTCTCACAAACCTTCTTCTTTGTGATCCAAACACCTCGAACTTGGATTCATCCGTCCACAACACTATTTTCCAGTCTTCCTCTGTCCAATGTCTGTGTTCTTTTGCCCATCTTAATCTTTTTCTTTTATTGGCCAGTCTCAGATATGGCTTTTTCTTTGCCACTCTGCCCTGAAGCCCAAAATCCTGCAGCCGCCTCTTCCCTGTAGATGGTGACACTGGTGTTTTGCGGGTACTATCAGGGCCGCTTTAACCTAGGTGCATATGGTGCACGTGCACCGGGCCCCCTAGTTCAGATCACGTGACAGGGGCCCCCAGCTGAGGAGAGCAGTGAAGGGGAAGGAGCTGAATACACAAGTGTCGGTGCTCTGTGACACCTGTAGCAGTGCGGGGCTGGTGGTGGTCGGGAAGGAGGAGGACTGTAGCTGCTTCCTGTTAGACAGTGCACAGTGCAGAGTGACCGGGTCTTACAGGAAGCAGCTACAGGCTGCACTCCATGCTCTGCTGGCCCTGTCTGCGGGGGAGCCCAGGAGGCAGTGCCCACTTCACAAGCATCCAGCCTCTCCCCAGGCAGAGTGTGTGGAGGCCGGGGAGCAGCGCCTGCACCATGCATGTAAGTAGTAGCGAGGGGGGGAATTGAAGCTGGGGGCCCACTGACAGAGGATTAGCCCACCAGACCTGTCCGGAGTATGTCCCGATAAGCCCCGCCCCCTGGTCTCAAGCCCCGCCCCCGGCACAGACCACAGGTGGTATTTTAACACTTACTGCCATTCAGAAGTCACCCAGCTTTCCTGCATCTTATATTTTATGACGGAGGCCACCCAGCTTTCCCAGGATCTTAGTCTTAGTATGATGGGGGGTCACAAGATCTTACAGACTAGAAGGACTGAGTCAGTCCTCCTAGTCTGTAAGCTCCTGTCCCCCCCCAGTCCTCCTCCTAGTCTGTAAGCTCCTGTGTCCCCCCCAGTCCTCCTAGTCTGTAAGCTCCTGTGTCCCCCAGTCCTCCTAGTCTGTAAGCTCCTGTGTCCCCCCAGTCCTCGTAGTCTGTAAGCTCCTGTGTCCCCCCAGTCCTCGTAGTCTGTAAGCTCCTGTGCCCCCAGTCCTCCTCCTAGTCTGTAAGCTCCTGTGTCCCCCAGTCCTCCTAGTCTGTAAGCTCCTGTGTCCCCCCAGTCCTCCTAGTCTGTAAGCTCCTGTGTCCCCCAGTCCTCCTCCTACTCTGTAAGCTCTTGTGTCCCCCAGTCCTCCTAGTCTGTAAGCTCCTGTGTCCCCCCCAGTCCTCCTCCTAGTCTGTAAGCCCCTGTGTCCCCCCCCCAGTCCTCCTAGTCTGTAAGCTCCTGTGTCCCCCCAGTCCTCCTCCTAGTCTGTAAGCTCCTGTGTCCCCCAGTCCTCCTAGTCTGTAAGCTCCTGTGTCCCCCAGTCCTCCTCCTAGTCTGTAAGCTCCTGTGTCCCCCCCCAGTCCTCCTAGTCTGTAAGCTCCTGTGTCCCCCCAGTCCTCCTAGTATGTAAGCTCCTATGTCCCCCCAGTCCTCCTCCTAGTCTGTAAGCTCCTATGTCCCCCCAGTCCTCCTCCTAGTCTGTAAGCTCCTGTGTCCCCCCAGTCCTCCTCCAACAGACTAGGAGTAGGACTAGGGGACACAAGAGCTTACACACCCATACTCCCTACAGTGGGAACCTGTTATAGCCAGAAACTGTTCCAGTGGTGATATTAGGTCTGTACGTGCAGGGCAGTTTCTAGGCCTTTTTGGCAACAGGGCGAATCTTGATAAAAGCGCCCTCCCCCCCCCCCCCCCCCCCAAAAAAAAAAAAACCCTCACTCAGTTTTCAGCTTTGGGGAAAGAAGGGAGCTTTTATCAAGATTCGGGTTGCAAAAACATAATTGGCAACCCGAATATAGTAGCCTATCTCCCCCATAGTGCCTTATATAGTAGCCAGTCCCCCCTATAGTGCCTTATATAGTAGCCAGTCCCCCATAGTGCCTCATATAGTAGCCAGTCCCCCATAGTGCCTCATATAGTAGCCAGTCCCCCCTCTAGTGCCTCATATAGTGGCCAGTCCCCCATAGTGCCTCATATAGTAGCCAGTTTCCCATAGTGCCTGATATAGTGGCCAGTCCCCCATAGTGCCTGATATAGTGGCCAGTCCCCCATAGTGCCTGATATAGTGGCCAGTCCCCCCTATAGTGTCTCATATAGTGGCCTGTCCCCCCCATAGTGCCTCATATAGTGGCCAGTCCCCCCTATAGTGCCTCATATAGTGGCCAGTCCCCCCTATAGTGCCTCATATAGTGGCCAGTCCCCCCTATAGTGCCTCATATAGTGGCCAATCCCCCCTATAGTGCCTCATATAGTGGCCAGTCCCCCATATAGTCCCTCATATAGTGGCCAATCCCCCCTATAGTGCCTCATATAGTGGCCTGTCCCCCCTATAGTGCCTCATATAGTGGCCAGTCCCCCCTATAGTGCCTCATATAGTGGCCAGTCCCCCATATAGTCCGTCATATAGTGGCCAGTCCCCCCTATAGTCCCTCATATAGTGGCCAGTCCCCCATATAGTGCCTCATATAGTGGCCAGTCCCCCATAGTGCCTCATATAGTGGCCAATCCCCCCTGTAGTGAATCATGTAGTAGCCAGTTCCCCAATAGTGTCTCATATAATAGCCAATCCCCCCTATAATGCCTCATATACCCATATAGTATACAACCCCCCCTTCCCCATAGTGCCTTTACCAGAGAAACAGTAATTTACCAGTACTGGCTCCCCAGCAGCCCCTCTATGGCGCTCATTCTTCTGTCATTCTTCAGCACAGGCAGCCGGGTACAGAGATGCTGCCTGTGCTGGGTGTCCCTGCAAATGGCAGAGGCTGCAGGTCACATCCGGCGCAGGCAGCGTCTCTGTACCCGGCTGCCTGTGCCGGAAGATGAGAGGAGCTGCCGGGGAGCGGGACAGGTGAGTTGCCCTGGTAACCCGCCCCCCTCCTCTCTTCCTAAGGATTACAAGGCAGCGCCGTGGCCACGCTGCTGATTGGACGCTAAGGGCCGCCGCCGAAATAAGGGAGCTGCCAGACACTTGGTCCGGCAGCGGCCCTTAGCCTTCAATTTGCCCGGCTCTGGGGGGGGGGGGGGGGGCTGGGCGCTGTCGGGCGCCCCCTAGCTAAGGGCGCCCCGTGCGGTGGCCCGGCCCGCCCGGACCTAGAAACGGCCGTGTGTACGTGCCCCCACCAGCTTCACTCTCCATTATTCATAAACCTTTAGGGGTATTGTACCTGACATAGGAATGCTCCCCGACCATATTCCCTTTTTATAACTTGTCATAAGTCATAAGTGCACTGAGTATAATGCACCAGTGATAATAGCTGATAAATATAATTTAGTTAAGCTTTATAAGGAGAGGGGGCCCACTCTTGAGGTCTGTGCACTGGGCCCACCAGTGTATTAAAACGGCCCTGGGTACTATGTAATGAAGATGCCAGTTGGGTACCTGTGAGGCGTCTGTTTCTCAAACTAGAGACTCTAATGTGCTTATCTTCTTGCTTAGTTGTGCAACGCGGCCTCCCACTTCTTTTTCTTCTCTGGTTAGAGCCTGTTTGTGCTGTCCTCTGAAGGGAGTAGTACATGCAATTTCTCGCATGGAATAGCCTTCATTTCTAAGAACAAGAATAGACTGTCGAGTTTCAGATGAAAGTTCTCTTTTTCTGGCCATTTTGAGCGTTTAATTGACCCCACAAATGTGATGCTCCAGAAACTCAATCTGCTCAAAGGAAGGTCAGTTTTGTAGCTTCTGTAACAAGCTAGACTGTTTTCAGATGTGTGAACATGATTGCACAAGGGTTTTCTAATCATCAATTAGCCTTCTGGCCAATGAGCAAACACATTGTACCATTAGAACACTGGAGTGATAGTTGCTGGAAATGGGCCTCTATACACCTATGTAGATATTGCACCAAAAACCAGACATTTGCAGCTAGAATAGTCATTTACCACATTAGCAATGTATAGAGTGGATTTGTTTAAAGTTAGGAATAGTTTAAAGTTATCTTCATTGAAAAGAACAGTGCTTTTCCTTCAAAAATAAGGACATTTCAATGTGACCCCAAACTTTTGAACGGTAGTGTAGGTGTGTGGAGAGTGATACAGGTGTAAATAGAGGTATACAGGTGTGCAAAGAGTAATACAGATGTACATAAAGGTATACAGGTGTGCAGAGAGTGGTACAGGTATATATAGAGTTATTTGTGTCTATAGAGTGAGACAGGTGTGTAAAGAGTTTTACAAATGTGCAGAGATTGATACAGGTGTACAGAAAGTGACTCAGGTATACAGACAGTAATACAGATGTCAAGAGAGGCACATAAGTGTGTAAAGGAGAATTATACAGGTATGTAAAAATGATACAGGTGTGCAAAGAGTTATACAAGTGTACATAGAGTTAAACATGTATGTAGGAAAATACAGAAAAGGAAGATGGGGTCGCTTTCTGGTGTAGTATTCTCAAGTCCTAAAACAATAAAGGCTGTTATCTGCACACTCGCCTTGAACAACCGATAGGCACAACACTATTAAAGACTCAAATATATGTGTAGTCACCGCAGCTTGCTAAGGATCACCATAGTGCAAAACCAGCCACAAAGCATAGAGAACATAATCTGTCCGGGATTACGCCAGCAACGCTTCGGCTCCTCAATCAGATGGGGCCGTTCTCAAGCTTACAATAACAGCACATTCACAACTCCTTTAAATATCCACCCCTGTAGCTGGCATCCACAACACTTCCGGGTCAGGGGTCATCATGATAACAAGTACACATTAGGTTTTAAATGCATAAATCCCGATAAAAATATGCATAAAAACAACTACATAATAATAATAATAATAATAAACACCCTCCTAAACCCCTATCTGAGCATTCTGTGATAAATATATATATATTTGTAAAGCAGGATAAAAAAAAGTTTCCTGTGATTCCATCTCAGAAATTTATTTAAAAAAATACAATAAATAGTTAAAAAAAAAAAAAGTACTCAAAAAACTTACTATGTTTTGATAAGGTTGCAACATATCTTCCCTAGACAAGCAATGGAAACATTGTATACTTCTCGATATGCACTTATTTTATGCTGCGCTCGTGTTTTTGCCTACCATAACTATCATCCAAGCTAGAAGGATACATTCAAAACAAGGACAATTTCCTCCACATTGTATCCAACCCTGTTTATGAGCCACCTCAATTAAACATGCTCCACCAATTCATTGAACCCTTAAGGGGAAGCGTTTTCAATTTATATATATATCCAATAGGGATTGCCCCCTGAGAAAACATAGGTATGCAAAAAAAAAGTCAGCTGTCCGTGGATGGATACCTGGCTTTGGTAATTCCCTGGTCATAAGAGCAGACTCGTAACTGAGTTGGATACTGACTCAAGGGGCTACTTAATATGGGGGTTTTGGTGGTCTCCGTACAGGAGCCATCCCGTTGCCTGGAAGGATGTCTGGCTAGTCCCGTGTTTTGAGACACTTAACTGAGGCTGTGTGAATTTTTTTGCATACAGATATATATGCAAGCAGGCCTACATATGTATATATATATATATATATATATATATATATATATATATATGCAGGCAGCTATATATGTGTGCAGCAGCATGTATAAGTGTACAGAGAGATGTGCAGGTGTTCAGAGAATTCTACAGGTATGCAGAGAGTTATACAAGTGTGCTGTGTTATGCAGGTGTGTGGGGTTATACAAATGTACAGAATTATATATAAGGCTGTGTTTCTACATTTGCATTCACAATGCATTCCGAAACGTGTGGAAACCACACCCCTGTTCTCTGCACAGATGACTTTTTAAACAGTTGTGCAAAAAGTTATACAACGGTCTTTACAGACTGAAACAAGTATGTAGAGTGAGGGCCGTTCACACTACAAAATCTGTGCCAAATTCCGATCAGAACCCCTGCGAATGTGGACATGGACTTCTCGCCAAATCATGCCTGCTATCAGTTTCAATGGAAGGCCTCGCACACCTCCCTCTCTGCGCCTCTCTGCTCAGAGAGTTGACATATCAATTCTTTGAGCGGAGAGGCACGGAGTGTGGAGGTGAAGCAAGGGCTCCCATTGAAACAGATAGCAGGCGAGATTCGGTGCGAAGTCCGCAGGCAGGGGTTCAGGGCGGAATATCGGCACCGTTTCTATAGTGTGAACGGGACCTTAAGGCTTATTCCCATGTCCCGTATTGCGTAAATGTTAAGGACAGGGAAGGCTTGTAATGGAGTGTTTCCCTGCCCGGCATGATGTATCAATATATTGCTGGGAGCAGAGAAACTGAATCAATGCGGCACAGTAGTGACAAAGCCGCGCAGCCCTTAAACATTTGTACATAATTATACAGGGAGTTAAAGGTACTCCAGTGGGGGGGCATTTTTTTCCTGACACCGGGGAGGAGGTGGCTGAGGAAAACGACGTCCACTCACCTCCCCGGTTCAAGCGGCGGGTCCCGCATCGTGGCGCTCAGGTCCCCGGTTCCCGGACGCTTCCTGGTGTCTAACGCGGGTCCGAGACGATGCGTCTCAGGTCTACTCAGCGGAGCCCGTGTCAGACACTAGGAAGCGGCCAGGAACCGGGGACCGGAGCGCCGCAATGCGAGACCCGCCGCTGGAACCGGGGAGGTGAGTGGACGTCGTTTCCCTCAGCCACCTTCTCCCCGGTGTCAGGAAAAAAATGCCCCCCTGATGGACTACCCCTTTAAACAGGTGTGCAGGGGGCATACAAGTGTGCAGAGGTGTACAGTGCTGCAGAGAATTTCTTTAGCCACCAGTAACCAAATTCTGAATGCTTGGACGCCATTATGCTGGAGTTTCGCTGATCTCTACTAAGGATCAATACAATTACAGTAGCCGGTCATTTTGTTGCAGGGCTGAAATTCTGAAAAACCAAAGAAGACAGAGAAAGGTACAGTGGTTCCTCGGTTCTCGAACTTAATTTGTTCCGGAAGGCAGTTTGAGAACCGAGCAGTGTCTTCCCATAGGAAATAATGTGATTGTGTTTAATTGGTTCCAGCACCGACCAATAATTACCGACAGTACTTATATATTATATTGTATAGTGCCCAGTATAATCTCTACAGTACAGGACAGAGCAGCACTGTATACTGTACAGGACATGACAGAGCAGCACTATATACTGTACAGGACATGACAGAGCAGCACTATATACTGTACAGGACATTACAGAGCAGCTCTATATATACTGTACAGGACATTACAGAGCAGCACTATATACTGTACAGGACATTACAGAGCGGCACTATATACTGTACAGGACATTGCAGAGCAGCACTATATACTGTACAGGACATTACAGAACAGCACTATATATACTGTACAGGACATTACAGAGCAGCACTATATATACTGTACAGGACAGGACAGAGCAGCACTATATACTGTACAGGACATTACAGAGCAGCACTATATATACTGTACAGGACATGACAGAGCAGCACTATATACTGTACAGGACATTACAGAACAGCACTATACACTGTACAGGACATTACAGAGCAGCACTATATACTGTACAGGACATTGCAGAGCAGCTCTATATACTGTACAGGACAGGACAGAGCAGCACTATATACTGTACAGGACAGGACAGGACAGAGCAGCACTATATACTGTACAGGACATTACAGAACAGCACTATACTGTACAGGACATGACAGAGCAGCACTATATACTGTACAGTACAGGACAGAGCAGCACTGTATACTGTACAGGACAGGACAGAGCAGCACTATATACTGTACAGTACAGGACAGAGCAGCACTGTATACTGTACAGGACATTACAGAGCAGCACTATACACTGTACAGGACATTACAGAGCAGCACTATATACTGTACAGTACATTACAGAGCAGCACTGTATACTGTACAGGACATTACAGAGCAGCACTATACACTGTACAGGACATTACAGAGCAGCACTGTATACTGTACAGGACATGACAGAGCAGCACTATATACTGTACAGGACATTACAGAGCGGCACTATATACTGTACAGGACATTACAGAGCAGCACTATATACTGTACAGGACATTGCAGAGCAGCTCTATATACTGTACAGGACATTACAGAGCAGCACTATATACTGTACAGTACATTACAGAGCAGCACTATATACTGTACAGGACATGACAGAGCAGCACTATATTGTACAGGACATTACAGAGCAGCACTATATACTGTACAGGACATTACAGTGCAGCACTATATACTGTACAGTACATTACAGAGCAGCACTATATACTGTACAGGACATTACAGAGCAGCTCTATATACTGTACAGGACATGACAGAGCAGCACTATATACTGTACAGGACATTACAGAGCAGCACTATATACTGTACAGGACATGACAGAGCAGCACTATATACTGTACAGGACATTACAGAGCAGCACTATATATACTGTACAGAAGGGCCGGAGCGCGGCAGCAGGCTTGCGTGCAGGCCCGCATGACTGGGCTGGTAGGCTGGCCTGCTCACGTGCTGGGGAGCCTGGGGGCGGGGGGAAGTTGATAAAAGGGGCCGGCTTCCCGCCTCAGGCTCAGTTTGAGCGGGAGCCGTGACGAGTTGCAACTCCCCCTTACCTTCCCCTGCAGAGCGGCCATGGCGGAATTGGAAGCGATCCTGGAGCGGCTTCGGGCTGCTGCCGGCGGCGATCGTGGATGGCTGCAGCGGTTGGAAGGTCTGTTGGCTGAGGCGCCGCCTCCTCCCGGTCCCCCGTCCCCGGTGCCTCAGCGTAGGGCGCGCAGGTCCCGGCCTCCCGTTCGCTTGAGTCCGGAGCCTGTCGTGCCCAGGTCCCGGCGGCGCCCACAGAGCCCCGATAGGGACCCTCCAGTTCCGGGTAATCGGCGTTCCGCCTCCGGGCGCCGGTCCCGGGCCGGGAGGAATCTGACCAGGCGGTCGGGCCTAGCGGCGGTGTCCGGACCTCCTCCCGGCCACAGGGGGGGTTCGGGCGCTGCCTCCGCTTCTGCTCCAGTCAGCTCCCCTGCGGCGGCGCCTAGTGAAGTTCCGGCTGGGCGGCCTGCCTCCCGGCAGACGATACAGGTTGCTGCAGAGGTTCACACCATCCCCCTGCCCATGAGGTCTGCAGTGGTGCGTGAGCACGGGGTGCAGGCCCGTGTAGCCCCTCCCCCTCAGCGTTACCACAACGGTGGTCTGGGTGATCCCCAGGGCCTACTTGCCTCCCTGAGCCCGGCCCCCAGCGATGAGGTTGAAATGGAGGAGGGTGAGCTGGTGCGGTCTGGGCGCGGGCCCTCTGCGGTGATGGGAGATCGTCATCTGGGAGTGCCGTCGTCGGCTGGCGGGCCCACAGCCCCTGCGCAGCCCGGTGAGTATGTGTCCTTGTCTTGTCCGTTTCCTCCTATTCTTATGTCTCAGGGTGTGGGGGTTAGTCCTTCGGGGGGGTCTGTGTCTGTGCCTGGGGTGAGTGATTGGGCGTCTGGTTTGACTGAGAGGGTCGGTGAGGGGGCGGTTGGTTTGACTGAGAGGGTTGGTGAGGGGTCGTCTGGTTTGAATGGGGCGGTTGGTGAGTTGGTTGGTTGTGTCCGTGCATTGCTGGCGCGCTGCGAGGCGGGGGGCGTTTTTGGGGGAGGGGTTGGCCCGGTTGCCGCGTGGGTGCCGGTGCAGTCGGAGGCGGTTGCTGTGAGCCAGGGGGGTAGACCCGCGGGCGGTGGGGCGGCAGCGAGAGGAGCTGGGGTGGCCGTCTCGGTGCAGACTGAAAAGGAACGGGATGGGGAGCTAGTGCGGTTGGATGACAGGGCCCGGGGTGAGGTTTATGTCTGTTTTGAAGGGGCGTTGGGTGCCCATCTGAAGCAGGAAGTGAGGGAAAAGATTTGGCGTGATGAATACGTCGAGATTTTTTCCCTCCTGCCCTTGGAGAAATTTAATCTGGATAAGGGGAAGAAGGAGGACAGTAAAAAGGAGGAGGAGGAAAAGAGGAGATGGAGGCTTATTCCGCAAACATTTATGAATTGGCTCCAGGCGTTTGCGATTATGGCAAGCGTCATTGGGGAGAGGGCGCCCGAGCATTGCTCGGCGCTGTTTTGCTACATGGATGCGATCAGTGAGGCTCATCGGGTGTATGGGGGTCAGGCTTGGCTCCGGTATGATGAGCAGTTCAGGCAGCGGAGGGCGATTAGACCCGGCATTAAGTGGGATCACAAGGATATAGGGCTGTGGCTGCGGGTTATGGCTCCGGTGAGATATGGTCAGCCCTTTCAAGGGGGGGCCGGCTCGGCCGGCCAAGCCGCATCCGGAAAGTCTCAGAGTGGCCAGCAGGGCGGACAGAAGTCCGGTCTTTGTTGGCAGTTTAATGACGGGCAGTGTAAGTTCGGGGCCAGTTGCAAGTTCAAGCATGCATGCTCGACCTGCAATGCCTCTTCCCATGGGTCAGCAAGATGCTTTAAGAAGGGGAAGGGGAGGCTTGGGGGAGGGGGTGCTGACAAAGGGGGTGACGCCGGTGAAGCTGGCCGCGATGGTCCCACATCTACTTAGGTTTCCGGATAGGCAGCGTGCGGATTTGTTGTTGCGGGGTTTTCGGGATGGGTTCGTTATTCCGGCCCCCGGCCATGTGGTGCCGCCTACGCTTAGGAATCTGAAGTCTGCGTATCTGCATGCCGGGGTTGTATCTGACAAGTTGAGGAAGGAGGTTGGGTTGGGAAGGATGGCGGGGCCGTTTGCAGAGCCGCCGGTGGCAGGGTTCGTGGTGTCTCCTCTGGGGGTGGTGCCCAAGAAGGAGCCGAATAAGTTTCGGCTTATACATCATCTTTCTCATCCTCGGGGTCAGTCGATTAATGATGGCATTGACCCGGAGCTTTGCTCTGTGGTTTATACATCATTCGACGAGGCCGTAAAATGGGTGAGAAAATATGGGCAGGGGGCGCTTCTGGCCAAGACCGACGTGGAAGCGGCATTTCGGCTGTTGCCGGTTCATCCCGGCAGTGTGGGCTTGCTGGGGTGCTACTGGGATGGGGCCTATTATGCTGACCGTTGTTTGCCCATGGGGTGTGCTGTCTCATGCGCTTACTTCGAGGCGTTTAGTTCGTTCCTTGAGTGGGTGGTGAGGGACCGAGCGGGGTTGAAGTCTGTTATACATTACCTGGACGACTTCTTGTGCATCGGTCCGGCTGGCTCCCCTGTGTGTCGCACGTTGTTGAGTACGGTGGAATGGGTGGCTAGGGCCTTTGGGGTTCCGCTGGCCCCGGAGAAAACAGAGGGGCCTGCAACATCCCTGAATTTTTTGGGAATCACCCTGGATTCCGAAAAAATGGAATGTCGGCTGCCGGAGGACAAGTTGCTGTCCTTGAGGCATGAGGTGAAAAGGGCGCGTGGCCTCAAAAAGATCACGCTCAGGGACCTGCAGTCGCTATTGGGAAAGCTTAACTTTGCATGTCGGATCATCCCTATGGGTCGGGTTTTTTGCCGGAGGTTAGCTGGGGCAACTTCGGGGGTGAGGGCGGCGCACCACTTTGTGCGGCTGACCAGGGAACATAGGGATGACCTGGCTGTTTGGGAGAGTTTTCTGGAGCGATATAATGGGCGATCCATAATGCTGGCGGGAGTGGTGGAGAATGCGGACTGTGAGTTGTACACGGACGCGGCTGGGAGTGCTGGGTTTGGAGCTTTCTGCCGGGGACAGTGGTGCGCGGGAGTGTGGCCGCCGGAATGGGAAGAGGTGGGGTTGTTGCGAAACCTTGCCTTTCTGGAGCTCTTCCCGATTCTGGTGGCGGTGTCCCTGTGGGGAGACAGTTTTCGGGACCGGAAGGTGCGTTTTCATTGTGACAACATGGCGGTGGTCATGGCTATCAATAATTTGACGGCCTCGTCGCCTCCGGTGATCCGTTTGCTGCGGCAATTGGTGTTGGAATGCCTGAGGTTGAATGCGTGGGTGGTGGCTGTTCATGTTCCAGGTGTTATGAATTCAATAGCCGATTCTCTTTCTCGGTTGCAGTTCGACCGTTTTCGTCAGCTGGCGCCCGGAGCGGAGGCCGAGGGGATGGCATGCCCGGGGCACCTGTGGAGACTGGCCTTCGAGCGGCAGGGGGATTGATCCGTAATTCCTTGTCGGCGGGTACGTGGGCAGCTTATGAGGCGGCTTGGGTTTTGTGGTCGGAATGGGTGCAGTCTGTGGGTGCTGGGGATAGTGATGATGAGAGGGTGGTGGCTTTGCTTTGCTGGTTGGGTCATGTGGCGAGTGAGGGTTGGTCGGTGGCGAAGCTGAATAGAGTTGTGTCGGGGCTTGCGTTTGGGTTCAAGCTGCGTCGGATGAGGGATATCACGAAGGATTTCGTGGTGGGGCAAGCGCTTAGAGGCTTCCGGCGGGGTAGGGTGTCGCGGGATTCTCGTAGACCCGTTTCCTTTTTGTTGTTGGAGCGTTTGGGTGGGATTCTTGATGGGGTTTGCGTCTCGCCTTTTGAGGCGGTTTTGTTTAGGGCGGCGTTTTCCCTGGCGTTTTTTGGGGCTATGCGGGTGGGTGAGCTGGTGGCCCCTAGTAAAAAGGTGGCTGGGGGTTTGCAGAGGGATGATGTGGTTCTCTATCCTGATCGATTGGAATTCTGGCTGAGGAAGTCTAAAACGGATCAGCTGGGCCGGGGAAAGCGTGTCGGATTGGGCGCGGTGCAGGGAGCAGTTATGTGTCCGGTTCGTTGTCTAGGGGACTATTTGCGGGTGCGCCCGGAGGGAGGGGGGTCGCAGTTGTTGTGTCATGGTGACGGGGGCCCCCTTTCCCGATATCAATTCACGGCTGTTTTTCGGCGTTGTTTGGAGGTCGTGGGGTTGGATAGCGCCCGTTTCGCCCCCCACTCCTTCAGAATTGGGGCAGCTACGGAAGCAGCCGGTTGGGGTTTGGACGCTGGTGTGGTCCGGCGGATTGGGAGGTGGGAGTCGAGCAGGTATCGATCCTATGTTCGTCCGCAGTTGCTGGGGTGAGGAGTTTGGTGTACGGAGGGTGGGTGCTGGCATGGGGCTGGGGGCGTTTGTTTTGTTGCTGCTGTTTGGTGACCTGTGGTTTTGTTGTGGTTGTCGTTTCAGGTGGCGCCCCCTGCTTGGTGTGGATATTGGGCCATTCTTTCGTGTCTAGGGGGGCTCGGCGTGCCGATATCCGGCCAGATGGCAGGCAGCTCGGGTTTCCCAGGGATACTGCGGTCGTGCGGTGGCTGGGCCTCGGAGGTATGGTCTGGAACAGGGTTCTCTCTGAGGTGCATCGTTTTGTAATCCTGGACCGTGCCCCCGACGTTTTGGTCATTCACGCGGGGGGAAACGATTTGGGCATCCGCCCGATACGGGATTTGATGAGAGACATAAGGCATGATCTGTTGCGGCTGTGGGTGCAGTTTCCGGGACTGATTGTAGTCTGGTCCGAAATTGTGCCTCGGTCGTGCTGGCGAACCGCTAGGTCGGTTGAGCGCTTGAATAAGGCGCGCATAAAGGTGAATCGAGCTGTGTCGGCTTTTGTGGTTCGGAATGGGGGTTTGGCCGTGCGGCATGTGGATTTAGAAAGTGGTAGGGGGGCTTATTGGTTGGATGATGGGGTCCATCTGAATGCTGTGGGTTCGGACCTGTGGGCATTGGGCCTTCAGGAAGGGATTGAGAGGGCGCTAGTGGTGTGGGGCAACTCGCAGGCGGCATGAGGTGTCAAGGCCTGCTCGTGTTGGCGGGGGAGGTCCTTGAAGTTGGTGGTAAATTGGTGAGGGATGGGACGGGGCATCACAGGGGATGACTCCTCCCATCTCGATTATGGTAACATCTGTGTGATCGGCTGGCGCAATTTTCGGCTCTCTAATGGTGTATCGACCGAGAGTTAGGGAAGTGTGGTAGCCAAAAGTTTGGCTTGGAGCCTCCGAGCCGGGAGGTGGACGGCTGGGGCAGGATAGTGGTGGTAGAGTGTAAAGTTCCCTAACTGGGGGCGCCAGCCTTTGTAGCTTCAAGGACCTTCCTTGCTTTGTTTGAGTATATATTTCAAAGTATTTTATTAAAGGTATGTTTTAATATTTGGTGTTTGTTATTTGTTAATAAACATTGGCTGCTGTGGCCAGATTTATCCAATCCTGGGTGTCGGTGTCCAATTTTCTGTGGGGCAGTAGGGAAGTGGTAGTTGGGTGGCAC